>NC_040916.2:19056990-19364395 GCF_004126475.2 Phyllostomus discolor
ACAGAGCTAAACTCGCACCTTTTCTGTGCTGTGACCTGTTTGAATCACAAGCCGCGGAGCTTACAACAGCGAAAGCTATCGAGGAGATAACAAACCTCTCTAAGGAACCCCGTAGTCCCTTGCTGGTAAGTCACCAACCCAATTCAATCAGCCAGATCGTGCAACAACTTAGCTGGCCGAGCATTCAAAGTGGAAAACCTCTTTTTATCAAAAACCACTGACCTCAAGTGCGGAGGAGAGAACAAACACCTACACCCAGCGACTGTAGAGCAGGAAAAGCAAGCATTTAGCATTCTCCCAGTATGGTCAACACAAACAGAACTGACATCCCTCTTACCAAACCTAATTCATTCCTGAAAATACGTCGGATGGCACATTTTCACGTGCTGATTTTAAGTGGAAAAAGAATAATGTCGTTCAAACACATCTCAAATTCCCAATTAATATCCCCAAGTATCGTTAAGTGTTCTTAAACCCACACGGACAACCCACCGAAATTTCTAAGTTAAAAATCAACGCACAAAACCACTGACATGCGGTGAACTCGCTAGCGGGTCCGTGTGTGCACAGGACACAGCACCCGATGCGAGTCCCGTTTCCCTTCCACCACAAACGCGTACGGAAAGGTAGATAAACAACAATCTGTTCGTAATTCATCACGGTGCAAACAGCACAACAAAATAAAATTAGCTAACGAGTCTTTCTAAACTAACGACACTTTCATCGTTTTATTTGTTTCTCGCGAACGGGCAAAGATCACAGGCAGAGTACATGGGGACCCAGGCCCGGCGAGTTTTTCTGTCTCTTGTCGCTTTGTCTCTGGTCAGCCTTTATCGCTTCCATCCCTTCTCCTCCTGCAGGAGCTTTTCTAACCCTCCAGGCCCTCCTGCTCATTCACAGGCTTCCCCGGCCTCTTCAGAGAAACACGGCCTGCGTGGGACCTTCGGACAGCCCGACCAGGACACGCAGCCCCGCTGGGAAAACCAGTGAGTGACACAGGATGCTCCAGGTCTTCTCACCCAGAGAGTCACGTGCAGCTCAGTATTTTTGGCCAGAATGGCATTTTAATGAGGACAGTCCATTTCAGATTAAAACTTTCCAAGTCACTGTGGCAAATATTTGGATGTTGAAAATTCACATAGACGGTAAAGAGAAAAGAGTGACTATAGGAAAACAAATAATGATGAGTATCAACCAGGAGGAGGAATGAAAATAAAGGCCAAGAGGAGAAGAAACGCAGAGAGGAGGAAGAGGGATGGCCTTGGGGAAGCAAATCAGAACTGAAAGCTATCTTCAAGGTCAGTACATCACACTCTCTAGTTCACAGATTAATTAGATGAGGCTCGGAGATACGAAATTACTTGCTCAAAATGACACATCCAGTTCAGTTATCTCAGAACTTAGTTATTCTGATAAACGATCTAGGATTTTCTCCAGCATATTAATACAACTTCTCCTTGTTTTGAATCCTGTAAGTCAGGGGCGTCAAACTCATGTTCACTGGGGGCCACATTAGCCTCGCAGTTGCCTTCAAAGGGCCACATGTAATGTTAGGGCTGTATAAGTGTAACTCCTCCTTAACAGTGAAGCGAGAGCTCGGTGCTGCTGCCGGGCAGAAACAAGGCGCCGGGCCGGATACAACAAGGTGGGGGGTGGGATTCGGCCCGAGGGCCTTGTGTCTGCCACCTGTGCTGTAAGTACGTGCGTGCTGCGTGCAAAGCACTACACTCCGGCCTGGGGATGTGACGGTGACCAAGACAGACCTGTCACTAAGCCAGAGGAACTTAAACTCGGGAGACGGGTCACAGACTGCACAACTGGCGTGCGACTGATTTAAGCAATTATGGTAAACACTGTGAAATGCAGTCCAGGGTGCTGTGAGAGCACATGAAAGAAGCAGCGCACTTGGTCTGGGGAGTTACTGCGGCTGGGAGCAGTGGGCGGAGGGGAGAGTAGGTACAGACGAGCCTCTGCACACATGGACTCCACCAAAGCACCTGGAAATATTCGGGAAAAAAATGTCATTGCTGATGTCTACTCTGTAGTTAGGCCTATGATGGCTGTGTCTGTAGTGAACATAAACAGATTTTTAATAAATCCAAGATCAAGGTGCTGGCCAATGGTGACCTTGTCGCCGTGACCGCACGTGATGGAGAGGAAAGGGGTAACTCTTCCTCTTCTTCTAGAGGCACCCACTCTGCCAGCTGAAGGCCCCACCCCTGTGACTTCCCTTAACCTTTGTCACCTCCTCCCAGGCCCTGTCTCCAAACTACGGTCCCACTGGGGGTTAGGGCTCCACCATAAATTACTCTGGGGAGGACACCACAGTCCATAACAGGAAGTGAACCAAGACAACAGAAAGCAGACAATGAGCAAGCGCACAAACAACAACAACAGAAATAGGCACTCCAGCCCAGGGGGGGAGCGAAAGGCGTCTCGGAATGATGAAGAGAAAAAGAGAACCAGGCGGTGGTGGCAAGGCACCAGCAGTCCCCACTGAAGGGGTTCACGCACTGAAAGCTGTCCTGGCGTGCTCTCCGCCGCTCGCCACCTCGTACCACCCCTGGGGGCCGAGCTCGAGTGAAAGCAGGACACAGTCAAAGAGAGCAGGACTCACGGCGACCCAGGGCTCCCAACGAAGAGAAAGGCAAAGGAATGGTGAAGGTGACAGCAAAAGAAACACCCAGGATGACAGCCATTCAGGAAACAGTCCTAAACACAGGAAGACCAGGGGGACTCCATGGGAGATATTACCAAGAAAGAAGAAAACTAAAATGGAATAAAGTACAATCTGACAGATTACCTGATATTACTGCCCTTGAGTAAAAACTGCAGTGCAAACCTACAGGAAGGTGTGGGGGGCAGAAGTAACAGGTACAGATAAGAAACCAAGGCCATTCTTAACAAATATATATATATATATATATATATATATATATATATATGTATATGCACTCATATATACATATATAATGTACAATGATATTCAGCCATGCCTAATGTAGTTGAATACTGATTTTTAAAAATAGGTAAGTATTGAATAGTGATTTAAATATATCTTTTTAACACTGAGTACTGATTTTTAAAAGTTGAACTAATACTGACTTTTTAAAAAATACTAATTGTTTATTAAATACTGGTTGAACACTGAATACTGACTTTTAAATATATACACACATACACATAACTATGGTGAGGAAGTTTAGATGATTGTATGTGACAGCTAAATTCTCAACCACCGTAACAGAAAATCAATGAAAAGCTCTAAAATTGATGAATAAAAGAGCAGCAGCAGATACATACTACTTAGAATTAAGAAGATGTATAAAATGCCAGAATAAAAATCTAGAAAAGTTTAAAGTTCTTGTCTCAGAAAAAGGGGGAACAGGGTAAGGAAAATCAATATATTCTGTTAAGAGCAGAGAACCCAATCAAAAAATAAGCCAAAGACTTGAAGAGCGACTTCATAAAAAAAAGAATACCCAGATGTCCAGTTAACATGTAAAAAGGTGCTCAAGGTGACTGAGCACCAGAGAAATGCACATTGCTAATGCCCACCGGAAGAGCTAACATGGGGAAGACACTGAGTGTCGGTGAGGACGTGGAGCGAGTGCAGGTGGGAGGTGCACTCGGACAACCGCGCTGGGAAACTCCGTTTGACAGCGTTTCCTAGCACTGAGCATGCGCACACCTAACAGGTCTACCTGTTAGATATGCGGGGTCTACCCAGAAGAAATGTGGACACGTCTGCACCGAAAGACACGTACAAGACTGCCCACCGCACTATCCACATGGTCAGAAGAAGAAACAACCCCAATATTCACCAACAGGGGAATGGATGAGAAAATTGCGGTGATTCATAAAGTGGAATATTATACACTGATGAGAATGAAAGCACAACTACACGTAATAACAGGTATGGAGCTCAGAAGTGTAATATTGAGCAAAAGAAGTCAGAGGTAAAAGATACAATTTCGCTTAAAGTTCGAAGCTAAAGAAAACTCATCTGTGGTATGAAAGGCCAGCGTTGCAGTTACTCTCCGGACATAATGTGGGCTTCTGGGACGTAAGGAATGTCCTGTGTCGCCTGCAAGCTCCTCAGGTTTATCGCCTTTATGCAAATCCATCAAGATACACCAGAGCCATAGGACCTGTGCACGCTTCTCTACACACATCATATTTCAATAACAATTATACTCAAAACTCTTCCACTTACAAGTTGTGTGACCCTGGACCAATTATTCAACCCAACTGAACCTTAAATTCTGCATCTTTAAAATAAGGATGCCAAAGCACCTCCTTTCTCAGGGATTCTGTGAGGTTCAGATTTGATAGCACATGTCAAGTGCTTAGCAAAGTGCCTCACACATACTGAACGCAAAATAAAACTCTGTTATGACTATTATTAGCCATTTGAGAACTGAAAAGGAGGGGAAGTCACTATACATACCGACTTTGAACAAATGTGACTGTTATGAAACGTGAATTTAGCTGTGTAACCAACCAGATTCAAATCTGCCATTTGCTACTTCCGTTATTTTTGGTGAAAGATTTAACCTCTCTGAGACTTCATTTTCTCAATTATAAAAGGGAGTAAGATCATGGGTGTGTGTGTGTGTGTGTGTGGAGAGAATTTTGCAAAGGATCAGAAGTGGAAGACAGCACCAAGCAAAGGGAATTTGGAACTATGGAAGTCTGTCTATGTTTTGATGTATGCATGTGCACACATGTGAATGCGTGAGTTATTTTAAAAGTGTGAGGGCAAGCACCAGGGAAAACCTCTGACTGAGAGGAGGGAGGAGGGCGCTGCCACGGAGCGGGAGAGAGCGGAGCCTGCGGGCAGGCCTGCTCCTCTTCACCCCAGCCCTTGTGGTGCCAACTTGGAACGGTGTGCACCTACTTTGATGTCAGATCAAATTTTAATGGAACATTATTTACTTCTAAAGTATGTAGCTAGGTCCTACCAAATTAGAAAATGGTTAAAGGGAAGCTTCACACTAAGCTGATCGATACCAGGTTCACGGGGAAACCGACGACGTTTAAACCACTTCAGTACATCCATCATTCAGCTTCTCGATCACGGTGCGGCGTGTGGGTGGCACAGAGACACTGACTCTAAGTGAGTCCACAGATGCTTGACTTCCTCTATTATTAGTTCGAGAACCACCTGTTACTAGGGAACTGCTTATTTTTAACTAATTCACGTCTACTTAAAGACCCTAGGAATCAGAAAAGAAATGCTGGCTGTAATGTTTTTTTTCTTTATCTGTTTTTTTAAATAAATATCTAAGTAGCATTTGGAATGTGGTTGAAACTTATGCTTCATATGACTCTAATTTCCCCCATAAGTAACACAGTGGTTGAATACACAGGAAGGTGATACTCACTCATGGTTCTCTGACATACACTGACCCCCATGGTATTCTCATACAGGGCCGCTTAACAGAACTCAATCCTGATTTTCAGCTCACACGAATTGTTTACAAAGATCTTCGAGAAAAGGGTATCAAAGCACAGAAACTTGGCAGAGTGAGGCTAAGGGTCATGGCAGGACCCACGTGCCCAACTTAGGTTATTTAATTAACACACTAGAAAGGACTGAAAACAACTTCTCAATCTCTGGCACACAGAAAGTGCCCAATAAACGCTGGCTCTCGTACCGCTGTTCCTGAGGGACATCACGGTTCAGACGGTTAAACTGCCTGGAAAGGAACTTAGGCTCTGTCGCTTCCCAGCCGCGCAACTCTAGTCAAGACACTAAACCACTGGGCGCCTCAGTTTCCTCATCTTTAGAATGGGAACAACACAGGTTCTGCCTCACAGGGAGGTGGTGAGGATGAAAAGAGGACTTTTAAGCATTTACAACAGTACCTGGCATATATAAGCCCTCAGTAAATGTTAGCTCTCATTATTCTTCCTCCTTCACACATTTGAAATAACAAATTCCTTTCTTATTCCAATTCAAAACTGCGGATGCTGAAAATACGGTAATAAAATGCCCCAGAAAAAAACTGACTCAAACTGTACCATGAATCTACACATCATCATTGATGCAAACCTTTACGAAAGAAGAGCCAAGAAACCCGCAGCCTTTTGGCCACAGAAACCACGAGAAGCAGAAGTAAATACAAGGGCAGAAACACATTCTTTCAGTTAAGCACGTCTGGTAAACTTCATGTACACCGTTTAGGTCGGCCTACCTGTTACCTCGGAAAGGAAGAGGAAGGAAGAAAGAAAATGCTCTCTTTGGCGGCACTGTTTTAATCCGACCAATTTGTATAAACGCTCCCAGCTCTACGAGCCTCCCACCAGCCACTGCGGAGCTGACGGCCAAACTTGAGAAGAGCAGTTCATCCTCATCTGCTTTCCTACAAGCTTCAATTAGGACAAAAATGTGCATATACTTCTCAACTGCAAGCACAGGAATGTAAAACAGTGAGAGATTTTGGTGGGTGATTTTTTTTTTCTTTCTAAAAACACTGGAACGCAGGCCCTGGCCGGGTAGCTCAGTTGGCTGAGTGTCATCCCAACACCCCGAGGTCGCAGGCTGGATGTCCTGTTGGGGTGCGTACAGGAAGCAACCGATGAAGTCGGACAACAAATCGGTATTTCCCATTCTCTCTCTCTAACATCAATAACTTTTTTTAAAAAGTTGAATCCAAACTCAAAGGATTAAAGAATGAATAGTAAGGCTGTCATGCTTCATAAAATTAAAACCGGAAAGAAAACTCATTCTCTCTCTCTCTCTCTCCCCGCCCCCAAATCCTATGGCTATTCAGGTGCTTTCCCCAAACCATCTGAACTCTGTAGGTCCACAAACAAGAGATCCATTGTGCAGATCTGTAAACTGTATGACATCACTGCAACAGAAGCACCAATCGGTATCACAAACGGTTTATGTCTCCAAGGATACCAGGGACTTGAAGTACCCCGCAGTTACACAAACCCAGGAGCTCCACTGTCCGGACAATACCAGAAGCCTGCCCACTTTCTCTCCATTTAAGTCACTGTTTCCGACGGGGAAAGGACACTGATTTCGCTCCAATAATTCCTCCTAATAATATCCTCAGCAACATTCCTCAGTCATTCAATTATTCACTTTTATATCCTCAACATAACGACAGCAAAAAAGGGGATTAAGAACATACACAGCCCTATTAACGGAAAGACTCGGAAGGCAGGCCTGGAGTCCTTTAATGAAAGTTCACAGTATAGATCTTTAAAATGCAGTGCACGTAAACACTTCTGATTAATCCTTACAGTAATGTTCCTCTGTGTTAATAGGACCCATTTAGTAACATAAAAAATAATGTGCCTCTGTGTTATGCAGGACCCATTTAGTAGCATAAAAAGTAATTTCTTCCTGTGTGACTTTCGTAGGAAAGCTACTTTTCCTTACTTAATATTAGCCTTGAACTCGCATATGAATTTAGTATGTGAACTTGTTTTATTCTAGCTAGAGTAACTACTGCAACGTGGGGACACAGGCTAAGTGCAAGGTGTGACCAGCTATGTTACTGTTAAAAGTCAAACAAGTTTATAGTCCTTTATAAGTTTCCCCTTTAAAAGGTGGTATTTACGACTGATTTGTTATAAAAGGTCTACACCTAAGCTCTTCTCAAATATCTGTTTATCCGGAGTTAGAACTATACAGTTACGCTGTCTTTACATCAACTTCATTTGTGGAATGTTTTCAGTGAATTACGTGTGCCATGTAGAGTTTTGATAGTTCCAAAGTTCTTGTTTTTCTATTTAAGAGGTATTTGAAGTATGCATTTCTCAAATTCAGGCTGGAAACTGACAAGAAGAGGAAGAATTTCCAGACTGCGGTCCGAGTTCCCAAGAGCTGTCCCACCAGGCCGGCGGCAACGGGCAGCTGTGAGTGACAGCAGGGCAGAGCCCCACCCTGCGGCTTCTCCCTTCATATTAACTTGCATTAGACGGCTCCAATGCCAGGACTGCAGGGCAGAGGGAGTTTCTGTTTAATAATGCTTGCATTTTTTAAAAATATTATTTGTTACAAACTCTTTTGGATAAAAGTTGTGTTAGATGCCTATTTTAAGTCAAGTTGTTAATATATTTTAGGGAGCTTTTTGTAATGTATTTTAAAATACATTTTAGGGAGCCTATACATTGCTTGGTACTTTGAAGATGTATCTTACATTGTTCTAATCTTTGAAAAAGTCAGAATCTTATGCAAATGGCTTATTTAATCGTTCTTAGAATTTTTTCTAACAGACAGTAATATGAAAGCTGAATGGTGTGTGTAAAGGGCGAGTATAAGACCCTCAAAATACAGGAGAAAGATATAAGATTTTACTTTAATTTTAGAAAGCTACTGTGGGCTTTATACAATGTAAGACCCCTAAAGCCTCCAAAAGTAACAAATACGTTGTCATCAGTCTCCTTGTGAGAATTAATCAGAAACTGTGGAGAAAGGTATCCATTAAATTTAGTGAAGCGCTAGTACAATTCTGAAGCCAAAGGAAGTTTAGAACACACTTCTCGCTGGCAATAATCAGAACAAAGAACCAGATCATGGGTTCTGCGCTCTCTAATTCACTGTCAAGTTGAGTTTTCTGAGAGTGCGCATCTTCATCAAGTCAACGTTTATATGCAGGTATGTGACTGCGAATGTCTCAGAAATGATGGTGTGACTGTTAGAAAATTAATACTCTGGGTATTTTGATGAAGTTACTTACTCAGAACATAGAAAGACTATGAGTTACAGAAATAAAATAACACAAAATAGTTCTACTTGTAAGCTGACATGTCTTTTCTCCTTTGAAAGATGCTAAAAACGGTTTTGTGTGAACTGCACAGCTGATTGATTTTAAAAGCTGAGAGCAAAGTCATAGTGTTAAACATAATGAAAAATTTAAATAAATATATTAAGACAATATTTAAATTCTAATCAACTTTAGCAAGAATAAGGTGAATAGCAAGTGCCCTGAAATCATAAAATTTAAAACACACATCCTTATTAAACCCATTTTCTTAACAACAGTTGCCTTTCATATGTCATTCTTTGGTTTACCATCATGTCATCTTTCATCTGCAGTTTTAAATTTCTACTTGTCAAATGATGTTTTTTGTGTTACTGACACGATCTGATTTGTACAATTGGGTATGACACTGAACAGAAGTCTTAGTAAGAACTCTATAAAACGTTAACAAAAGGTAAGACTGTACAAGAAGATAAGACTAAAAACAAATACACACAAGAGACACCCAACTTTCTTGGGTTTCTGAGTGTGCTAAACCAATGATTATTAAATTTACTCTAAAAGTAACAAAATTGACATCTATTAAGAAAGCAAAACAAACTTGACATTTAGGTCTAAAATAGAATTTTTTTCTCAGTTCACTGCATCTGCGAAGGCTGCATGGAGCTGTACTCCATACTCGAGTCTAAAACGCAGTATAACAGTTTAACGGTATCTGTGACATTAAAGCATGTGTAACTTGCTTGGAAGGAGACAGTTCCTTTATAATAGCTTTACTGAAATACAATTCACGGAGAACATAATCCACCCGATTAAGTGCACAACTGAAGGGTTCGTCATATATTCCCATCTGGGCAACTACCACCTGCGCTGATTATGAGAACATTTGCATCACTTCAAAGAGGAGTCCCATCATGCTTTGCTCTCCATGTCATCTCATTCCCCTCCTCACCCCTAAGAAACCCCCGATCTCCATATATATAGCTCTTACACCTACTTCATATGAACAGAATCACATAATTCGTGGGCTTTTTATACTTTGCATAACATTTTTAAAGACTCATCCGTGCGGCAGGCATTAGTACGCCGTTGTATGGACATACCACACTGAGTTCCATTCACCAGTCACCAGGCATTTCAACTGTTCCCACCTCTCGGCTCTCATGAACAACGCTGCTATATACGTTCATGTACGAGTTTTTATGTAGACATGTGTTTTCATTTATGCTGAGTACTCACCTAGAAGTACAACTGTTGAGTCATATGGTTATTCTGTGTTTAGTTGTTTGAGGAACTGCCAGGTTCTTTTCCAAAGCAGCTGCACCATTTTACCTTCCTACCGGCCATGTACAAGGGCTCCAGTTTCTCAACATCCTCACCAACATTTGTTGCTATCCACTCTTTGATTCTAGCCACCCTAATGTGTATGAAGGGGTACCTCGTTGTGGGGTTTTGTCAACTTTAATGAGGTGTGATGACATATAAAATTGTAATGTATTTAAGTTGTACAACATGATTTGATATACATATAAATGGTGAAGGAATTCCCTCCACTGAGTTAATTAACATATCCATCACTCCACAGTTACCTTTTTAGTTTGGAATGTGGACACTTAAGCTCCACTGACTCAGAAAATTTCAATTGCACAATGTAGTATTATCTAGCATCACCATCATGTTACACAATGCAAGATCCAAAGGCCTTATTCATACTATAACTGAAAGTTCGTATACTTTTACCAACTTCTCTCTATTTCCCCAACCCCAGCCCCTGGCAATAATAATTCTACTCTCAGTTTCTATGATTTCAACGTTGTTCTCTATTAGATTCCATTTAGGAGTGACACCACGCAGTGTCTGTTTTCCTGTGTCTGGTTCATTTCACATAGCGCGATGCCCTCCAGGTTCATCCATGCCGCTGTCAATGGCAGCACTGCACTGCCCTCTTTTCCAAAGTTAAATAACATTCCATTTTATATGAACACATTTTTTTCTTTATCCATTCATCCATAGACAGGAGTTTAGGTTGTTTCCAAACCTTTGCTACTGTGAATAACTCTTCCATGAGCACAGGAGCACAGATATGTCTTCGGGATAATGATTTTATTTCCTCTGGGTATGCATCCCAGACATGGGACTGCTGGATCACGTGGTCCTTCTGTTTGTAATTTCCTGGGGAGACTCCAGGCGGTTTTCCCCAGTGGCTGCACCAGTGTGCACGCCCATCAACAGTGTAGAAGGGGTCCCTTTCACCCACTTCCTCAGCAGTGCTCATTACCCTTGTCTTTTACATACTGGCTGTAGCATGTGGGAGGTGGCATCTCATGGTTTCAGTTTGGATTTTTCTGATTATTAGTGATCTTGAGCACCTTTTCATATGCCTTTTAATTTTATGTCTTCTTTGGGAAAATGTTTATTCACATCCTTTGCCCAGTTGTTAACTATTTGGTTGGGGATTTTTTTGTTTTGTTTTCTTTTTTCTTTTTCTTTGCTATTGAGTTTCATGAGTTCCTTGGATATTTTGGATATTAACCCCTTATCAGATCCTTGATTTGCAAATATTTTCTCCCACTCTGTGGGGATTGTCTTTTTCATTCTCTCAGTGATATCCTTTAATGAGCCAAAGTTTAAATTTTGATTAAGTTCCAATGATGTTTTTTTCTTTTGCTGCTCAGGCTTTTGGTGTTATATCTAGAAATCCTTTGCCAAAGCCAAGGTCATGAAGATATACTCCTCTATTAATTCTTCTGAGAGTATTATGGTTATAGCTCCTACACAAAAGTCTTTGATCCATTTTGAGTTTATTATATATCTGGTGTGGCAGTAAGGGTCCAGCTTCAATTTCTCCATGTGCCTATCATGTTGTCCCAGCACCATTTTTGAATATACTTTTCTTCCCCCATTGAATAATCTTCATGCCCTTGTTGAAAATCAGATGACCATGGTTTTATTTCTGGACTCTCAATTCTATTCCACTGATACATCTGCAAGCAAGCACTACACTATCTTGTACTGATGCTTTGTAATAAACTGTAAGATTGGTCAATGTGAATACTCCTACTTTGTTCTTCTTCATTTTCAAAATTGCTTTGCATATTCAGGTTCCTTATAATTCCGTCTGAATTTTAGAATTAGCTTATCAAAAAAATCAGCTAGTGTTCTCATGGGGATTGCACTAAATCTATAGGTCAGTTTAGGGAATATTGCCACCTTGATGATTTATAAACATGAGATTTTAAAAATGTATTTAGATTTTTCATAATTTCTTCCAATTATGTTTTGAAGTTTTCAGAGTAAAAGTTCTGCACTTCATTTGTTTAATTGATTCCTAAGTATTTTATTCTTTTTGATGTTATTGTGAATGCAACTGCTTTCTGAATTTCATTTTGGATTGCTCATTGCAGGTATATAAGAAACACCACTGATTTTTCTTTTTGTATATTTATCTTGTACCCTGCAACCTTGTTGAATTCATACACTGCGTAAATTCTTAGTTGATTTCTTAGCATGCTACTATACTTGAACATGTCATTTTCAAATATAGTTTTATGTCCTTTTTCTCAATCTGGATGCCTTTCCTTTCTTTCTGTTGCCCCACTGCTCTGGCTAGAACTTCCAGCGAAATGTCGAGATAAGAAGAGGTCTCACTGGAGTAGCACTCACGTCCTTATGAAAAAGGGCGATTTGGAGACACAGGAGAGACACTCAAAGAGGAAGGCCACGTGCTGGTGGAGACACAGACTCCACCTGCAGTGACGGAGCGAGAAGCCAAGCAATGCCAAGGGCCGGCAGCACACACCTGCAGCTAGCAGAGGGGCACGGAGCAGAGTCTTTCCCTCCGAGCCTTCGAAGGGAGCCAGCCCCACCGGCATCTCGGTTTCAGACTTCTGGTCTCCTGAACCGTGAGGAAATAAATTTCTACTGCTGTAAGCCACCCAGTTTGCTGTAATTCGTTACAGCAGTCCTAGGAAATGAATACAGAGGCTATTGTGGTAATCCAGGCAAGAGAAATAGTAGATTTGGGCCAGCATGGTGATAGAAAAAAGAAAAGTCATATTATAGAAATATTCAAGTGGTAAAAAAATAAATAAATAAAACCCACAGAACTGGATGATGAACTAACTAGACTTGGGGACAGAGGGGGAGAATGAGTGCTAGTAAAGAACTCTCAGTTTCTGAATTACCGAACCAGACAGTAGACTGCGATTCTTAATGTTTCTTTAGCATTTGATCCTTTTCTAAAAAGAACTATAGTATTTAAACTTTTTGCCCTTAGTTTCTACCTAAAAATTCCTTCTTGAGCTTTCTGGGTCAAAGCCTGTGCTCCAATCTTAATAACGAATAGTTTACTCCATTCCTCTTTCACTGAGCAGCATTTCAGAGACCTGCAACTGAAACAAACGCAAAACCGGAGAAGGACTGACTGCCGGTCCCAAAGCGTCATACCGAAAGTCCCCCTAGAAAACAACACTGCACTTCCTAGTCATCACGCAACTACACAAATTAAAGGTCAGAGTTTACATTTCATTTAAATACCAACGTCCATACTGCCAGGTCACTGGGATAGGGTAAGATACTCCTAACGTCTCCTTCAAGGATAAGTGAATCGCGAGACCCCAGAGGAAGTAAGTACACTGTGCGGGCCTCCATCATCAACACCTAGATTGTTACCACACCAATTTTACACTGGGAGTGCAACAATTCATAGGTTCAGAATATAATTTTCCACTTTATTTTACTTTCAAATCTTGAATTTCTTTCAACTCCTCAGGATTACTTTTGAAATGAAAATTATTCAGGCTAAATCATACTCTCAAAGTGAATTATAGGGAAATTATTTGAACAAAAAGCCTCCCAAGATCCTTTTTTCAAACTACACAAGTTTTCAAAGGAAACGTAACTATTTTCCTTTATTAAAAAAATTACAGCCCTGGCTGGTGTGGCTCAGTGGACTGAATGCTGGCTGGTGAACTGGAGGGTCGCTGGTACAGTTCCCAGCTGGGGCTCGTGCCTGGGATGCAGGCTGGGTCCCCAGCACAGGGCACATGAGAGGCAGCCACACACTGATGTTTCTTCCCCTCTCTTTCTCTCTCCTTTCCCCTCTCTCTAAAAATAAGTAAATAAAAATCTTAAAAAATTATAAATTAGCACTAATTCTGGACCTCAATGAGAAATTAATTTGGCAAATTTGAAACCTTTACATATATATCTTTTCTGAACTGGCGATTTAATTCTTTACAGTTCATAAAGACATTTAGATAAATGTAGCTAATTCAAAGTAGTCAAAATGTTGTATAAAATTTCACTTCACATACTACCTCTACTTGCCACCAACTTTGAAAAGATTAGCTATACCATTAAAGACAATAAAAGAACTAAGTAAATAGTTGTATTTTTATTTTCTCTACTAGACTGTAAGTATGTGAGGGAAAAAATGTCTCACTTTTTTCCATGACAGCTACTTGATCACTGATTATTCAACTGACTTCATTAAAATATAATTCTACTGTGGCACGGGAAAAGGCTAAATGTTCTTTTAAGGTACATTTTAGCCCATATTTTATTCTCATTATAATTAATCTACCATTCCTCATCCCCACTTTCATCCTTTTTCATTTCTTTAGAAAGAATTTAATTAAAAGCTACATTTTAATTAAAACTGAGTAGAAAAATGAGAAATTATTACTCAGTCATTATCAATAATTTATGTATACTGATTTTTACATGTATTACTGATATAATGTCACTTCGATGATGAAGAAAACACAACAGGAAATGTTCTAACATAAGTATCAACACCCCCATGCTATACATTAATATAATTTTGGATTACTAGTTAAACAAATTACATGTTAAACCATACATATTTAATGAGCACGTTAATGTCAAACTGAGATGAACAGAACTGTAAGCTTAATATAGCACCTTTTCTCCCACAGATCTCAAAGCATTCTTCCAAAATTCCCTCCACCATCTCACATGAAGTGAGCAGATGGCACGGTTCTTCGATCTCTAAGACAGCAAGACCCAGACACAAAGAGGTTAAGCAGTTTCCCAGAGAGTCCAAGTGATCTGGGATCAAAACAGAAATAGAACCCCAAACTCCTGGCTCTTAACCTCACACTGACGCCGCTAGTCCTCAATGAACTCTTGCCTTTTCCGACGTCGGGATTTAAAAAGCAGCCGTAGTAGCAGCACCGGCACGCACAGTCTCACGTACGCCTCAGAGCGCCCCCGTGAGGTCGGCACTGTCACTACTCCCACGTGTCACGTAACGAGACTGGGACACAGAGAATCCGAGTGTACTGGTCCCAGTCACATTGTCGGTACCTGGTAAGGTCAGGATCTGAACCGAAGTCACCTGATTCTGCAGTCCGCAGTCATAACCATCATGCAACGCTGCACTGGGGCCACCGAAGGAGTCGGGGACTGGGGGTCTCACTGAACTACATTTTGTACTAGCTAGCGACTCCATCTGTGTAGAATGACCACACGGCCCAGGTTACAACGTGTCGTCCCACAGTAATTAGCGGTGCCCCTTTTCAACCTCTGCAAAGCTTCTCTGTTTAGATCACAAATTATAAGACCTTTATATTAGGCATTTCTTCTATCTTCTCTTGACTTTACTCATCTGTAAAATAAAGATATTTGACTAGAGGACTTTCCATGCACTTTAGGTAAAGTATTAAGGACATAGATATGTAGGAGGGCTTTTGCCTATATAAATATTTGTTGTAGTCCTCACAGACATAAATTTCCATAGAAAAATAAAAGTTTACTGAACACAAAAACGGTCACCAGTTAAACAACCCTCTATGTAAATCAACCCTCATGTGAACACCACACATCCTTGAACCTTCCTTAAACACTCTGAATCCTGTAGGAGTGCAAAGTAGCTGCACAAACTGCTGAACGTGCGAAAGAAGTAGGGTTCTACCAAGCGGATGAGAGCCACGTTGGAAAGGAACTCAGATTTCATGCAGAAGCTCCAATAAGTGGGGCGACAGAGAGAAGGGCTGTGTCATCTAACGACTGCAGAGACTCCATATAGATGATGACCGGCCGGGCAGTCTAAGCCCAAAGATGAATAACAAAGGATTAAGAAAGCGCCTAGGGTCAGACAATGGTACAAACTCATTTCTTCATACTGTCCCCTGCTAAATGAAACTATGTAATTTGGAACTTCAAAAGGCAGCCGTAGAACTCTGAAACAGGGAAAGAGACGGACTTTCTAGGACCCGTGGGGCGGGAGAAGCAACACAGGGGCAGGACACCTTCCAACACCCAGTTCGACAGAAGGAAGTGACCCAAAGCCTTGCCCCGAACAACAGAAAGGGGTCTGCGTGGGCTCCTTCCTTTCAACACTCAGAAGCCTGACAGCACCTGCGTGGCAGACAGTGAGCAGTAAAGGGAACCCTTGTCCTCCCCCTCCACACCTGAGACTAGCCGCCCCCACTGAGACACACCAGGGAACCGGGAACAGGGGCACTGGAAAGAGGGACCCACACAAGAGCCCAGCCTGGGAGTTGTTCTCCATCTCCAGAGGCAGGGCGCTCCTGTCACAGCAGCCTGCCCCACAGAGCCCCTGTCCCCGTGGGCTGGAGACTCCCCCCTCCCTCCCGGAGGACAGATGCCCTGCTCTGGGGAGGCTCACTCTGCTCCCTCAGCCAGCACCAGTGGAGACGAGTAGGAGGCCCACATAAACCAAGCAGACCAAAATAGGACTGCAAAAAGATATGAGAAGTAAATTGTCATAGGAACCATCCCTCTCAACATTAGGCTTGTAGCTACATGCTAAACCTAAAAAGGTTGACAGCCTGCGAAAATCAAAGACTTAGAAGGACCTACAGTTTCTTCACTTCATAGCCAAAATGTTCCAAATTCGAATGAAAAAAAAAAAACACATCCATCACACCAAGAAACAAGAATATCACAACCTGAATGCAGAAAGACAATCATCCGAGATGACTCAGCTGTTGAACTGATCTGAGAAGGGATCTGAAGCAGCCATCACAACACGCTTCAAAATCAACTGGAAATTACTGCGGAGCAAATTTTTAAGAATTGAATACCTCAGCAAAGAAATAAAAGTTACAGAAAGAACCACATGAAAATTGTAGAACTGAAAACACAGTAACAAATACAATAGTAACGAGGAGGTGACAGGAGAGAGAACCTGCAAACCTGAGGACAGATCAACAGCATTTGCTGAACGTGAGCAACAGCGAGCGGACAGACGTTGAACCAATAAACTTTTTAAAAAAGACCTGTAGGCCCTGGCTGGCATAGCTCAGTGGATTGAGCGCAGGCTGGGAACCAAAGTGTCCCAGGTTCGATTCCCAGCCAGGGTACATGCCTGGGTTGCAGGCCATAACCCCCAGCAACTGCACATTGATGTTTCTCTCTCTCTCTGTCTATCTCCCTCCCTTCCCTCTCTAAAAATAAATAAATAAAATCTTAAAAAAAAAAAAGACCTCTGGCAATATCAAAAGATCCAACATTCACATCAGCAGGGCCCCAGGGGAGGAAAAATAGAGTAGGGACCAACACACATTCGAAAAAATAGTGGCTGAAGACCTCCCGAAAGCAGAGCAAAAGACATAAACCTCCAGATTCAAGGAGTTGAGTAAAGCTGAAGAAATCCAAGACGAGACGTGGCATAATTAAACTTCTGAAAGCGAAGCACAAACAAATAAATCTTGAAAGCAGTCAGAAAAGGTGATGTGTTACTTCTTGGGGAACACCAGTCCAAACGACAGTAGATTTCTCCTCTAAAACCATAGAGAAAGTAGGACAAAATTCTTGAAGGGCTGCAAGAAAATTGCCAACTGCAAGTTCTACACCTGGTGAAACTACCCTCGTGGAGTGAAGTGGAAACGAAGGCACTCTCAGATGGAGGAAAACTGAAAGAGCCTGTCCCTAGCAGACTTACCCTTAAAGAGTGGCAAAAGGGAGTCCTTCAAACAGAAATAAAATAAAAGACGGAATTTCAGAGCATCGGAAAGGAAGAAAAAATATTGGAAAGTGCAGAAAAAAGAGGACATATTCTATCCTCCTCCTGAATTTATACATATTTGATTAAATCAAAAATTATGATACCATGTGATACCAAATGTTGATACCAGTAAACTGTGATGTCACATATTAATATTGTAAACACCTCTGAAGCAACCACTAACAAAACTACACAAAAAGGTACACTAAAAAACACTACGAACAAATCAAGAAAACAGACCTGTGGACGAAATAAGGCATTTCTCCACTCTCATGCTCTGAACAGTGGTCCCTGAGTGAGGGGCCACTGGACTGAGGAGAGCACTAGGTGTGAACACGACAGCGAGAGGACACTGAAAATCCCTACGGAAAGTGCTCCCAGACGGAGGGGTCCAGTTAAAGCCTCTGCGTGTGCCTCTCCGCACGTGTGCATGTGTCTGGGGAGGAGGGTGGCCTTCATTCGTACTGTTATCATCTGCACTGAACCGGGAGCAAACGAAGAGTCAGGAAAGCTGCCTGAGATACTGCATCCATGTGTTGGTCGGCTGCTCGCCGCCCTTTGCTCGCGTTCCCCAGGGCAATCTCTGGCCATCCATCTCCCATGGAGGAAGGGAAGGGACTGAGTACAGGTTCGCATCTGACCCACAAGCAAGCATCGCCTACAGCCCTACCACCCCGACAGTGCCCAGTCTCGTCCGATCAAGGCTCAACTCACCCTATGACATTAACGTAAAGACGGACAGGGGTGTCAGACTGGGGAAGGACCCAGGCCTAACTCTCAGGGCCACCCTTCTCATTTCCAAATCCATGGCTGTCTTCGAAGAGCAAAGAGCTTCCTTCTGGAAATTTCCCCATATATAAGGTGTTTCTCGCCACCCACAAAGTGAATTTATTACTTTTTTCCCAAGGCACTTATTATCAAAGAACACGTGTGAAAGGGTTCAAAACTATAAAGAACTTAAAAAAAAAAGACAAATACTTTTGCTGCTTATTTTGTAACCTGGCTCCTAGATCTGGTGATATTTGTACATCAAGAGCACTTCATTCCTTAATACTCACCACCGGGTGCCTTCTCCCAAGCACAGACATGACTTACACCAAAAACCTCACTGAGGAACGTAAGTTCTAAATATGCAGCATTCCAGAGGAGCGTGAGTATCAAAATGTAAATAGTCAGGTGTATTCACAAATTTATCCTAATTTTTCATTTTATTTAAAAACTGTAAATTATTTATTCTTTCCTGTGTTATATTCCTACACTTTTATTTTAAAACTGTGCTGTTACACTAAAATAACTGCAACAGAATATAACAGAAGGAGTTAATTTTCCAGTAAACTGAAATAGGTATAAATTTAAAAAAAGAGCCTTGAAATAACTAACAAATCCTTTCAGTGATTTTATTTTTAAAAAATCATTTGTTATGTACTACATATAATTGTGCAAAGAAGGTAAAATGTGCAGAAGGATGTCATAACTTACAATCATACACTATTTTTCAGAAAAGAACATTCCAAAGTTCATTTTAGTTCTATTTATTTTAATGTGAGTGCATAGTTGTAATTATAACCTAAATTTTGTTTAATAGAGAAAAATGCTTTTTTCATAAATTGCTTTTCATATTTTTTAAAGATACAGTCTCAACAACCTCTCCCCTCACCCCATATACACACGTATATGTTAATATGTTACTTGGTACGAAATTCTGGCAACCGCTTTAAATGACTTACCATATTTTGTCATGTATAATGCGCTCCCGTGTTTTGGGGCAAAACTTTCAGAAAAAAAAAATCTCTTGTCTTAATTTTTTAATTAATTATTTATTTATATTTCAAAGCAAAATCAATTATCATATTCCAGGTATTCTTTTGCATATGGATATCATTACTGCTTTCTAGAATTATACTTTTAATATATGAGCATAAGTAAAAGAATTAAAAACATTTATATAGATACAGAATTAGTATATCCATGTATAATGCTCATCCTTAGGTTTCCCTCAAAAATTCGGGCAAAAAATGCACATTATACACGGCAAAATATGGTAGTTTAAGTGGTATTACTCCAATACCATTTCCTCTTGGATAAAAGGTCCTTTCACATCTAATATTTGAGCCAGTCTAATGTAGACAAAGAAAACTGGCTAAAAACAACAAAAATGGCTCTGTTACAGTGTTTAGATGAACATTCCTCATTGGTTAAAAAATGTAATGAATAGCAGGCCCCAGAAGAGATGGGATTCGCAAGGAAATACTGAGTTCCTTCTGGTTTTTAAAAAAATGATACTCTTAGAATTCTATAGAAAATACGAACAGGAAAGCATCACTCAAAGGAATACAGTATCAACCTAGCTGGGGACCAGCAGCCATATCTGAGACATGGCTGCCACTCTAATAAATTAAAACAAAGGCTAGAGAGGATTAATAAACCAGCTACAGTCATGATGTACCACGGTGTTCATAAAACACCATCTGAAAGGCCATGAACCTAAAATTAAGTCACAGGACAAAAAGCAACTCAACAAGTGAATATTAAATATAAAGTAACCAAATATAGAAATCTGAGTTAAGTTAAATACTTTGCTTGATTATGGATTAAGCTGGACACTGAAATGTTAAGAAATATTTACAAAAATTTTTAAAATTTTAATTTAAAAACATAAACATAACTTCAACATAAAAAAACATTTTAATGCCATTTATCAGTGTTTAAGAAACTAGGAAGAGGTCTTTTTTTTTTTTACTTGATTTCAAGGGCACCTCTGTCCAGCTCAAGAAGCAATACTACAAGAGGGCTTCTTTTTTAAAACTCCTAGTTCAGGATGTTATCGAGAGAACTGGAGTAAACAGAACTTGAACACCAGACGCCATGCCTAGCCTCCGCATACCAGAATCATCACATAATCTTCAAGCATGTCCCCTATTGTGAGACTCGGGCAAGTACTACTGTGAGATGGATGAGTTCCATCAGGTAGTTCTCAGCAGTCCCTCAAGACAGAGAGTAATGTCTAAACACTTTGAATCCAAAAAATGTTCTTTATAATTTGCTTAAAATACCATCACTACTAGGTAGGAATGTTAATTATGCCTTTTGTAAAGACAGCTGAAAGAATGGAATCATGAAGTACCCATGACAACTATCATTATTTAACATATATTGTCAGTAATTTATTGTACATTTTTCTGCCACTAATATAGAACCTTCACTGGTATTTATAGTAAATCCATTACATATAAAGTAGTTCACGAAACATACACCAGGCATGGACTCTGCCTATCTTGAAAAAAAAAAACAAAACAAAAAAACTTGAATCTGAGAATAAACCCACAAATGCTGACAACAATTCATGTGTCCTAACCAACAGACACCACTTTATTCCAGAACAGCAAACCACACACATAGCATTCAAAATACCCTTTACTTTGACCAAGGTTATGGTTATATGCAGTGCTAAGTTATAGTTGAGCTGGTATCCCATAAGAATCCAACTATTTTGACATTTTGGTGGCAACATCTAAGAGTGTGGGCACAACACAGGATTTCCATTTTGTAAAGGCAAGTGAATAAAATAGTCACCAGCAAATCCAGAAACTAAAAACTAAGAGGAAAAGAAACTCAGGGCATCTCAGTGAGAAAATTCACATGAGGAAGACAGGAAAAAATGCCTGTGGTTTACTGACTAAAGCTCAGTCACTAAGAACCTGTGGACTCACATGGATAAGGTTTCATAATCATAGAGTCGGAATCACTGCCCGGCCTACTCCTCTCTCCGCCTCCTCACAAAGACACACAGGCCCTGAGCGTGAGAAATGGACTGCAGACTGTCTCAGGCAGATAAAAATATGACAGTCATCCTGGCAATGAAGACAAATCTCCGTGTTCATTACAATCGAGCTTCTAGTGGGAAATGAAATCACACAGAACCAAAACCATATTTATAGTTATGTTTTCAGCACAGGTGTAGGAAACTGTTAATTGCTGAAACTGTTCGATGAAGACTGAAGTATTATAAAATACCTGACACAAATATTTATTGCATAAATGACTGTATAGATATAAAACATGGATTTAAAAGAGCAAGGTTGTCACATGTTTAGAAAACAAATGGAAATCTAAATATGATTTAAGGTCTCAAAACACCAAATCATTATTTTGGACTCCAGATACATCCTTTACAAAATATAAGGGTAAATGTATACAAAAGAAATGAAAACATACATTCATGTAAAAATGTGTACATGATTTTTTTATAGCGGCACTGTTTGTAACAGCCCAAAAGTAAAGACAACTCAATGTCCATCAACTGATGAATAGGTAAATAAAAATGTGGTATAGCCACACAATAAAATATTATTTAGTCATAAAAAGAAATGAAGTATTGCTAAATGTTACAACATGGATGGGCCTTGAGAACATTACACTACATGAAAGAGGCCACACGCACAGGCCACACATGTACGATTCCATTCTGTGACGTCTACAGGCGCATCTAGAGACCTACAGACAGAATGCACAGCCGTGGTTTCCTGTACTAGGGCAGCAGCAGGGGCAGGTGGTAGCTGGGAAGTAACCGCTAGTATGTGCTGAGGTTTTTGCTGGCGGTGTAATGCTGACGGCAGTGTGGCTGTACAACCCTGTGAATATACTCAGAACAACTAAACTGTACGGAAGGACACATACCGTATGATTCCACTCGTGTAAGGTACCTGCAGGAGTCGGATTCGTAGGGACAGAGAGTGGAATGGGGGTTTCAGGGGCTGGGGAGGGAAAAGCAGCTGCCGTTGTTGGATGCGTGCAGAGCTTCTGTGTGGGAAGATGAAAATGTTCTGGAAATGGACATTGGTGATGTTTGCACACCAAAGTGAATGTACTTAATTCCACAGAACATGACACTTAAAAAGGTTAAAATGGTAAATTTTGCGGTTATGTGTATGTTACCACAATTCCAAAAAACCCAATTGAGTTCTATACTTTAAATGAATAAATTGTATGGTACGTGAACTGTATCTCAATAAATATGCTAAACAAAAATAAGGTGCATGTGTGTGTAAAGTAGGAACACTACACCTGCCATCACTACCACGATGGGTAATCAACTCCAAGTCTATAATCCTGCAAGTTGAGTGGCTCAGCCGATAGCCTCTGGCCAGCCTGGAATGAGATGGCCAAATGTGCCAAGGTCAGGGTGCTAGTCCTGACACTCCCACTGCCCTCACACTACACGACCCCCTTCCACAGCCCAGTGACTTCCCACATCCCCTCCCGTGGCTCCAACGTCCGGGCCCTGACCACTTCCTGAGCACAGCATCCCGTGGGATCTGCCCTCCACTGCCGTGCTCCTGCTCCACTCCTCCTCGGGGCTCAGCGGGCGGGACCTCCCACGTCCTCGAAGACCTCTCACGCATCCAATGCTCGGAGACCACAAACAGGGGAGTGTAAGGACAGGGAATCAGAGAGACCTGGGGCCCACCACGGACTAGCTGGGTCGTCTTAAGGAAGTACCGTAACTGAACCTTTCTGAGTTTCTACTTCTTTTTACTTCTCAAGAAGTAAAGAACTCGACGCCCATGGAGGACTCAGAGGATTAAAGCAGATGAACTTGTAAGAAGTGGCCAGAGTCTGAAACACCAAGCACACAGAAATCACCGCACTTCCCCTTTGGGAAATCACTGTCTTCCCCTTTGGACTCGCTCTGCCTCTTTATTCTCAAATTTAAGTAAAAGCGCCACAATTTTCCAGATCTATAAACCTGTTGCTATGGATTCCTATTGGCCTGCATCACTCAAACTCTGTCAACCTAGCTTCAGAATGTCTTTTTGTTTGCGTTTCTGTACTCATTTAATATCAACTCTTCTACGCTTTAGGCTTTTGGCATGTCGAGCAAACTCGGGCACAATTTAATTGTATTTCTCCATCATCAGTCTGTTATGAATTTATTATCATTTATTCTGTTATCATGTATTAATAATGTCATCCATGCTACCATCAAAACTATCTTTCTAAAAAAACAAAGCTTATATCCTACTTTAAAATCTGTTACCTTTGAAATCCAAAAACCTTGGCTTGGCCCTGAGCACACTCTTTAAACAGTGACCCTGCACCCCTCTCCGGCCACATCTATCCACGTTCTCATCCTGTGCGTTTTTCACTGTGTGATGTCCCCCCTGCCCCGCCGCCTCGTCCCCTAGGTGTGCTCCAGGCCTTCACACTGCCCCCTCTGCCTACAATAATCCTAGAATACTCCCTTCCTTAGCTTGGGAGACTCTGATGAACCCAAATCTACTTCAAATGACATCTTGTCCTCGACTGTTACTCATCTGTTCAGTTATCGGCTTGCTCACCGTGCTGCAAACCACTAGAGGGTGGATCAGGGCCTCATGCACTTCTGTCTCATCCTCAGTGGCGGGAGACAAAGGAAAACACTAAGGGAGTCCATAAGGGGGAAGATCCAGATCGGCTACATTAAGAAATCAGAGCTCCCAGCCCTGGCTGGTGTAGCTCAGTGGATTGAGCGCGGGCTGCGAACCAAAGTGTCGCAGGTTCGATTCCCAGCCAGGGCACATGCCTGGGTTGCAGGCCATAACCCCCAGCAACCGCACATTAATGTTTCTCTCTCTCTCTCTCCCTCCCTTCCCTCTCTAAAAATAAATAAATAAAATCTTTAAAAATAAATAAAAGTTAAAAAAAAAAAGAAATCAGAGCTCCCTGTGAAGAGCCTCAAATTAATGTTTTGCTCCAAAGTAAATGCCAGAGATGCCTAGTGTCTGATGTAAGGCACGCCATAAAGTTTCAACTAGTGGAATCAACTATTGACCACAATACTTAAAACCAAGTGCCTTTTCATTTGTTGTTATTACTTTTGTTGGGGTTTTGCTTTGCTTTTTAAGACTACTGGAGAGCCACGAGCAACTGCGAACCAAGGAGTCACTAACCTCTACAGGCCCGGGGAGCAAAGAAATGGCCCCATTGCGAAATACATCAAAATAATATCACGTGGATTGCTAGGCAAATTTTAAGAGTGGTCATCGAGAATTCTAGTTTTTAGCCTAGGCACTAAAATTAGAATCTCTTATTTTGGAATCCGGGATTAACAGCAAACTAAAGCTGAAGAGACAGGTTCACGGTGTCACACCCCTGAGGAGACCTCAGGTGGCACGCCTATGAAGAGATAAATTCTATCCTAGGCTGGGGGTGGCTCAGCACTCAAGGAACTAGGTATATATTCCAGAAAAAGCACTGTATGGCTGATGTCACCATTAACCACTGGCAATAGTGGGTCAAATCCTTTCCATGGGATATCTCAATCATGGCTTCCGGTTACCTGAGGGTTCAGTAATCAACGGCTCCTCAACTCAAATTTCTCAAAAATGAGCATGGACAAGAATAACGGCAGCCAGGAGAAGGTGAAATAACGGCTAAATAATCTTTTTTGGCAAATGAGCCAGAATATTTTAAACAAATGAAGCAACTGGCTAGGAATTTTTATTCCTTAGGATACTGGCTCTCTCCTATAGATTTATCAATTTACTGACAAGGTGAATTTAAGTTAAATAACTTGGTTTTAGATTAAAAAACCAAACCAGTCCTTTATTATTAAGAAAAGTATTTGCATATAAGGCACATATATTTTCTTTTTACTTGTCAGACTGCTCAGAAGTTGCATAACCACATGGGAAGAGTGAAACCCGATCGTGCAAGCATGAGACAAATAGGACAAGAAAATTTTACTTTCAAGAATCGCTTCACTGGAGCCTTTAATACAAATTCAAGGAGTAAAGCAAAGTAAAATATTAAAGTAGGCTTCTTATTGATTATGCCTAACAATTAGCTTAAATTTTATACTAACTTAAATGAGCAAAATTAAATATAAGTTGTGTTAACGTTGGAAGTTATTTTATTTAGAACATACTAATAAACTGAAAATACAGAAAATAATTTTAAAAACATAAATCGAAATGAGAGAAACAGAAAAAGTCATAATTAATAGTGAGTGCAAAATTTTAAATCTTTAAAAATCACTGAATAATAAAGGTACCAAGAATGAGTTCACTAAAGATAATTTCCAAATAGTTATTTATATGATTCTAAAATCCGGTTGCAGGCCATAACCCCCAGCAACCGCACATTGATGTTTCTCTCCCTCTCTCTCCCTCTCTCTCTCTCTCTCTCTCTCTCTCTCTCCCCTCCCTCCCCTCCCTAAATATAAATAAATAAAATCTTAAAAAAAATCTTTCAATAATAGGGTCCTAAAAAATACTGCATAATCTCAGGGGCAGAAACATGGAGATGACTTACAAAAAACAATTCTAAAAAAAAGTGCTAATGTATCTCAGCAAAAAAAAAAATACCTTAAAATAATTATCCACTATAAATGGCTATCACAGACTTTTGATGCTAGTAAAATAACAGGGAAAAGTGATAAATATATATATATATATATATATATATATATATATAATTAAATGCCAATAAGGCACTTAATACAACCCAACATTCAACTCTGATATTCTAAAATAATAAACATAAATTTTCTTAAATGTGAA
Organism: Phyllostomus discolor; assembly: GCF_004126475.2. Classification (NCBI taxonomy): domain Eukaryota; kingdom Metazoa; phylum Chordata; class Mammalia; order Chiroptera; family Phyllostomidae; genus Phyllostomus; species Phyllostomus discolor. The sequence continues at coordinate 19,083,252 of NC_040916.2, forward strand.
AAAAGTATTTAAATCTAGAGTCAAAATCATGTTTCCTGTAATAACACTGGTTATTACCTCTAAAGACTGAGATAATCACAGGTGTTAGCAGTAGTGTGTTGCTAAAAGTTTAACAAAGACCCCTCCTTGAAACACCATCACCTTCGATTTGCAACATCTCTGGGGCTGAGACAGCCCCACTATGGTTAAGGTGAAGCTATCTACACAATGTCACTGAACGGAAGTGGGCACAGATGCACTGCCGCGGCAAGGTGTCTCCAGCCCTCCGCTGGGCACTGCTGCTGAGTTCTCACTATCAGTTACATGAAGCACCCGACAAACAAGATCTTATTTAATTCTTACAACAACTTGACGTCTGCGTCAGACAGGTTGTGTCTACTTTGCAGCTAAAAAGAGGCGGAGCCAGAATTCAACCCCAGGTCTGTCTGACTCCAGCATAAGGACTAACCAGCACCATATTATATAACGATCCTCTATCTGTCTGCTTCGTTCTTGAAATTAAAATTAAAAATTTAAAATAATTCGTATTAAAATTAAAATGCTTCATTTGGTGACTAAGGATTATGACCTACTTTAACTATCTTCCTTATATTATTGTCTGTGCTAAAATTTATAGGCTCTTTGACTTTGCAGGTAAAAGCCCTTCCTGCTTTCAAAAGCAGAAAAATCCGTTAAATAAGACAAGTTCCAGGGAACATTTTAAAACAGACAGAGACACATTCCGGATATTTTAAACATACGCTGAAATCACGTAGACAGGAATAAGTTGGTACGACTGTTATTAATACTGCAAATAATTTGCTTAGTTCTGGATCTCATATCATATGCCTAAATTTATCCCAGAAGGAATAATTGAGCATTTCCAAAAATACATTTTAACAACGATGAAGTATAAGAATACATTTGTACTAACTGTGAAGACACATTTTCTGGATAATGAAGAAACAAAGGGGAAATTAGGAACATGTTTTATAAGGTTTGACAAGCTCTGTTAAACTGCTCTGATTTTATTTGAAAACAAGAACGTTTGGGATAAATGCAAATAAACTTAAAACCTACAACATAAAATAAGTGAAAATTAAAAAAAAACAGTGCTACATACACTCAGATTCCACTTGATAAATAATCACAAGAAACAAGAGATTTTACCTGAAAAATAATCAAACATTGTACTATAAATGATTTTATAGAAAAAAAGTGCCTCTTCACTAATCAATAACATTAAAATATAACATAAATAGCCCCTCATTAAGCTAGCAGTGATGAAGGCTTTTATTCAGGAAGCACCTAACATGGACTAGGCGCCTGGTTTCATAGACTGTTCACGGCCCCACAAGGTCGTTATCGCCTCGCATTTTGCTGAGAAATGGAGGGAGGCTCGGAAAAGTCCCCCGGAGCCTCTCCGCTGCTCCACTGGACAGCCGTGCAGGTTGGAGTCTGAACCCGTCTGTCCTGCCCCACAGATCCCTGCCCCGCCCTCGCCCCGGGCTGTGAGAGCGGCGGTTGGCGGCGGCAGCATCACAAGGACAAAACAGAATGCTCAAGTCCAAGTTTCGTGTGGTCATGAGGGAAAGTCATACTCCTAAATTGTTACAGGCACTATAAATGTCTTTCTAATGGGAACCTTTACAATACATAATACACTACAAAACAGTCACATTCCAAAATAAAATTCATTTGTCTTGGTATGCCCCAAGGAAATAAGCCAACAGGAAAAAGAAGATTTCCATAAATGGAAATTATAATGGAAAAAACTATAAACAACTGCCATGCCCAGTGGAGGCTAGCCTCAACATTTCAGTACAAAGGGTTGTCGGACGGTCCACCATCCTTGCCACTGGTAGTACCGGTCAGTAGATGCAAATACATGTGCAAGTCTTCAATCAAGACACAGGAAAACAACTTAGCACATAGTTTAGACTGATAAAACCATTCTAAAAATACACATATATGTACAGTGAGAAAAATAATAAAATGATGTAGCCTATTTTTCTCTAAAGCCACTCAACTCCATAATAAATTTTTTAAAGTGTGAGTATGTATGTAGCTCTGTCATGTATGTATGCTCTGTCATGTCACATTTTACATTTTATGCTAATTCACTGCATTAATAACCTCTTATTTCTTGGAACCTTCGTTCGCTGGCGCTGTGGACTGACCTGTGTCCCCCTGGAGATTGTACATTGGAACCCCGGCTCCCAGTGTGCCTGCGTTGGGACAGTGCCTTTAAGAAAGTTATTGAGGTCAAATGAGGTCACGGTGAGATGGGGCCCTAACCCAACGGGACTGGTGTCTGTAGGAGAACAGGAACGTACAGACGACTGGCCAAGGGAGAATACAACAGGGTGGGTCCACCTCCTGCCTCAGGAGAGAGCGCCCCACCCACGCCTTACTCTTCGGATTCCAGCCTGCAGAACTGGGAGAAATTCCTGTGTTTTTTTTCAGCTACCTAGTCTGTGCTGTTTTGTTATGGCAGATGAATATGCCCAGAATATATTTATTGAAAATGAAAGAAATACACAGATGTGTTGTATAATTTTAAATGTTGTAGAATTATATATAAACAGCCTAAAGAATTAAAGTTCATTGCCTAAATGTTTAAAAACTTATTTATTAACTTGGAAATTGCTTAACGACAGACAACGTAAATATCATGAGTGACAAAATATTGGACCAACAACCTCAGGACAGCTTAGATGCAACAGACGGGCGACAAAATGTTGGCTGGGTGGGTGTTACGCACGCTGAAATGCAGATTCTTAAGAGAAACCGCAGGAAGAATGCATTTCTCTGAACTTGCAGAGACCTCTCTTTCAACCGATCATGACGTAAAGCGAACAGAAGGTCTGGTTACAGGAAAGATCTGACGCACCAGGTACGTCCTTGCACTAACTGGACCTCACCACTGTTTGTTATGGTGCATCTTGCGAACTGGGAGCACTTCATTTTCTAATACGGTTGCCGATTCCCTAGAATAAGTGAGAAAGCGGCACATCAACAAACAACGTGCCACGTTCCCAGCACCAAGAACAGCGTCTCGGGGACTCAATAAACAATTATTGAGTTAATATAAAAAGGACCTTTTCAACAAGATCTGGTGTGAAAAAGGTGTTAGAAACTGAATGAGAACATTTTTTTTTAATTATCCAGAACAAAAAATAAAGTCTTCTAATTCCCAAGTTAGGGGGTCTTTGAAAATACAACCAGCACTGGGAAAAGAGGATATTAATGCTATGACATTGTAGACAGAGATAATATACCACACTTTTTGGACTATAAGATGCAACCCCCCTCGAGGAAAGGGGTGTGTCTTACAGTCCGAATGTAGCTTTCCTGGCTTGCTGGGGTGGAGGGGGCGGCGGCGGTGTAGCGGGGTCACAGGTTATTAAATATTTCACCACATTTTTTGCTTCCAAACTTTTTTCCTATTTTCCTCCTCTAAAACCTAGGTGTGTCTTGTAGTCCTAACAATACGGTAAGCCATAACCAGAAAGGAGAACTATCTAAGGTATATTTAGTTTCCTTTCTTATATATTTTCTTCAATTACAGTTTGCATTCAACCCTACTTTCTTATTTATTTAAGCTTTTATTCCTGCATACTAACAGAGGGAGAAAAATCATTTAGGAATAAATGATTGCCTCCCGGTAATTTTTACTTTCTAAGTGTTAACACGCATTAGATATATACGGCTTACATCCCGGGTGCCTGTGCCATTGTGTAGTTCCTTCTAAGCTTCACACAGCCAATAAGCGGCAGGAACGTAGACTGTCTGGAACTTCGTGGATCTGATACACCATAATCTGTCCAGTTATTGCTCTCTCAGCGGGGGGTTCACTTTATTTCCCCTATTGCAAGCATGTTGACTCCATGCTTAGCCATGGGCCCAATGCAGCTGGAGTTACTTTTGGCTATTAGAAGAACGTTTAGTTTTTTACGATTGTATCATTGGGCCTGCACATTGCATCGGATGCAGAAACACACACTGCGTGACTGGGGAGCCGAACACGGAACAGTGCTGCAGCCTCTGCGCTCCTCCCTCTTACACCGGGCAGCAACCCTGACACAGCACATGCATTCCTTCCCTTGGAGGGTGATTGTGTCCATTTCTAAGAAGTGATTATTTGTCTATGCTCAGAACATGCACATGCTCAGAACAAGTTTGAGGTCAGAGAATTTAAGAGTAAAATATTACAACTGATTTACATTCAGTACTATAAAAACTCACCCATCAGGTATCCTCTTTTTCCTTATTTTTTAAAAAATAACTGTTCAGCCCTGGCTGGCATAGCTCAGTGGATTGAGCGCAGGCTGTGAACCAAAGCATCGCAGGTTCGATTCCCAGTCAGGGCACATGCCTGGGTTGCAGGCCACAGCCCCCAGCAACTGCACATTGATGTTTCTCTCTCTCTCTCTTTCTCCCTCCCTTCCCTCTCTAAAAATAAATAAATAAAATCTTTAAAAAAATTAACTATTCAATTAAGTTCACTTTCCTAGAAACAGTATCTGATAGACATAGAACTAACTGCTCTGTGCCAAAGAGTTTTAAATGCTTTGAATACCTACCACGTTATTTAATGCCTCTCACACCTTGCAATTCATACCAAAGGAGAAAAGTAACAAACACAAGTGGGTTTCAAATTAATAAATATACTGATTTCTTAAACATGGTCCTAAAGACATCTCTGTTCTAATATTTCCAGACCTTGCCACAATACTGTAATAGCAACTGTTAAGAACCCTTCCGTTCACACAGGATTTGTGAGTAAATGGTATGGAAACTGTCATTTACACTGCATTTTCAAATTCCGTTTACCACGTGTGAGGAAGGAACTACTATTCCACAGACATGTGAAGAACAGCGCAGAGATCAAATTTCACAAATGGTAACCGGTAAGTATGCCAGCTACCATTGGCTGGGAGACGGAAGCACATGCAGGCAGGTCTGTCTCCCGGGCCGGCCGCAGGGGGAGAGAGAAACGCAGACCACCGCTGCAGGAGGTCGGAACACCTCCGACACACACGCTGCTGGGAGGAGCTGCTTCCCCACGGGAAAAGGAGACGTCCTGACAGGAACCAGCCCCAGCCTCTGTATCAAAGAGTACAGTTCCGTCCGAAGAGCCTGCCTCTCCACTGGAGAAGCACTGGCAGGCTAGCACAGTAACTACCTGCTCAATAAAACTGCTGATCTGCCGGACAGGAAGACTGTGTGGTTAAAATCCTTTATAATAAACTAGTACCTTAAACTCTGCAAGTGCTTCCACGTGCATAACTATGCTATGATTCAAACAGGTAAGGTACTGGGATGTTTTACTACAGGATATAGCTCCTTAAGTAGACCAAAATGTGTAAAAAGCAGTTAACACATTCTCAAAACACCTCACACACAGTCGACAGTTGGGCATACTTGCTAAAACTTTTTTAACTAATTTATAAATACAAGTATTTTTTTAAACCTCTAGCTTTCTTTTATCAAATGCACACACGTTAACTACTGAGAGGCACTGATCCTAAGAATTTATTTTAAACTCTTAATTTCCCCTAATGCTCCTGTACATCAGAGTATGATCATCTGACAAGGAAACAGATTAGCATCCACGGAAATGCGATAATCTAGCCTTCCAAAAATTTTAATGGAATGTTAGTAAGACACATCAAGAAAGATTTTACTCTGGGTAATTAATTATGTATAAGCCAAGAGTAAGAAGAAAACATAAACATTTAATAGTATCATTAAAACTCACTGAGCAAAGAAAAATCTAGGGAAGACGGAGCTGAGGGAAAATACTGAATCACTGGCACACATACATTTGGAAAATTACTTAATTCTTCACTGATACGCCACTCTTGGGCATTGTCCAACTCTATCTTAAAAGAGATTTAACTGTACCCCGATAACAAAATTCTTTCATTCTCAATTTTAGAGTTCAGAGCTCTGCTGATGTGGTCACTCCCACAGAGAAGACCAGCTGAGGCTGCCCAGCAGTCACGGCTTGTCCAGAAACAAGCTCAGCTGGACGGAGGCAGCAGCAACGTCTCAGCACTCACGGCTCAACAGCAAACACGGAGCAAGCAGAGGTCCCGGCACGGGACTGAAACAACTCATCAGGTTACGTGGGTCATGGCCGAGGCAACCAGATAAACACTGAAGAGGGGTTTTTTTTTTTTCTGGCTTTAACAATACTACCATCAACATACTACATTTTTAAATTTAAACAAGTCCTAAGGAGATTTTTAAAACTCTGATGACTCTGTTTTTCTGGAACGATTCAAACACAAGCTTCAATTTTGTCACCTGAACACACATTCAAGACTGGCATCTTTCACTCCACATGCAAATTGTGCATTTCTATGCCACGAGCCAACCAAAATTTCAGCTTTTTAAAACCTACCAAAACAATTCTGCTGCAAATTGTTCTTTCTAATAACATGTAAAGAGATAATAGTAAAAATTCTGTTTCTTAATCCCCAACTTTGTCATGAGGAAATTATTTAATTATCTCTCCCTCTAAACTGCATTTAACATGGAAAACTTAAAGGTTAAAAAACAAAACAAAACAAAACAAAAGCACTTCTACATAGGCTCCAAAATAGAGTTAGATTATAACATAATACAAAAATTCTTTAATTTAACCAAATCCATATTTTACTATTTTTATATATATTATTATCATCACTCATTTAAAGAGGATCTCTGAAGTACTGTTTATCACTTTTAAAGAAATGCACTAATTAAATTTGGCTTATACTGAGCAAATAGTATCGTTTACTATTGTTCACTTATTATGAAACACAACACATTAAAATTCCACTAGTGACTAAATCAGTCGTCCCCCCTTCCCCTCACTCATCACAATATACCTTCTCTCACTGGCTCACTGGTTGAATCTCCCTTTAGACTCAGCATCCTCGAGAAGCCATTGGAAAGAGTGGAGAAAATGCCACGGATGAAATATCCCTGCTGCTCAGACTCCGCTGAAGTCGGCCACGGCCTAACAGATCTGTTTCTGCAGCGAGGTTCTGGCTCCGAAAGAGACCTGGTGAACGGAACCCGGAGTGCCCGGGTGCTGGCCCGGTTCCCCTTCTCCGCTGGTGTTCCAAGGACCTCATGAGCAGAAGCAGCCGCGTGATCATCAACCATCTTTGGCAGGACCTCTTGTGGTGGTTCATCCAAGTCATCTTCATTATCCTGCACACTTGCCTTTGTGTCCCCTTTGCACCTAAGGCTGGGATGTGTTTGCCACCGATAAGCACCCAATGGCTTTCCTAGACTGAACACATCGTGTTCATTCTTCTTCCTCTTGCTCTTCACCGGACCACACCATGGATAACTCTTCGAGCTTGTTCCTCCTGTCCCTGAACTGGCACAAGCAGGTTCTGATAGAGATCTCTCATAGCTCGGAGGACCAGGTGATGTCTGTCTCTTAAAGATGCTCATCTTCCACGACTCCACTTTTTAACAACCTCTCTACGCTGGAAGTTCCCTCTACTCTGCAGTCTTTGCAGCCGAACCACGCTTGTCCGTTCAGTCCAAAACATTCAACTGCTTAAGTAGCTTTCTTTGTGTGGCTTTGAACCACAACACATGTTGCTGCTTAAGAGCTGGTGTCGTGTTATTCTATTACCCCATTTTCCCAGATCTCCGAAATTTCGGCAGCACCCAAAAATCTCTTGCCTGGAGCAAATTACCTTCCGAGTAGAGCAAAAGTAAAGATTTCCAGAAGATTATCTTGCTTCCTTCATCAGGTCACATTTCTGTACTAGGTTTTCAGGAAATGATTTTTTTTTCTTTAAAAAAAAAAAAAGAAGTGAAATAAAAGCAACCAAAAACCCGCAGACACCTTTATGGACCAATAGTAGTTAAGTGCTCACCATGCAAATGATGGTGGGTTAAAAACAGAATGTGAAAGCACTCAAGCTGACATTCACACTCGCCGGAAGAAGGAAAAAAACTTGACTAAATGTCTGCTCTTTAAGGGACAGCTCTTCAGAATATTTTTTAAAGTTTGGATTTCAGAAATTTAATTTCAAGAAAATCATTGCTATTTATAGTATCTCTCTCAGAGTTAATATTGTTTCCTAGTCCATAGATAGTCACACACTGTTTGCTGAGTAGGCAGGGCCATGTGGAGAAAAGGGACAAAAAAAGGTCAAAATGTAAAGCCATTTTTATTGTGAATATATAATGGAGAGTGAAAAGAAACAGAAATAGGTAGAAAAAGAGGAGAGGAGTAAAGAAGATTTACTCGGAAAGATAGCAAGGAAAAAAGTCTTGAGGCAAGATCCTGTGGCAACTGGAACATGGGACCCTACATACTTACATGATTTCTAGAAGGGAAAAGTTTGCTTTGTAAATTGAATTGGGGTAAGTTGTCTGGAAAAATATTCCCTATTTATATAACCAAAGAAATTCCTTTATTCCTCTTCGTGCTGCTTACAATTTTAAAAAAGAGCTGACTATTTAAAATTTTGTTACAGTAAGTACCTTCTATTGCACCAAGATCACGAGTGCCAAGATTTTGGTTGGTTAATTTTTTTCAACTGTCTGCTCATAAACTCCTGAAAATAGGGGTTTTGAATGGAAAGCCTGACAGACTTTAGACCACCAATAAAAGAGATATACCATGGCAATCAAATCACTTTGCAAGTTAAGTAAAAAATGATGATTTCATCTGAAAAACTAAAAATACTATCCATTTATTTGCATAGTGTGTACAATGAAAAGGTTCTCACACTAAGTCTTTTATTAATGTAGAAATAGTAAACTTAGTAATATACCTATTCTTTTAAACATATTAAAATGTTCTAATTATTTCCATTATCATAAAGAAATAAGCTCATTTTCATTTGCTTCTATAGTCTCTAAACTTACAAGTTTTTATATTAATGTCAATGTACTCAGCTTTTCCAAAAGCATAATATATCAAATTAGAGGAACAAAATCATATTTTTTTTCTTGTTTAAAAAGAAAACACTCAGAAATGTGGATCTGGGTGTGGATGGCTGGGGTGGAGGGGAGTGGTGGAGGGTAAATGCAGACAACTGTAACTGAACAACAATAAAATAACTAAAAATACATATACATATATATAAAAACACACATATATATACATATAAAGAAATGTGGATCTGAACAAAGAGAAAAATAACATTAAGCTCTGGTCTGTATTATGGCACATCAAAACACCCATAAAAATTAATCTGTAATGGAAAATAAACCTGAACAAAAAATATAAAAACAATAATGCTTGTAAAAGAATCCAGAAGGGAATAATTTTTGAACTGAGGGTAGGCAAAGATTTCTTAGAACACAGACAGCAATAGCCATACTAGAAAAAAAAAAACAATACTGTGAATTTATAAAAGTCAGAAGTTTCTCCACAAGAGAAGACACTAAGAAAACCACAGTGGCTGCGCCAGTTCGCACTCCCACCAGCAATGAATGGGGGCTCCTTCTCCACAGCCTGCCCAACACTTGTTATTGCTGGTCTTGTTGATAATGGCCATTCACTCCGACAGTTGTCGAGGGGCATCTCACTGTAGTTTTGATGTGCATTTCCCTAACAGCTACTGAAGTTGAGCATCATGTCGTATGTCTGTTGGCCATTTGTATGTATTCTTGGGAAAGGTGTCTGTTCAGCCCTCTGGCACTATGGAAAACAGTATGGAAGTTCCACAAAAACTTCAAGAATAGTTACCCTATGACCCAGCAACCCCTCTTCTGGGAATCTACCTGGAAAATCGGAAACCGTGCATTCGCAAAGATGGATGCACCTCTTCGTTCACTGCAACGCTATTCACAGTGGCCCAGACAGGACAACAACCAAAGTGCCCCCTGACAGATGACCGGATGGAGAACGTGGTACAGACCTACAGCTCGGCCACAAGCAAAGACGAAACACTGCCATTTGTGACAACATGGATGGGACTGGAGATGATCGTGCTAAGTGAACTAAGTCAGGAAAAGTTAAGAACCACATGATTTCGCTCATCTGTGGGACATAAAACTGAAAGTAACAAATGAATAAATAAGAAAAACACTCACAGACACAGACAACAGCATGGTGGTGACCCCCTTCCCCGCTCTCTAAAAGTAAATACATATAATCCTTAAAAAAAAGAAACTATGCGTGTGAAGGCAGATAAAATACGACAGAGCAGATGGGACAAAGTGCACACAACTGCTGAATCTAGGTAAAGAGGTTTTTGCACTTGAAATTTTTCCATAGGTTTATAATTATATCAAAATAAAAGCACTCAACTTCTTTAAAAAGTACACAAGGAAATATTCTGAAATTTCACAACTTCCTGTGGGTTTATAACACAGATATTTTTACTGTTAATACAGAAATGGTATCTGTGTCAGAGTACCTTTTGGGTAATTAACAAGATACCTACTTTCACAGGTTTTATGGAAAAGTTCATGAAGATCACCCATTAAAATACCTCAGTGGAAAACCAAGGCTGTCATTTTGAGAAAAGTTGAACAGTGAGGGTAGAACCTGAGCCCTTTAACCCACACTGACATTCAGAGACTCAGTCTCATATAAGAAAACACTTTTACACACTAAAGAGGCAACATCATGGGTAAACATAATTATTGTGGCTTCTAAACTCAGAAACTTGATTCTTTTGAGGAACTACCACAATTCTCCTGAACATAAACGTCCTTATCTGGGGAATATGGACCTGGAAAATACCAAACAACACAGAAAAAGATTCAAGTGGAATCAGAAAGCAAAGAACTACTGACTGAGGCCGAGACAGTCTCGAAGCACGAAAGGTCAAAGGCATAAAGGAGAAGGTTCCTCTCCCTCCCAGCCGGCGCAAGTCTGCCTGGCCAAATGCATCTCCTCATTACGAAGGCCAAGGATCGAGTGCATTAGTTATTTCTCCAAGTCTCACCTTCCATCTGAATTTAAAACAACAACTTGGCACTCTTCGCCTGATGATGGCTTTTCTTCGATTATATACAGGGGAGGGCAAAGTAGGCTTACTGTTGTCAGTGCGTGAGACAGTTTATTCCTGTGCTATTAGTTATTACATTGATTTCCATGAAACAATACTCCTTTTCCTACTTTTGCCCAACCTTGTACAACGAATTTAAGAATTTTTAAAGAAAATATTCACGGGATTTGTAATTTCTTAGTTAGAAACAATGACGCCCATTCCCCTCCATTATTACGCCCATTATGAAACCTGTAAAAACTGGCTGATTGTTGAAGTGTCAGGACGAGAATGTTTCTGCCAGCTCAAGTATCAACTACCTACCTTAAATTTTCCTTACTAATAATTGGTAGTTTTTATTTTTTCCTTTTCATTGAATGTATGGGGTGACACTGCTAACAAAGTGATGCAAGTGGCAGGTGCTCAATTCCACAGCGCGTCATCTGCACGCTGCATTGTGTGTTCACGGCCGCAGGTCACGTCTCCTTCTGTCACCACTGTTGCCCCCACATCCTCCTCCCCCACCTCTCCCCCCGCCCCCCAGCATAATCGGTAATATTCAAAACACATCATTAACAACCATTCTGGTTGCCAAGTCAAAAGAAACGTCTGAATTCTCTAAATGAATATGAAAGTCCCTCTATTCACAGTCACATTTCAGATTATCGCTGAGCATCTACGACGCCTCGGTGGCCGCATTAGGACTAGAGGAAGAAGAAAGAGCAGGACAGGCTGTCCCCGCCCTCCTGGAGCTCCAGCGGGCGTCTGGAACGGCGTACACTGGGAGGTGGAATGCACGGGGCGTTGGAGAGGAGCGTGGGAAGGGCATTTTCACCCAGGCCAAGGCAGAATGGATAGGACCAATTCCTTCTGAGATTCTCTCCATCTTGAGATTCTACTGTTAGAGTCAAGTCTGCTATAATGTGACGTGCATTCCTCAAGATTACCACACGGCACAGAATCGCACAATAAAACTACAGGACTGATGGGGAAGATGGGGGATTGGAGAGCGATACTCAGAAACTTCAACAACACGTAAGACAGGAAGCTAATAAAAACTGTAGACCACTTTATCTGAAGGCCAAATTGAATATGGTACATTACCTTAAAAAAGGCTTACATTGGAAAAAAACGGTGCAAGTGGGCATCAGGTCTGCACCTCACTGTTTTTGTGAAGTGCTACGTGAAATCCCACGAGCAGCTGTGACCCCACGAGTGGACAGCGTGGCTGAAACCCACACAGAACATGAAGTGTCTGGTGACTGGCTGAGATGTACGCCTTCTGAGTATTTCCTACGTGGCGCGGTTTCCCTGGGCACAGCTTTCCGCATTCAGCTAGTGTTGCTCGATGAATGGCACGTAAGCGAACACAAAATTCATAACTATTTTTGCTTGCGTATAACTGGTACGGCGAAAAAGTAGGTAAAAATCAACAGGAGAACTTACCATCAGAAGGCACAATAAGGAACAAACTTAAAGGACACATGGTCATAAACTAAGGGGAGGGTGGTAATGGGAAGGAAGTGGGGAAGGTGGAAGGGGGGACTGGATTGGGAGTAAAAAGGAGAAAACTATTTGAACAATGATTAAAATAAAATTTAAAAAAAAGTAAAAAAAAAAGAAGGCACAATAAAAGCAAAGGGGAGATGGCTCTTCACCTCAGTAAATTCAGTTCAAACTTTTTCACTTTTTTCTTTTCTTCTTCTTTTTGTCAGAATAGTAAGGACCAAAGGACCAAATTCATGATGAGGGCCCAGAGGACCAACCACAAAAAAAAAAAAAAAAGAAAAAAAAGCAACAAATCTGCTTGCAGACCGGCGCTTCACACTTTGTGTGCGTGCGGGCGACCACCTGCAGACTGCATTAGAACGCAGAGGGCGCTTCCGTGTGCGTGGGTGAGGCCGGAGGGTCTGCGTGTCTAACAAGCTTCGAGGTGGTTCCTGTGCCGCCGAGACGGACACGTCTGTGGAGAGCGAGCCGTGCACAGATTTTCCATGGAAGCTCTCAAATCTGCCACAAGACTCAGTGAGGTTCACCAAAATAAAGAGCCGTATTGGGATTCGAGGGCAAAGTGAGAACATTTGCCTGAAATATTCTGTGAGAGTCTACATATCACACAGAGACTTAGCAGTTCTCACGGTGGTATGTATGCTGAGAATCAAACATATAGTAATTCTGGCCAAATCGCTTCCTTGCAGACAGCAAAGACTATAATATAATATGTAAATAAGGCCCCATTAAAACTCCTACAATCTCCTGCACTTTATGAATTGCAGCATTTGTTTAATGGAAGGAAGCAAGGATGAAGGATGCTGCTAATGGCCATCAGCACGAGAGCGACTAAATATCCAGTGCACACCCACACAAAAGAAACCCACCTGTATTTCTATGTGCTATAAAAACATACAGAATTTTTAAGAACAACCACCTCCATGGGGAGTACAACTGAGAAGTCACCTTAGATCTTGCGATTATTAATTCTGAACTGTAAGTCCACAGCACGTCCACAATGATAAGAAAAACTGAAAACGGGAATTTCTGTGGTGAGAAGGACAAGGGAGGCTTCCAGCCAAGAGGGCAGCGTGGGTCGCAAGGCCCCCCACAGCAACAGCAACATTACAGTGGAACTACAGAACGGCCATCCTTCGGAACCGCCTTACCAGACGTCTTGCCACGGAGGACACAGAGAAGCCCCCATGAGGCTGGAAGGAAGGGCAGGGATGTGGAGTGGGCTGGTCCCACCTCACCTGTGCCAGCTGAGAATCAGGAGGGACATCTCAGCTGTGGGGGTTCCCCCTGAGAAGCGAGGGGTCCCAGGCCCACACCAGGCCCCCCAGTCCAGGATTCCAGTGCCAGGAAGAGGAGTCTCCACTACTTCTGGCACAAACACCAGTGGGGATTGTGGCTGACCGAGACAGGGGACTGCTCGAGTCCAGGCATTCCTCTTAAAAGGCCCACACAAGGACTTTCTTGGACTCACTCACTCGGGCTCCAGCGCTGGGTCAGCAGCCTGAAAGGCACGGGGGACACACAGGGAGGCGCTGAATTGTCTAGTATCGGTGCCAGAGCCGGAGAAGCGGCTTCCTCCCACACAGGCTGCTGGCAGAGGCCACTGTTCTTCTCCTGAGCCCTCCCCCAGAGACAGTGGGTATGCACCACATCTGAGCCTCCACCGACTGACCGGGGCCTCTCTGCGCACCCTACACTCCTGACTCCCTGAGACCCCGCCCCACGCAACTTCTGGGCCCACCCAAACAGTTTCCAGCCGCTTTGCCACACAAACAGCCTTTCTCGGCTCCTGCTTCAGACTTTCCTACAATCTCTCAAGCAAGGAATATCTGGCCTCAGCATGCCCTGCACCTCTTGCTAAGTGGCCCCGGGCAGCCGGCCTGGGTTCACAGCTTGGCCTCTCCTGGCACCTACCTCCCAGCCCAGCACAAGCGGCAGCCGTCTGCAGACCGCTTTGTAGCTCATGCTGGGTGGCTCCGGGCAGAACAAAGGCGGTGGCTGACGTGGGTCTGCACCTGCTGAGAGGGCCCAGAGCCAGCACACACAGTGGACAGCTTCCACCACCTCCACAAGGGACACCCACAAGAGGCAGACTCCCGGGGCACCAGAGCCCCACTGAAGTCAGTCCCACTCTGCAGGGCAAGCCTCCACACAGCTGACCCTCCGTGGCGGCGGGCGGCCAGTGGTCACAGACAGTCCTGGCAGCCAGCTGACCTGCGGATACACCAACCTGTTTAATCAAACAGTGCCAGATATAACAGGCTTGTCCATAATGACTTAGTTCACTGAAAAAAACAAAACAAAACAAAAAAAAAACAAGAATGCACATGTACCCAAGTTCCCCACTCAGGTTCCCTAAGCTGCTTACATTAGCCCTTTCCAAATTATGATTCGTACAACACAGTTGAGAAGTTCAGGCTTAGAAAGCGTTGCGTGTGATATTAAGTTCGGATATCCTAGTGCTTAGTTTAAACACTAAAATTCTTTCCTTTTTAAAGCTTATCAGAGGATATCAGTTTCTCATTAAAATGTCTTTTTGAGATTTATTTCAACTAAGGAAAGCAAGTGGAGACGAAAGACAAACCTGAGCTCCCTCAGGTCACACACAGTCTGCCTCCGCTTCCTGTCCTAGGACGCGCCCGCTGCACACCGGAACTCTGCCCATAGAGCCCACGTGCTCTTTGTGACAGAGGGCACGACGTGTGCGACCATGAATGGGTCTGCAATCCTGCCCCTAGAACCAGAGGGTGCGTACCTCTTAGAGCAACGCATGAAAAGCTTTAAAAACAGGATTAATTTCTATAAACCAGCAGAAGACATCTTTCGAAAACACAAAGTCCTTGTTTATACCAAGCGAAGTAATTAATAACAAAACATCCCCTTCCCATCTCCTATCACCGGCGCCCATCTGCTTCCCGGCGAAACGCTTCCTGCGGCGACCGCCGCCTCCCCTCTGAGCAGTAGGAACTCACACGCGTACCTGACACGCACGCAACTGCTTCCCACTTAGGAGACAAAAATATATCTGGAAGGGCTAAATGAAGATTATTTTTAAGAGACAAGTGTTGGAATCAATGGTTTCTTGAAATAAGAAAACATTTTAAAGTAAAAGCAAAAGCACATTAAGACTCCTAATGACAGCTTTCAAGTCTTTTTTTAAAATATTTTATTTATTTATTTTTAGAGAGAGAAGGGAGGGAAGGGAGTGGGGGAGAGAGAGAGGGAAACATCAATGTGCGGTTGCTGGGGGTCATGGCCTGCAATCCAGGCATATACCCTGACTGGGAATCGAACCTGTGACACTTTGGTTCCCAGCCCACGCTCAATCCACTGAGCTACGCCAGCCAGGCAATCCAGTCTTTTAAAAAATACACACATATAAACTTCTGGTTTTTCTCTAACCTCTCTGATCACACCTTCTGTCTCCTTCGGGGCTCGCTCTTCTCCATCTGGCCTCTCGATGTTGGGAGTTTTTCAGATTGGGTCCCTGGCAGCCCCTCACCCTACTCTCACCACTCACGTCATCCTTCACGGCTACCGTACCAACTCACATCTCCGGGTCAGAACCTGTCTCCTCTGAGCAACACACGCATGCCCTCGACCTGCCGTTTTACGGCTATCTCAAACTCAAGAGCCTGAAACCTAACCCACAACCTTCCCTTTGAAAGCTGGTCTCACTTCGATGTTTCCTGTCCCAAGGCAAGGCTCCATTATTACTCATCCAGCTGCACAAAGCCAAAGTCGGAGTCATCCCCGTCTCTTACCATTCAACACCCAATCCGTGAGCCTTGCTGATTTTCCCTCCTAAGTGTTATTTAATCTATCTACTCCGCACTATTTCCCCTAAATCAACCTACCACCATTTCCCACCTGGATTATAACAGCCTCCTAAATTCATCTACCTATACCTCCTCTGAACCTTGCAAACCACTATTCTCACTGTTGTCAGAACAATATTTCAAAATACAAATTTACTGCATCCTGTTTTAAACTTTTCAATGGCTTCTTACTACTCTCATGAAAACAACACAAAGTATACCCTGGCTGCCGTGGTTCAGATGGTTGGGCGTCGTTCTGCAAAGCGAAAGGTCACCGGTTTGATTCCCGGTCCGAGCACTTGCCTGGGTTGCAAGTTCAGTCCCCAGTCAGGGCGTGTGCAAGAGGCAACCACTTGAGGTTTCTCTCCCTCCCTTCTCCTATCTCTAAAAATAATAAACTCTTTAAAAAAAAAAGAAAACAACACCAAATGAGCCAAAATTCCTTAACATAGCCTGATACTTTTAAAAAGAGAAGGGCAGAGAGATAGTAAGAATTCAAAACACAAGACCCAACTGTGTGTTGTCTACAAGAAACCTGCTTTAAATAAAAAGACACAAATAGGTTAAAATAAAGGCACGGAAAAAGCTATAACATGCTAACATGCTCATACACAAGATACGCTGATCAAAGAAAGTTGAAGCAGCTATACTATCTTCAGCAGCGAAGAATTCAGAGCAAGGAAAATTACCAGGAATTTTTCAAAGGCCTTCACATAATGATCAAGGAGTCAATTTCTCAAGAAAATAGAAGAATCCTTAATGTGTATGTGCCTAACTGCAGGGCATCAAACTATATGAGGCAAAAAACGATGGAGTGGCAAGGAGAGCTAGATGAGCCCAATATTATGGTCATGTATCTGAATGCCACTCCATCAGAAGTGGACAGACCCAGCAGGCAGAAAGTCAGTAAGGACGCTGAACCCCAACATAGCACCAATCAACCATATATAATTCACACATACAGATGACTTCAACGACAGCAGAAGGCACATTATTCTCACACTCACATGTAACATGTACCGAGACACACCACACTTTGGGCCATAAACACACCTTCACAGAATTAAAAGACTAGGAATCATACAATGTGTGCTCTCAAGCCCCAGTGGAATTAAACTAGAAATCAATACTGAAAAGATTTCTGCAAAACCCCAAAGTACATGGAGATGAAGCAACACAATTCTAAAGGACACGGTAGTCAAAGAAGAAATCCCAAGAGAAAATTTTTTAAATTTTGAACTGAAATAAAAATAAAAGCAAATCGTTGGGACACAACAATAAGAAGTGCTTAGAGGGAAGCACAGTCGTAAGAAGAAATGTCTAAAATCAGGAATCTGAGTTTCCCCCCAGAATACCAGGAAAGAGGAAATTAAACCCAAAGTGACTATGTGTAAACACAACTCTTAGTGCAACAGGGAGAGTCAAATGCTTTGAATTTATATCTAAAGGGTGAGATAAAAGATCAAGTCAGAGTCGGCGTGACTCAGGGAAAACGATCCACACAAGGCAGAGGAGGTCAGGGAGCCGGCCTCTCGAAGAGGTCCGAATTCCAGAAGGAGAAGGTAACCCCGCGCCAGGCTAAGCCGAGCACCGGGAAGAGTCTCCACTAAGCTGTACGCTGTTCTGGCAGGAGCTGGAAACCCTTCTGAAGTTTGTTTGGTCCATGGAAACACAGGATTCCCAGATTATCACTATGCATGGGGCTAAAATCCCTCACTGTCGCCCTGGCCAGTGTGGCTCAGCTGGTTGGAACTTGGTCCTGTACTCCGAAAGGGCGTGGGTCCCGGGCACGGGCCTGGGGTGTGGGTTCCGGGCCTGGTCGGGGCGCCTGTGAGAGGTCACAGACAGATGTTTCTCTCCTGCACTGATGTTTCTCTCCCTCTTACTCTTTCTCCCTTCCCCTCTCTCTAAAGTCAATAAAGTAAAAAGAAATAAAATGCCTAAATCTCAAAGGGCCTTTAACAAGCAGTATTGCCATGAATCAGCTAAAAGTAAAGGATTCCCTTATGTTTTTGCATTTGTGTTTGAAAGTACAGAAGTACAGCCCCATCACTAGGCAAAGGAGGCATTCATGAAGACAGCCATATACTGGGTAAATTCTACCGAGTGATATTCTGGGAAATGAAAATAAGCCCAAGTTCCTCTTCATCAGATTCTTCCTTTATCTTTAGTGAATCGGCCAACTTCTGGGACAGGAACAAAGGAGCTGATACTCTGGATCAAAACGATGAAAATTCCATAAAAAATGAGGAGCCTGGGCTAGATGGTCACTTCTCCACTCTGATCTCATTCTCTCAGGAAGTTCTTACAAGGGATTCTTAAAAATCCCATATTTGCCATGGCCCTGGCCAGTGTGGCTCAGTTGGTCGGAGCATCATCCCATAACCAAAAGGTTGAGGGTTCAAATCTGGTCAGGGCATACACCTAGGTTGTGGGTTCGATCCCCAGTCCTGGCATTTACAATCCTAGTCTGGGTGTGTACGGGAGGCAGCCGATCGATGTTTCTCTCTCATAGCAATGTTTCTCTCTCTCTAAAAGCAGTGGGAAAGTGTCCTCAGGTGGAGATTAATTAACTAATTAAAATAAAATCCTATCCGTTTCATGGAAGTCCCTACCCATATTTGATATCCTAAATGAGATTATTCTTCAAGCTTCTCTTTTACACATTATTTTGCATCATTATCATAATTCTCCTGGGAATTACATCCAAAACGTCACCACGTCATTCTTAAGTTCACAGTTGGTAGCAACACTCTACGATTATTAGTCACTGTAGATCTCAACATCATTCCTACATTTAAATACCAAATCTCAATTTCATAATAGTTTTGAAAACTAAAATCAGTGTTGTCAACATTGTTTCTGTCACCTAAAAATGAACCCTTTCCCACTTTTGTTTTTCTGTCCTTCACGGTGTGTTTCCACTAAAAGACCCTCGACCTACGCCCACGAGCGCCACGGGCCATCTTCCAACAGCGGTCATGTGGACCTCGAGCCTGTGAGTAATAGCCCCAACTTCTTCATTTCTCGCAGTCACCCTTGCCCTCAGACTGTTCACAGCCCCACTAACATGCAGTTCTCCTCGCCTCCCCCGCTTGGGCTTACTGAGGGCACTGCCACCCCCCGCCCGCCCCCAGTACTGTGTGTCCCTCGCTCCTGGGCGTGCTGGTTGGCATGAGCAGCTTGCTAGACCACAGAGCTCACAGAGGGGAACCTCAGACACAGCGATCGGAAATGCTGTCTTGTCTTTGTTCGGTTACCTAGGCTTGTTACCGTTGACTATACTTTTTGTTGGGTGAGTTCTTCTGTCATCCTTTCATTCGACAAATATTTTCTGAATGCCTACTACCTTGCGATAACTGAACTAGTTACACATATTACTCTGGCAGCTTTTGGTGACTTCCACAATTGTACAGTTTCACTTTAGATATCCTACTCCAATAGACCATCTCGACATGCACCAGAATCCTAGACACCTAGAGGAACTTCAGAAACTACACACTACATGTCCTCGTGTTATAGTTCCCTACGAATATTTAGTGAGAAAGACTTTTAAAAACTGCTACGGTCAAAACATCCATTCGAGTCCATCCACAGATGGGCATTGTTTGGGGCACTGGCTGCGTGCTCAGAGTTGTCCAAGGACCGGGCACAGACAACGACGCGTCCTGTGTTCCCTCAGTGACCCAGCAGCCCCGTCGGGGGAGCAGACGTGCGCACTGATAACCGAGCGACGGGCTCCTTACTCCCAAGCACAGGTGCGCACGGAACCTCACGGGGACACAGCGGGAACCACGTCCACTCTGCGGGAAATGGGGGGGGGAGGAGGAGCTCTTTATTTTACATGTTAATCCTTTGTTTTATATGAATTTATAAATATTTACAAATATCTTTTCTCATTTTATGGCTTGACTTTTCCCTCTTCTTACAGTGCTACAGTTATGACTTTGACATCTTTTTAGTGAGTGTAAACGGTCCCCAGATTTGCAAAGCAGTAGATTTGTAGGCATATGTGATACTTTGGCAACTATGTGCTTATTTTTTTTTAATCAATGAGAACAAGTACCACAAAGCCAGAAAAAAAAACTTTGAAAATTAAAAAGATTCATTTTTATTTTTAAATTGGAAGCCTATAATATTCCTCATTCTTGTTTCATTTTTTAAATTTTCATAGCTCTCTATGAGGTAGGCATTATTCCATTTTATAGATGAAGAAAATAAGGCTCCTTCTCAAAGCCACATAACAAGCACTTAGTAAGTGGTAGAGAAATATTTATTAAGAGGCAGAGCAATAATTCAAACACAAACTTAGTAACTCAGAACCCTTGTAGTAATCCACATTACATATTTTTGAAAAGCCCCACTTACAATTAGCTGTTCAAATGCAGTCAAACAGTAAATATTTAATGAATTTCCAACTCTAGGGAAAGTAATACATTGACTGATGGCAAGTTAGAAGTGGTCTGGATTATGGAATTGACTGTAAGCTTTAAAATTAAAAAAAAGAAGAAGAAGAAGAAGTCCACCCGGTCCCACCCACAACTGTCTAGCTGACTGCCCTCGAGCAAGTCCCTTAATAGCTCTTAGCTCCACTCAAACAAAAGAAGGACAGCGCGCGTGTCTGTGTGTGTGTGTGTGCGTGCGCCTGTGCTGAGTGAAAGGGGAGCAGTGCAGACTGGGGTGGTAGAGCCAGCAGGCAAAGCTGAAACTGGGCAGAGTCAGAGGGACCCCCGACAGTTCTCACATCACCCCACTGCATACAGTATCAGAGGTGCCATCTCGCACGGTGTCCTACTCCGCTGCCTTTATTTTTGTTTTTCTTTTGCATCATTTGGACACGGCAGATAGAGCAACAGAAAAACAGCTGGCAAACATGTGGTAGGGGTGCTGAGCCCCAAAAATCTACGTGTGAACCTTAAAATCATTCTTTGTGTCAAGCGCTTTGGTTACATTGATTTCAGTCTCATGTATCATATGGACGAGGCAAGTGTAAGTTAGTAGTTACAAGAAAATAGTCAGCCCCTCTCATAAAAGACATTTATTACATACAAGTAGAGAAGCGTCCCATCAAGTGCCTGTGTTAGCTGCTGGTGGACAGAGATCTGGAGAGAGAAGAGGGATGGCAGGAAAATACGTGAGGAGGTTAAAGAATTTCCAGATACAATTACATTTTATGAAGCATAACACCACAAAACTAAGTCCTTGGTGCCTTCAGGACAGTGCTGATTACTTCATTTTGATTCCTTTCAATATGGAGGACTCCAAATGATAAACACAAATAATTTATTTTACAGTTATAAGGCTTTTCAAACAAATAAGCCTCTAATCAGAAAAATAAGACAGAAAAGAGGGTTTGTGGCATTTATTGTGGTCTTTCACTTTCACTTAATAACGTGACCGGTGCTTCTCCTGTGAACTGTATTTAATTAAGAAGCATTACACACCTGGCAGGTGGGGTCAGAATACACCACAAGATTATCAGTCAATATTTGTGAAGGAGAATCAATAAAAGTAATTGCCACCTGCATCTACGCTGCTTTATGCCATGGCAGAATAATTCAAAATTGTTAGGATGCATTCCCTCAAATTGATCCTAATGTAAATACACCCTTCATTGCTTCCCGTTTAGCTACAGAAACGTGACCCCATTAAGGGCCTTTATTGCTTTAAAAAATAATCTCTCTGACTCTCAACTTGTGACTCAGTCTGCGGTGTCTCTGTGCCTCCTGCCAGGGATCAGCTGCACTGTGGGAACTGGGAGTGTGTGCATACCCAAGAAATGATGCAAGGTCTGAACTTTCCCCAAGGGCAGTGCCAGCGCCCTGGGACTTCAGACTCTCCATCCTTTTCCCTCTCCTAAACTGGGCTCTTGGAGACGGAATGCAAAGGAAATAGTTGAGCAGCCTCGGAGTGGGAAGTACTAAAAATTGTACATTCATTTGCCTACTTCATTACACATTCAAGGCAGAAGACTAGACACTTCTAAATTCCTTACTGTTTTCATCTCTTACAGATTCAGTTCTACCTATGGAAGCTAAAGTTGCCCATTGATTGATGAGTTGTTTAAGCTAGCTCAATATCTATGAGGAGGGACATGAAAAAAAAAACCCACAGAATTATCTTCCGGA
This sequence comes from Phyllostomus discolor, assembly GCF_004126475.2. NCBI lineage: Eukaryota > Metazoa > Chordata > Mammalia > Chiroptera > Phyllostomidae > Phyllostomus > Phyllostomus discolor. Next base: position 19,105,653 of record NC_040916.2, read on the forward strand.
AGGAAGGCCCCTAGTATTCCCTGCTAGGTGAGTGTTCTAGGAACCCATCTGCATCAGTGTACCAGCTGGTGTTGTTGTGAGAGGCTGCGTTTGGCTTCTGTGAATGTTTTTGAAGACTCTTTGAACACATTTTCCCATTTCATGACGGGTGATTTACGAGCGTCCCTGCCCACACTGTGCTCGGTGTTCAGCAGTTTTTGACCAAAAACGGTGTGACCCCCCCATGCTCCACCCTCCCTATTCACCCGATCTTACACTGAGTGAGTGACTCTGTGTGTGTTTGTTTCCCTGGATGAAAAAGTCCTCAACGGGAAACGTTTGCTGATATAGAAGAGGTGAAACAAAAAACAGCAGAAGCACTAAAAGGCTTCACAATCACCAAGTTCAAAAACTGTTTTGAGCAGTGGAAAAAGTCTCAATAGGCATACTGCATCAAATGGAGAATACTTTGAAGGTGACTGAAGTTGAAACATGTAAAAATAAATACACAATTTCTTATAAATAAATTCTGTTTTTAAGACCCCCCCCCCATATGTACCCTTCTACTCATACATACACACATATAACTCTGAACTATGGGTGTTTTATTTAAGAAAAATATCAAATCTAATTGAATTATAGATGTGTCATCTACAATAGCCCTAAACACACCCAGACGGACTCGGGAGAAACATGTCACACTGAAAAACATAAATTTAAACAGAATAAGACAAAAGTGTATCAATAGAAGTGCTAATGCCTTTTGTAACCTGAACTCCAGAGGATTATCCTGAACACCCTCAGGGGTGTACACACCACACTTCTGGGACAGCGTGTACAGAGTACATTCACAGATAGGAGACATTGTTTTTATTGGCTCAGTTACTGACTGACAGTGAGCTGGAGGCCACTGCGTTATGCCATCTGTAAACTGGATATGACTCCATAGAGAGAGCAACCGAGATACTATGGCCTCTGTTGAAAAGTGAGAGAATTCTAAAGCTTCCAAGAAAGCGTATCAATGAAATCCTTAACTAAATTCATGCCAAGAAGCATCAAGAGAGAACAATGACTTAGGATGAATTCTTTGGTCCACTATGTACCTGGTATCATCTGTAGATATCACCAACTCAAGGAAAATGAAAGACGTCAGCATGCCCGGCAGTTCTCACAAAGGCACGTGGTCTTTCCTGTCCCACTGACTACGCAGCCGGACCCGTTATTAGTTATTAGAGCCTCATATGACAGTCAGTTTATATTAAAAATATTTAGGGCACATATACCAAGGCATATACATAGAACTATAATTACGGCTACTGCTGAAAACCCCTTATTTAGGCCATAATGATGTGGCCATAGGATAGTGGTTTTGGAGAATATTATGAATCATTCACTTAGAGTAACTCGTGGTTGATAATGATGCAGTTGATATCTGTGTAAATGCTCCAGATTTTACAAAGGTAACGTGAATCAGCACTTGAAGTGGGTGACCATTGCTATGGTCACTTTGCCTTTATCTTGGATGCTTCTAACTCCCTCACGGCTCTTTATTTTATAATTGGCGTCAGTCAGTGTAGCGCACAGTAACGAAGTTCAGTGATCCCATCTATGAATCGTTAGATCAAAACAAAAAAAGGCATCTGAGGAAAAGCACTCAATAACTGTAAGAGACAGAGAACAAAACCGAGCAATTAGGTACTCTTAGTGAGTCCTGTAGTTCTCCACCCTAGAACAATGCTATCTAGTTCACGCTCTGGCCAACACACAGATACTTGCAAACCCTGAGTAGAACTTGCCTTCTAAATTGTAGTTCTCCATGAATGTTTATTGAATTAAACATACAATCAAAGTGTAAGTTTAGGAATTTTACTATTTTTAGGCTTAACTTAAACATGCTTTTTGATAGGATATATTTTAAATAGTCTGTGAAATAAAAAATCTACCAAGTTAGTGGTAGTCTACCACCAACACAATTAATATTTTTGGTAACACAATTAATATTGTGCTAAAAATGAAATTATAGTTATCCATTTCCTGCCATGACTATCAACTGATATCAAACTTGCCCTCCTGCTATAAACAACTAGAAAACCAGACAAAATATATGAAAGAAGTATTTTTTCCCAGATATTAGGAAACAGGAAGCACAGGACTATGACCCCAAGCAGAAGAAAAACATATCAGATAAACCTTATGATAATCCTGGATTTTAAACTGGAGGCATTTGCAAATTTTGGCACAGGCAGCAGGAACCCAGGCAGAACACAATGGTCTCACTGGACTTCAGGAGACAGCAATGGGAATGCGGAGAGATGCGGGCTGCTGGAACGTGCAGGGTAAGCACCAGAGCAAAGGAAACGACACGAAGAGACCCGGAAATCCGCGTGGGGTTACTCCGAGTGACTGGCTGCATAACTAAATTGCATGTGTGTGTGGAATTAAAGTTCATTACTCTTGATAAAACAAACAAACAAAAGAAAAGTCTTCTAAGATCCTCACAACTCACTCAAGTCTGAAAGACTTTAGAGATGCCTCAAGTCAAAGAAGAAACCTTGTTTAATGACCAAAAACGTTTGTAGGCGCCTCTCCAAAAAGTTGCACGTTGGTAGCAGGACAAAATTAGCCCAAGACGAAAAGCCTCCTTAGACCCATCCTAACACAGCTTTAAATCAAACCTCAACTAAAACAATGATTCTCAAGAAATATAAACTCACTCATAATTAAAGACAACAAAAAGCAAAAAATCAACAATGTAAAATTTACAATGTCCAAAACCCAGTAAAAAAAATTACTGCCCATGTTAAAAAGTAGGAGAATGTGAAACATAACCAGTAGAAAAATTACTTGGTAGGTGTAATAACAGAAATGACAGAGATGATGAAATGAACAAAGACTACAAAATAGCTATTATAAATATGTTTAAGAATTTAAATGAAGACATGGTAATAAATAAGAGAAATGAAAGAAAAAATTTAAAGGACCAAATGGCATTTATGGAATTGAAAAAATGCAAATATCTGAAATGAAAAACTTCGGCTTTGCAAAAAACACTACGAAGAAAAAAGACAAGCCACAAATTGGGGAAAAAATACTTGTAAAACACGTATCTGATAAAGGACTTGTACTCAGAATATACAAAGTAAGAAAACCCAACAGTAAGAAAATATACAACCCAGCTAAAATATGGGCAGGAGATCTGAACCAACACCTCGCCAAAGAAAATATACAGTTAACAGATACACATATGAACAGGTGATCAACATCATCTGTTATTGTTATTGGGGAAATTTAAATTAGAATAACAAGATACCATATTATTACCCCTATACACTCATTGGAATAGTTAAAATCCCCCCCTCCCCCCAAAAAGAAAACATTGACATTGTACCCATGGCTGACGAGGGTGCAGAGCAGAAAGAATTCTCACTCACTGCTGGTAAAAAACGAAAATGGGCACAGACGCTGTGAAACACACTCTGGCAATTTCTTACAAAGCTAAACATAGTCTTACATAGCGAAGCTGCTAGGTATTTTATACGGCTGTTTGAAAACTTATGTCCATACAAAAACCTGGACATGCATGTTTATTGCAGCTTTATTTAAAATCACCAAAATACTAGAAACGACCAAAATAGATTGTAGCTACTAAATAAAAAGGCTGTTCAACAAAAGGAAGGGATGAGCTATCAAGCTGTACAAAGACAGGGATGAATCTTAAATGCGTATTGTTAAGTGAAGGAAGCCAGCCTGAGAATCCTACCCAACCTCTGATTTCCACTGTACAACACTCTGGAAAAGGCAAAACTATGGAAACGATGAACAGATCTGCAGTTGCCAGGGGACTGGGGGACAAGGGTGTGAAGTAGGTAAAGTGTATGAAATTTTTAGGCAACAGAACTCCTCTGTATGACACTGTAACAGGGTGCAGCCAAGAGCGGGGTCCCAAATAGGGATTTGGAATGGGGCCCAGAACTCAAGGTGTTCAGGAAGTATTAGGATGTCCTCACCCCCAATCCCCCACAGGTGTGGGTTGAGGGAAGGGACACATGGAGCAGAGCCATTGAGAGCTGTTGTGCATAGCAACAGCTTTGTAACTAATTCTGGTGTGGTCATTTAACATATCTATAACCTTTAAATGGCCTTGCTCTGAGCCAGGGGAATGGAAGTAACTTCCCTGCCAAGACTTAACTGGGGGGCAGGTCCCCTGAGTTACAGCACCTGTGTGGGAGCTTGGAGATGATTGGCTCCATGACCTGGGGCCACACCTGCCCAGACTCAGGATGGCAGCCAGTAAAGCTGGAAGGATTGGAGAGTGCTGGCAGGTGTAGCCAATTGTGGGAGGAGTCGGAAATGAGGCTGCAGAGGAAGATTGGCGCGGGGATTTAAACCGAAAAGCGGCAGCCATTGAGGGGAGAACTATGAGGCTTTAGCAGAGAACCGCTGCTAGGCTTTGGCAGAGTGGTGACCCCCCTTCTTGCAGCCACTGTGCAGAGAGGACCATGTGCCTGGGGCAGTGGAGAGAGAACCTTGTGGCTTTGCCAGAGTGGGGACCCCTGCAGCTTTAGAAGGGGGAACCACCACCTGGCTCTAGCAGAGATCCTGGAGACACAGCTGATGGTGCTGGGAACCAAGGGAGGCCTACCAGCTGAGATGGATTTTACTGAGAAGAACTGGGGGCTGCCTGAGCCACGGAATTCTGTTTCTTTTCCTGAGATACGGTACCCCAGACTGGGCAAAGGGGGAAAGGAAGGACTGTGTGTGTTTGTGGGTATTTTAAGGGACTTTGGGATTTTGATGAAGACATCAGGTCACTACTTTAAGTTGTATAGCAATGAATAAACATTTCCTTTCCTTTCCACAAATCTCTGGCATTGAGAGACGTCTTTCCTCTGGTGGCGGACATAACGAATCTGGGGGGTTCCTTTTGGTAATAGTATATCACCTCAGGCCCCCTCTTGTTGCTCTGTAACAGTTTTTGGCGACTCCGCCGGGACCATAGTGGTCCGTGGTAGACCGACCCCTCAGGTGCGAGAGAGTGAGACTTCAGAGTTTTCCCAGCCTCGAGCATTTCTCTGCACTCCTCCTGAGGGCATCGGCCGCCTATCACGCCTGGAAAGGTGAAAAGGAAATGAAACGGGGAGGGAGCAGAGACGTGAAAATGGTTTGGTTGAAAACTGGTTTCTGAACACCGTTTTGGAATAATGGAGTTGTGGATAATGGTTTGGCTAGCGTGCAGGGCATGCATGGGCGCCAAGAGAGAACCACTCGGTCTTTAGCAGAGTGGGGACTCCCTTGGCATGACTCCCTTGGATGACCCGGCGTGCATGGGTTCTGCCATCTTGGAACTGGGCAAGGTGGTGAGCTAAGGGTTCTCTTCAGATTATGGGCTGTGTGCTGCTGCTGTGTGGGCAGTGCACCAGTCAGGTTCTCTGTGTAATTGGTTCTGATAGGAATGGCTCTGGTTCTGAAGGTCATGAACTGAGGGTCTAAGCTTCAGAAAGCTGCAGGATGTCCCTGCGAATCTAGGGACTTTTAGTGGAAGGTACCTGTAGTGTTAGGGACTTTTGGCTGCCACATGCTGAGTTTAAGTAGAGTCCCTCCCAGTGTGGGAAAGGAACCAGGATTAAGAGATTGATGGTTAAATCTGGATGAGTAAAATTATGTGTAAAGGATGTGAAAGTTTTAAAACTGGAGTAAAGGAAACCTCAACTACTTGTTTCCTGGTTTTGTGGGGAAAGAGCAAATTTCTCACATTGGTTCCGTTTCTGATCAGAAACCTGTATTGTAAGACCTAAGAATGGTTGTTGTAACCAGTTGGGGAGAATGCCTTTGCCACTCGGGACCTAGGAAGGGTCATTTGGAGCTGATGAGTGCTTCAGCCAAAGGCAAAGGGGGCATGTCTCTGCCATGAGACCGGATGGGAAAAGAGCATGTCTCTGAGGAACCAATGGACGCATTGGTGCAAGAGAATGCCTCTACCTGCGTATTGTTCTGGAACTCTGCATTTTGGATTTTGCTCTGAACCTGCTCTGAAAAGGAAACTGAGGATTCCAGGGAAGGGTGAAACTTCACACTCTGTAGGAAAGTAAATGGGAAAGTATAAGATATGTAAATGAAGAAGGTGTATGAAAGAAAGATTAGAGGGTTTGTGAATGTTGCAGAAGGTCTGTGGGAAACTGTAAAGATAAATGGAAAAGTGAGTTTTAGGAAAGAATTATGTGGTGTTAGTAATGGAATGTATAAGGCAGGGAGATGCAATCTTGGTGGATACCAGAAGGGAAAGGATTTTCCTTCACACTTTGTATTTTCCCCCCTACCTGATCCCTCCAGAATTTGGCATTCTAAAGGAGTGAGTGATAACATAAGGTTTCTTTGCATAAATCCAACAAGACCAGTCGTTAGTAGTGGTTTTGTTAACCAAGACTTTGACTGGAATGTCACACCTGAAGGGGGCATGTATGGGTTCTGGTTGTCACCAGAAAGCCCTGAGGAACTGGGATTGACTTGTGAAGCTAGTGTAAGCCCACGAGAAAAGCCTGGTACTTTGGTTGGTTGTGCGGTTCATGGCAGTCTTTCCAGGGAAGGAACGAAGGTTGCTTTCCTGAAAGATGGCCAGAAAGGAACCTATAGGCACAATGGAAGCCTCAAGGATTTGAGTGAAACAACTGGTACAGGCGAAGCCAGGTGGTGGATGTGTGGCTCTGCTTCTGTGCCCCGAGGGGGGTGGCCTGAGAAGTCAGTCTGAAGGTTCCCTGTGTGAGTTCCAGCAAAGCAGACTTAAAGATCGCTAGTGATCCAGGCTGCTCTTGGTGTGTTTATGCAAACGAACAGTCAAATTAAAAGCAGGACCCACAGTCCCTTTAATAACAATGAGGGTGGTCTTAAGGAGAAAAATTGTGGTTCAAGGAAAATCACACTACTCAGTACTGGACATCACAACGGCGCAGCTAAATGTCTTGAAAGTTTGTTTTCATTTGAAAGTTGAAACTGGGTTTGTAATTATCACCAAAGATGTACAATTTACAGGTACGGAGGACCTGTCAAATTGCCATTGCTGAATGTCATTGCAGGAAGGCCTTGCAACTGAATGTCTTCCCAAAAGACAGTCTCACAGGCACAGAGACTGGTTTGGGGATTGTTGTGTGAATTAACCTGTGTGTTCTTCTGTTTTCATAGGGCATATGCCTATGATTTCACTGCCTGAGTGACTGGTTGCAATACAGGCCTCACTTAAGGAGCCCATTTTCATCATCGCCCCTGAGACTCAACGATTTGGCTGAACTGAGTGGTTGGGTTGGTGAATGGCTCGGGCGGTCTGTGGGCTTCACTTTAGAACTGATTTTCCCTTTTCTGTCTTGATGGCTTGGACAGAAAGGGCCCAGAAATCTGAAAGGAGGGAAATCCTAATATAGTCCCCTCAGCCCGAGTGAACTATAATGGGCCACAAGGGTTTTGGGTAGGTGTAGCGTGCCTTGTACACCTTCCTCCTGATAACCCATTCTTTACCTAGGCCCCTGCCTTGTCATGTAGTGGTTATGATTTCACTGTTCCTTCCAATTCTTCCCAAATCTGTCACCTCTAGAGTATGACCAGGATGCCAACAGTCCAGTAATGCCAGCCTTTGGACACCAAGCCTCCGACTGCCTGGTGACAGCCAACTGACCAGGATTCTGTAAGGTCCTTCCCCTTACAGGAAGGACTCCCTCCATGCTGCACCCCCACACCTTTCAGGGCACCCCTGACCCATGGGTAGGTAGGATGACATTCATGTCCAGCAGGAAGTAGTTACAAGAAGATGAGACCTTCATCCATTGTCCTTTATAAGATTATAAAGTGGGTATAAATCTGAAAAAAGGATTGTAACAGGGTGCAGCCAAGAGGGGCGTCCCAAATAGGGATTTGGAATGGGGCCCAGAACTCAAGGTGTTCAGTAAGTATTAAGATGTCCTCACCCCCAACCCCCCACAGGTGTGGGTTAGGGGAAGGGACACATGGAGCAGGGCCATTGAGAGCTGTTTTGCATAGCAACAGCCTTGCAGCTAACCTCTGGTGGGGTCATTTAACATATCTATAATCTTTAACTGGTTGCATAGATGTGTTAAATAGCTGTGGCCTTGCTCTGAATCAGGGGAATGGAAGTAACTTCCCTGCCAAGACTTAACTGGGGGGCAGGTCCCCTGAGTTACAGCACCTGTGTGGGAGCTTGGAGATGATTGGCTCCATGACCTGGGGCCACACCTGCCCAGACTCAGGATGGCAGCCAGTAAAGCTGGAAGGATTGGAGAGTGCTGGCAGGTGTAGCCAATTGTGGGAGGAGTCGGAAATGAGGCTGCAGAGGAAGACTGGCGTGGGGATTTAAACCGAGAAGCGGCAGCCATTGAGGGGAGAACTATGAGGCTTTAGCAGAGAACCGCTACTAGGCTTTGGCAGAGTGGTGACCCTCGTCCTCACAGCCACTGTGCAGAGGGCCATGTGGCTGGGGCAGTGGAGAGAGAATCTTGCATCTTTGCCAGAGCGGGGACCCCCGCAGCTTTAGAAGGGGGAACCACCACCCGGCCTTAGCAGAGATCCTGGAGACACAGCTGATGGTGCCGGGAACCGAGGGAGGCCTATCAGCCGAGAGGGATTACTGGGAAGAACTGGGGGCTGCCTGAGCCACGGAATTCTGTTTCTTTTCCTGAGATACGGTACCCCAGACTGGGCAAAGGGGGAAAGGAAGGAGTGTGTGTGTTTGTGGGTGTTTTAAGGGACTTTGGGATTTTGATGAAGACATCAGGTCACTACTTTAAGTTGTATAGCAATGAATAAACATTTCCTTTCCTTTCCACAAATCTCTGGCATTGAGAGACGTCTTTCCTCTGGTGGCGGACATAACGAATCTGGGGGGTTCCTTTTGGTAATAGTATATCGCCTCAGGCCCTCCTTGTTGCTCTGTAACAATGCTGTAATGATGAATACAAGATACTCTACATTTGTCAAAAGCCATTGAACTTTACAGCACAAAAGAGTGCATCTTCACAATACCTATTACATCATTTAGGAAGTCAGGGCACCCCAGGATTAAAGCAGAATGTGATTTTTAAAAAACCCACATCTAACACAAATGTGTAGAACAATCTCTCTGAAGGGGGGCGGGAATGTGCTACCCTCAGTAACTTTGGATAGTAACACAGTCTCTAAGACTAAAAGCAAATGAAATTATACATAAGCACCGTACTTTAGTTGATGAAACTGCTTCCCACAGGGATCTGGGTTAACGATTCTGACACCCTCTGCACACACACTGGAGTTGAACAATTAGGTAAATGGGTGGCCGACTGTGGGAGCCGGGTTCCTCATTGTCAGAGTGAGACTTGACCAACAAGCCATGGAAGGAAGTAGAGTGATCCACGTGGTGAGAGATAGGAGGAGACACCAATATAAACGTATGTTTCATCCTATACAGACACAGACAGTTACACTGATATTTATTGATAGGTGTAGACACAGAGGTCAATACACACACAACCTAAACACTAGTCTAAAAGATCTATGAACATCATGAAAAACAAGGAAAGTCTGGGGAACCTCCACAGCAAAAAAGCACTTAAAGGGATATGATGACTAAACGTAATATAATGTAGTATCCTGGATGGGATCCTGGAACAGAGAAAGTATGTTAGGTAAAAACTAACCTAACATAAAGTATGAATTTTAGTTAAAATAACGTGTCAATCAATATGGGCTCATTAATTGTGATGAGTGTGGATTAGTAATGTTAGATGTTAATAGAGAAAACAGGTGTGGGGTATATGGGAACTCTGCAGTATCTTTGTAATTCTTTTATAAATTGAAAACTATTCTATAATTTAAATTTATTTAAAGGAATTATAAGTACATCAGTAACAAAAGCTGGTTGCTTGGAAAGATTAAAACAGAAAAACCCTCTAGTAAGAGTAATCAAGAAAAAAATACAGTACCACAAACGAAATGGGTACATCGCTACAGAATCTAAAGACACCAAAAGGATATGAAAATAGTATGAATAACATTGTCACTTAATCCAACAACTTAGAAGGGATGTGTATCTACTTCTTATCTGCTATGGAACCTGGCCAGCAGAATTAAATATCAGTGGTTTCTTCTCTCCAGCTTCAACTGGTACCTTTGGTTGTGAGCTATGCTTGTTTATACACAAAGTAAATGATGTTTCTTTTTTATAATAGTCCCCATTTCAATTATCTAATATTTTCCTGCACTGAACATCTTAGATGCTTCTAGTTGCAAAATAACTAAAAACTGTGGTTAGGATAGCAATTCTGCCTTCTTTTTCCTCTTTTTTTGCATATCATGCTTGTCATAGCAATTTTGCAAGAAGGGAAAAGATTTATGAAATTAATAATGGATTTTCTTATTGTGTGTCACTGCTACTTGGCTAAACTTTATATGCTTCATGAAAGAAGCTAGATATCATTAAGATAACACAGCACGGTTCAGTGAAATACATGGCTTTTATATGACTGGTTATAAACATATGGAAAAACTTTTTAATCGGGCACCTTAAACATTTCAAAACCACATTTAATAGTATTTTACTGTAGAGTATCCACATTAATAAATATTTCATAATCAGCCTCTGAAAAATTCAAGTGAATGAACAGTCCGGCGAGATGTACCCTGAAACTCTCAAAGCCCCTCCGGCCACACCTTGTTATTTATAAACAAGCAATTTTGTAAATGCTGAATGCACAACATAGCCTATTGGGCTTTCTTTTTCACTCCCAGAAAACTGTGGTCATTTTCTATGTCGTAAGAATAAGGGATGGATATGCACTGTCTGCATTAGCTACTCTGCTGGGCTGTTTCAGTGCGCAGTGATGTGGTCACTGGTGGGACTGGTGTGAACAAGACTAGATCACAGTCTGAACACAACCGCACTTAAGATGTGGCAACCGCTTTCATCATTCCTGTATGCTGCGCGTCCTCCTGAGAGCGATGAAACCATAGCAGATTGCCGCCTGTTTTGATAAAACTTGGGTTATCTCTTCAGTAAAACTTGCTTTTCTCTTCCCACCTACAAAGTGGTCCAAATCAGTTGCTCTCGATTTTCTATCTTAAATCTCCCTTCCTCCTCCTCCCTCCTTCCTCCTCCTCTCTCCCTTCTCTTTCCTTCTCTGGCTCGTCCAAGTCTGCTTGCCTCAGGTTGAAGCAGCACTTCTCTGCTATTTTCTATCCAGAAAAAGAAAAGGAGAATTACAGGGAGTACAGTCTTCAGAACTGGGCTGATATGAGGATGAGCTTAGGATTTATCAAACAAAAGTCACTGTGTTTTTAAAAGCCTCAGTCAGTGGGGTGCCGCAGCCCACTGATGCCGCTGGGATGCCACTGTGCCCCGCTGTCTGTCCCCAGGTCCCCTTCACCAGCTCACTTGGAGGCAGGCAGTACCTTGAAATCAGCCATCATGGGAGCATTTATACCACAGAAATCAGCAAATACTACAAACCAGGACTTGTTGTTTAAGCCAAGGAGTGGTTAAACATTCACCAGCACATCATCTGGCTCAGTTTCCATATTTCTCAAGTAGAATAATGTCAACCCTGCAAATCTGTTGTAAGAATTTCAATCATGTAAGTAAAACACTGAGCCAAATTCTGGGCACATAAAAGACACCATATTTTTCAGACCATAAGACACACTTAGGTTTTAGAGGAGGAAAATAGCGAAAAAAAATTTTGAAGCAAAAAATGTGGTAAAATATTTAATAACAGAAATAACATAATATTTCACTAATGTAAATGTAAAGAGAACTCAACAGCAGCATTAACAACCATTATTCCTCCCAAAATGGGGGGGGGGGTGCATCTTACAGTCTGAAAAATACGGTAGTATGTGATAGGTAGCAATACAGTTATGGCATTACAAATAGAGTGTGGCTAGGTGAAAGTAAAACATTAAAAAACTCTATAAGCCACAAAACCAATAATGCAAAAGTATAATTAAATAGTTGAATTTTATTTTAGTAGGATTGCTGGGTTCTTTAGAATTCATAAATTGAAAAAGTTAGCACCCTATTCCACACAATACCCCTCAATTAACAAGAGCAATTTCTCTCCCTACCGTCTTTAATTTTCTAGGTTCCCTTTTAATTACGATCTCTGTTCAAGGGGTCGGAACTACTACACATCACGCAGGTGCGGACTTTTCCAGCAGTGCCTTGGAAGGATTTAGAACGCCATCATGCCACGAGGAAGCGCCAGAAATGGGAAGTCACAGCGCAGACAGAGGTGATGTAGTTAACTATAATTAAACATACAAAGAACTTGTAGGTGGCCACCTGTTCACCATTGCTTCTGACAGCTGAACCAAGATTTTGGCTTCCACTGGAAAAAGAGAAATTGAGATTAAGGGTGGCAAAGCAATCTCAAAAATTACCCATTATGTTCAACAAAAGATTTTCTCTCTCACAGAAAATATATGAGAACAGAATAGATCGTTAGTGGTACATATAAGTATACATATGCATAAATGTGCGGTTTATATTCATACATTCATCATCTGTATAACTAACTAACCTCTTAGCTCCCTGTCCACTCCTGCTCACCATTACAACCTCAGGATGTACCACAGTCTCTGCAACACGGTAGGTACATGAATGAGTGAAATACACCAAGTATTAAAAACTAAGCTTCAAGATACATGAATCAACATTAGATGTAATTTGAGATCATAGCATAATCACTGAATCCCAAATAGCGCTGACCTGGATATAATATTACCAAAAGTTAAGAAGGTCGTATGAAATGCTATTGGTACCGTTGGAAGGAATCAGCTTCCGAAGACATAACTCATGTGTTGTATGTTTTTTCCGGTAACACAGACATTTTGATTACTTTTCAGGTAGTATCACACCGTGCATTCACGACACTCCTTTTCTCTCAACTACTCATGTTGCCCACTGTCCCTTTAAAAAATTGAAGGAAATTCAGATGAAGGAGATTCTAGAGATAGCAAAATTTAGTTTGGTTTTCTGTATGTAGGTCTACCAGGAATGTCCAACCTTTTGGCATCTGTGGGCCACACTGGAAGACGAATTGTCTTGGGCCACACATTAAATACATTGTGACACGTAATCACAAAAAAACCTCATCACGTTTTAAGTAAATTTAAGATTTTGTGTGGGGTCGCATTCACAGCCATCCTGGGCCACATGCAGCCCACAGGCTGCAGGCTGGAACCCCGGGCACAGATAGAACCCCCCAAATAGGCCTTTAAAATTACAACTAATATATATGGTTTACTATTACATAGGGTTTACTGCTGTATGGTTACAACCCCCAGGAGTTGGCACTGGCTGTCCAAAACACATACGAAGAAAGACTGTGAGGCTAAGTCTACTCAGGGAAAAGAGAACTGTGAGGGATCATTAATGCAGTGTCAGCCAGGGGTGCAGAAGCCAGGAGAATGGTGACATCTATGCAATGCATTTGCTCATCTTGATTCAATGGCATGGATTTATTTTATTTATGAGAGAATTAAAAGTATGCCCTGGCTGGTGTCGCTCAGTGGATTGAGCACTGGCCTGCAAACCAAAAGGTCACAGGTTCAATTCCCAGTCACATACCAGGCACATACGTAGGTTGGGGGCCAGGTCCCCAGCTGGGGGAGTGCAAGAGGGAACTGATTGATGTATCTCTTGCACTGATGTTTCTCTCCTTCTTTCTCTAATAGTAGTAATAGTACTATCACCATTACTACTGTTGTTTGAAAAAGTAAAAGTTCAGAAACACCATACAGCTTCACACCACCTTTAAAATGGAAGAAAAGCCCTGGCTGGCATAGCTCAGTGGATTGAGCACGGGCTGTGAACCAAAGTGTCACAGGTTCGATTCCCAGTCAGGGCACATGCCTGGGTTACAGGCCATGGCCCCCAGCAACCGCACATTGAAGTTTCTCTCTCTCTCTTTCTCCCTCCCTTCCCTCTCTAAAAATAAATAAATAAATAAAAATAAAATGGAAGAAAAATACTAACTGAGCATAAATTTCTTTCTAATGAAGATCAAAGAGTAATAACAGTCTAGCAAAATAAATTGCATGAATTAAATAATTTAGTTATCATTAAATAATCATAGTTATTAATGTGTAATTTATTTCAAATGAATGCTAATGTTTCAAATACATATAAATAAACATAAAATGTGATTTAAAGATGGAGTAATTAAATGTTTTGAAAGGGGGACACATGTGCCCACATCTGTACTTTTATGCACGGAATATTTCTGAACGATGCAGTGGCGACAGCAATTCGCCCCGGGAGAAAGGCCCAAGGAAGTGGGTGGGAGGGGGGGTCTGGGGTCGGAAGTGGACTTCCATCACACATCCTCCCAGGTGCTGCATTTTCCCTACTCGTGTGACTTTTCCTGAAAAAATCAGTAGAAATTTCAAAGTTAAATGCATGAGATTAATTGGGATAATTAACTAACTCGACCAAACGGGGGGAAAAAAAACCACATTGAAATCGGGAAAGTGAAAGGGACTTAAGATCATTCTTTTTCGTTGTATTAATGATAAAAAAATGAAGCAATGAAGAAAATACTGTTCTCCCCAAGTCAGTGGTCAAGCCAGTGCCGTGAGCTCTCTAATCTGGGACCTCCCGACTGGGGACGCACGGCGCGCACTGCTCGCGTCTCCCCGGCTGCCCCGCGGTGAAGAGGTGTCCGCAGGGCATCATGACCTGAGCACAGCTGTCCCAAACGCTTCCTGCGGCTCTGAGCGAGCGACACACAGCCATCAGAACTGGACAATAATTCTTACTGATCTGAAAACACTCAGCTCAAAAACTGAAATCTGGCAAGGATGATTATTTCTCAAAGCAAGCGCAGGAAGGAGCTGAATTTAGCTCACGGAGGAACTAGCTGCTGCCTGCAATTGTCCTTGGGAAGTCAATGCCAAAGTCAAAAGGTCCGTCCCCGCGCAAATCCTTTACGCTGCTTAAATTCCGAGGCAGAAGCAGCACCCTAATTAGCCTTTCGTTTATTATCTGATTAGGCCTTTCTGGCTGACCTAATTTTAACCCATCTCCAACATAACCTAATCTTAGGGGATTTGGTTGAGAAAGTTTAATTTTGTCTAACTTACGGAATTCAAAACCTCAGCGCCAGCCTGATAAGAGGTCCCCATTAACTGCTTTCCCTGTGATATTCCCACTGAAAGCAGGTGTTAGCACACCATTCAGATTATATGTTAGAAAAGTACACACACCTTCTGTCTCAGCAAAAACTGATGAAAAGCATTTAGAGTTTTCCAACTCGATATAGTGGAAACTGTATTATCCGGTAAACATTAATTTTAGGTGGCAAATAAAAAGGAAATAGGAAGAACAATAGAAGAAAGAATCCTGAACCGACTCCCAAATACTCAGGACACAGAAAGTCGCAGACAGATAAGGCATATATGTATTCTAAAGACTACCAGAAGGAGATACCATATGAGATACCATATCAAACATGCAAGAATATGACTGGCATTTTCTACCCTGGCCAGTGTGACCCCGTTGGTTACAGTAGCGTCTCGCAGACCAAAAGGTTGGGGGTTCAACTGCCGGCCAGAGCACAGGCCTAGGTGGAGGGTTTGATCCGGGCTGGGGCTCATACGAGAGGCAACTGATCGATGTTTGTCTCTCAGCCTCCCTCTAAAATTCAATAAGCACGACTTTGGGTGAGGATTTAAAAAAAAGGAATGTTATTGGCATTTTTGGCATTTTCCAAGAGGAGAAAAAGATTATATGCTAATGCTTTTTTCATAACATATTTATTAGGAGACAAAGATTTTTCTGAAAACCTCTTAGAATAACAAGCAAAAGGAAGGCTGCATCGATTAAGTAAAATCTGTCCAATGCTACCGCCTCTCTTAAAAGCCATTTCCACAGGGTGCTAACTATGGTCATATATACAGGGACCAATGGAAGGGAGGGTAGAGTTGAAGAAAAAAGTCTGTCACCTTCTTTTCCTGTTTTTAAGTGTCAGACTTGATTACAATATGTGCTTATTTTTTTTTAAAGCTTGTTTGTCAAAACAGATATTCTGGAAAGCTCTACCCAATAATTAAAATTCTCCCGGAATGTGTCAGGATAAAGACTCGATGACAATATGTTAGCTTTTCTGAGTTTCAATGCCATGGTTTCAAGAGATCTTAATGATCAAAAATGGATTTCCTCAGTTACAGGACTTTAATCCCCCCACCTTCTCGCCAAAAAGGAAAGAATTTAAGGCCACTCTCATCTCAGACAACCTCAGGGGGGGCCACCGGGCCCCAAGACTCACAGAAAGAGAATAGACTCCTTCCACCCTTGTCAGCCTTCATCATGACCTCAGGAACGCCTTTAAGGATCTACTACTCTAGACTGCTGACCATCTGACAAGGAAGAACACACATGCGTGCTGTGTACTTGCAAGGAGCACTCAGATCCCCAGTTAGGACCATATGCCCCAAAGAACGAACAACAGGTTTACACTCTTCAAACCAAGGCACATGCTGTGTTCAGACGTGTACTACAACGTGAAGATGGCCTCTCAGATTGCGTTTACTCCATGTGCCCAACGAGAAAGATCATCATCTGAATGGGCCATGACACACACACCACACTGTCAGAACTTCCCCCCGACTTCTCCTGCAGGCTGGTGTTCTGAATAAGGCTGCCCCCTGCCTCTCCCACCCTCTACACCCCCCCGCCCCGCCGGCCACAGGCACTTAGGAAAGTCAGGAGGTCAGGTGGGTGTTTTGAGTTACCACAGTAACCATAGGCTGCTACCGAGGTTCAGAGCTCCCCCTCCCCCGCCCTGGGGAGAGAGGATGCAGAAAGGAGCGTGTACGTAAGATGTTGAACATCTTAGCACAGAGGGATAGTCCCACGCAGTGAAGCACGCACCACCGGGCATTCGTGTGGGCGAAACCATTATCCAAGCCTGAATCTTAAATCTGGTCTGCACAAAAGCATAAGGCATGTCTGCACACTTTTAACATACACTGGATTTCTAGAAATGAAGTTACCGAATAAACAGATGAAGACTGAAATTTTATTTTGTTTTGTTTGGAATGTTACTGAGGTTGTTTTCCCTTTTTGGAAAATCATGTGACCAGTGACAACACTTATCACAAAGAAGCACACCCTTGTCAACCTGCGTGGATACGCCGCAGTCACGTGGTGACGCCATATATGCAGGTGTGAGTACCTGAGTACCTCGCTGTGTCTTCTAGGGTAGTCATGCTTGAGCATTTACACATTGCAATGCATATTATTTTATTCTAAGTTACTTTCCTCAATATGTCTCATCTATAATACTTAAGGTATTATAGTTAATTCTAACTCGTGTGAGGTTAACGTATAAATGTACATTATATAGACATACACACACCGACATGTGAATTTTGTTTCAGGATAGGATAAAGACAACATCACAAAACATTTGCTATCACAAGTGAACAGTGAATCTGATAGGGTTAAGAATCACTGATCTAGGGATAATAATATGAAATTTAAATGGAAAACCTTCCTGACTTCTTCATAAACAGAATTTAATATTGTTCAGTGGCAGTTTGCCGGGCTAATGTGTGTGTGCAAGAGGTGGAGCCACAGTCAGCGTCTCTCTGACCACCACCACCACCACCTCCAGAAGTTACCTAGGCACACTCGGAAGTGGCCAATCTTCTCGCCTCAACCCCTGACGCATTCTCACCTGGACCAATTTAAAGGTACAACTGATTCTGTGAAATGGGATAGGGAAAGGACTAAGAAGGCATAAAGGACTTTCAAATTCCTTAAAGACGCATCTCTTTCATCTATTAATTTTCCACTGACAACTTCTCCAAACAGGAAATAGCCAATAATAGTTTCTTTTTTAAAATTGTTTATTTTTCCCATTACAGGTGACATTCAACATTATGTTAATTTCGAGTGTACAGCTCAGTGCTCGGACATGTACACATCTCCCAAAGCGGCCCCTCCGCTGAGTCCAGTACACGCCCGGCACTGCACTCGGTTATTACAAGGCTAGCCGATCACAGGTTCAAACTTAGGCAGGCCTCGCCCAGGTTCAAGGCTTGCCAAGGACTTTCATGAAAGAACAGAAGGAAAAGAAGATGCAGGAAGGGAGAAGAAAAGCAAAAGGTAAAAGAAAAAGAATCTTGCTCAGGTTGGTAAGGCAACATATAAAATAGAACATGAAAATACCATCCAGGAACATATAAAATGTATATACCTATAAACTTGTGAATGGTTTGAAAAATATTGAGCATAGTAAATTAGTTTTTACAGCCTTGAATGACCGAACCAAGTAAGAAGGCACATTTATGAGCACGACTGCTCATCCTCCCATCAGGGCTGTGGAAACAGAAGGCGATTAACACTTGCCAGGGTGCTGCTCCCAGCATTTCAGCCTCAAATGTCCCTCCTTAGACCAAAACTTCATAAAGCATCTCCGAGTAGGCCGTTTGATTAAAATAGCTTGTGTTTTCATTAAAAGTGCTTTTATGACGTACTAGGTGAGGAACTTCTGCCACAGAGACTGCACACAACCCATTCTCTCGGGCAGGCCTGGATCGACACTGGCCTGTTCACCCCAACTCCGGAGGCACGGCGTTGTCTCGACAGACAGAGTACGGTGTAGCCCCCTTTTCAAATAATCAGTCCTTGTCGTCCTCAAATCTACTACCTGCTCAGATTTCCAGTCTGAGTCTCCCAGACCAATATTTCAGGCAAATCACTCCAGTATCCGTGATGATTTCTGTTCTTCTGCAGAGAAAGTTGCTCGGGCAGTAAGAGCTTCCAGGCTTCGCTACTGTTTCCTTGGCCCCCAGTCCGGGGGCAGAAAGCAGTTGCCTACCAAACCGCCTGAGCTCATGGCACTGACGCTTCTCAAAGCAAAGCCAGCGCCAGCGTGAGGGTAAGAGGGGGCAGGAACAATGTGCTGACGGGGCAGATTGTTTTAAAAGGCCTAGGTTTTGTTCCTCATCTTTTGACTCATATTTTCAGAATTAGAAATTGGCCCTGACCAGTGTGGCTCAGTTGGCTGGGCATCGTCCTATGACGCAAAAGGTCACCGGTTCGATTCCCGGTCAGGGCACATGTCTGCGTTGCGGGCCAGGTCCCCCACTGGGTCGCAGGCAAGAGGCAACTGACTGACATTCCTCTCAAACACCAATGTTTCTCTCTCCCTCTTTCACCCTCCCTTCCCGTCTCTAAGAATAAATAAAATCTCTTAAAAATAAAAAATTAAAAAAATAGAATTAGAAATTGCTTTTGGATAGCCTAGACAGATAATATGTGGATACAAATACCCTATACCCTCAGGAACAATTGGTGTACAATCATGTACAAATTTACTAACTGCTAAGTAATAATTGATTAGCGGATTATTAAAAACTTAAAGACAGGCAAATTTATGTTGAAGAAGTGTATATGCCAAGAAATTTAGCCAAAATGAATTTGCTGATCCATTCAAGCTGGCTGAAATAAAGTGTCATAAAAGATAAGTAACACTGAAAAGTAACATAAAGAATAAGTGAGAGATGATGAAGGAAAAAATGGAATGATGAACAACTCAAACCAACAAAACTGAAAAAAACATAATCTGAAACAGAAAAACACCCCGACTGGCATGTATATGCATGTATGTGTGTGTGCACAAATATGTGTTTAATTGTAAACACACACTGATGCACGCATGTTAACATCTTAAACCTGAAAGTCTGAAAAGGGGCTAAAGATAGGTCGGAATTCCTGAATAAAGAAAGGATATACGTAAAATAAGCATACAATATGAATGAATGGCATGTGCTTCACAGAAAAAAGCAAACAAAATCAACTTTAGAAGTTAACACAGAAGGACCAACTCTAAGAAAAAGAACCACCAAATAAACACCCCTTGAAAAGTATCCTGTAAAACAGAAGAAAATATTTTAAATAGCTGCACATGTGAAAGAAAAATAAAAATATTTCAATCCCCCTACGAAGTGTGTTTCTAATTAGATACTCCCTTTTCTGATTGTATCTTTTATTGTAATGGAGGAATTAACTATGACCTGGCCCTCCCCACAAAGAGCAGCTGCTCGATTTAACTTAGCAACTTCCTCTTCCTTGCTCCTACCAAAACGTGTAAACTGTGTCTTCACATACTTTTAGGGGAAGACCACGGAACTGTATCTCAATACAGCTAGTTTCTAGGGCAACTTATTGTATCTTCTTCTACGTTAAAATAGAGGAAATCCTTTCATCTACTTCATAAGTGTTTAATTCTCTGGTCGACATTTCGGTCCCCATAAAATGCAGGTCAGGAATTCACTTTCAAATGTCATGGAATCTTTCATAGCAACCAAGCAACAACAGAGGACTGCCTGTTTTTATTTTATCTATTCAGAAAAGAGGAGCAGCTTCAACTGAACAAAAGAAGACAAATCTAAAGTAAATCAGGGTGCGGAGGACGGGGAAGGGCAAAGTCACACACTGAGGATTTTAAGAGTAGGAATAAATGTATTCATAATCACTGAGGCCAAACCGCTCATCTCCTTGAAATCTTCCGTTCTTCCACGACGTGCACTTCTTTAAAATGTAAAGTGGAATGTTAAGAAGGCAGCACTCTGGCAAGCGTAAACACTTTAGTAATTTTTCCAAGTTCCTTTTTGTAAAGGCCCAGCGACCTAACCCCATCCCCATTTTAAAACTGCCCTGCCCCAATGTCCCAAAATCAAATGTTATTCCTTTCACTTTAAAGGCCGAAAGTAGAATTGTAACTGTTCTCTACATTTGGAACTCAGCACATGGTTGCAAACCCTAACAGGCTAATCTCAATAATAAATAAAATGGCTGGAAAAGGCACACACTGGAGGGGCAAGAAGTGTAAAAGAGAAAGATCATCTCTTGTACTTACATTCAGTACTTATCATCCTCATTAAATGTCCAAGAAGGGAGGCAATCAGTGTCGAATGTGATGATTAAAAAGAGCACCGTTTAGAAATGAACTCATCCAAGTAAATGAACCTACTGAAAAGTCAAGCAAGCCCTTCTCTAAAATACGTATAAAAATAAATGAGCATTCACCGAAATAAAATCGTCTAATAAGAAATGCCGCCCAAGATCTCTTGAATTTTTTCTAAGCTGTGAATAAAACTTGTCAATCATAGATGGAAGAAAAAATAACCATGATAGTTAAGTAAGACTTGCAGATATTCAACTACAAGAATAGATACTAGGTCTTTTTTCTTTAAGTATATACACTGGATAAGAAAAAAAAGGAAGTAATCACAATGACATGAAAAAATTGACACACGGCACCCTGTTAAAGGATGAGTACACAACTGTGAAAATATCAATATTCAAAGTAATTTAAATGTCAAAGATTGTATCTTCTATTGTGCTATTACTGCCCCAATAAAAGTGGGAAACTAAGGAGAATTTCATTGATCTTCCTTCATTGTCTTGGAAATCTTGAATGCTAAATAAAAAATAGTTTTATAGTTAAAAGAATAAATTTAGAGAGCCACCGTCAATTTCAACACTACCATACATGCTCAAAAACATATAAAGGACATTGGTTTCCACATGTGAGCTATCCAACACCTAACAAACTTTAAACATATACATGTTCAAAAACATGTAGAAGACACTAGTTTCCACACGTGAGCCGTACAACGCCTAATCAGCAGTGATGAGAATGACTATAAAAGAGGTCACCGTGTGCCCCACGACCCACTTCTCAGGTGCAGAGGCAGCTCCACCGACTGCCTGCGGTCAAACACAGCTTGTAGGCAAAAATCTCAGAAATAGCCCAGCATGCACTGCAACTTGCCTCTCAGCTGGCAATGCCATTGTTAAGACCCTGCAGTCCACATTAAAGATAGAACATACTGCAATCCAAAATTGTAAAGATTTTATTTACTTTATTTATTTACTGGAGAGGGGTAGGGAGAGGAAAAGAAACATTAATGTGAGGTTGCCTCTCATGCACCCCCCACTGGGAACCTGGCCCGAAACCCAGGCATGTGCCCTGACTGGGAATCGAACCGGTGACCCTTTGGTTCATAGGCCAGCACTCAATCCACTGTGCCACATCAGCCAGAGCCAAAAATGTTAAAATGAGACATGAAAGTGGGTAGAAAATACTCAAGTTAGGAGTGACTTCTCACGGGTTACCAGTGAAACTTCTGATTAAAAAGCGGTCCTTAGTATCAATACTTTAAAGGCATAACCTCTAGAAACTAAGCAGAAGGTGTGAAAAGAAAGCGAGATTTCCAGTAATGATATGTCTGATAAATTTTCTCCTCACGGATATATGCACACACAATCCTTATGCAGTATTTGCTCGTCATAAGACCCTCTAACTTGCAGCTCTGCAGTTTTCATTTGTTGGTGTGCCACAGGATTGCAAGTCAGACTAAGTCTCGCCTATTTATGTGCTATCTCCAATTTCGACTTTAATAAATGCTTTTGCTAAAACTGTAGAGAATATTTGAGTTTAAAAGTGCACAGGACCGTGGGAAGACAAGGACTCGAGGGTGCACGCTTAAGGAGTTCCTGCCCGTTTGGCCAGAAGCAGGGGGCCATCTGCCTGTGCCGGGAACCACGCCCACCCTCGGTCGTTCCCACCGCTGACAGGAGCGTCTGCCTGTTTAATCAGCACTGAACACACGCTCGAAATCCAAGATGAACCCTTATTTTTAAAAATGCTCCGAGGCCGTTAAAAACTTGTTTTCCCCTCTAAAAGCAGCTGTCTGTTTTTATAGCCTTTCCTCCTACGATTACTTTAAAAAGAAAAATTAAATTATGCAAACCACTGATTTCAAAACAGCACTCTCAAGAAAGTAAAAAATCTATCATTTTGATTCATTATCTGAAAAATAAGCTCATCTTTTTTTATACTGGAAATTATTCCCATCTTGTATGCACAGATAGCAACAAATAAGAAAAAAGGCACAGCAATATATACCTGACTATGTTTCACAACAGCCAACTTGAAAACACAAATCTTCATTCTCTCATTCTGTCATTGCTTTCGCTTTCTCTCTAAACCTCCAGTGTTCCGCGCAGAGATGAAGTCCATCGTCATCCTGTTCCTGTGTTTCAGTAGCTTAAGACGCCAACAACCAGTGGCCTATGTACATTCTAACTTAGTGTGCACGATACTAAAAGCCTAAGAAAAACACTGGAGATGAAAAACATCTTGCCAAATATTGGAGGGGAGAAGTCTCATTGGCTGTATCAATTAGGAAAGTTTTTTGTTTGTCTGATTGTTTTGAGTAACAATTGGAAATACCTTCCTCAGGACAGAAAGTAGAGAGAGCCGCAATGTAACTGAAAAAAAAAAATACATGTTAGTGATGTGACCTTCGGTAATTTTTTTTTCTTTCTTTTCTTTTAAATTAATTTTCTTTCCCAGAAATAAGACCTGACAACTAATATACAGCACTGGGGAATCCAAGTGCTAATTTCTATCTGTTGGTTGCCTTTTTTTCCTTTTACATAGTATTTTTAAAACTTTTTTTGAAATAGTTTCAGATTTATATAAAGGCTGAAAAAATGGTATAAAGAATTCTCATATACTCTTCACTCAGACTCCTCTAATGTTACTATTTTACCGCATATGCTTTATCATTCTTCTTTTTCTTGTACAATAGTGTTACAAAGAATAAAACTTTGAAATAAGCTTAACAAAAAAGTGGAACACTTGTACACTGACAATACCAATGTAACAAATTAAAGATTAAATAAATAAATGGAAATGTGTCCCATGTGCATGGATTGGAAGCTTTAGCACCATACACCGGCGACACCCCCAAACTGATCCAGGTTAACCAAATCCTCATGAACATCCCAGCTGCCTTTACTCTTGCAGAAACTGATAAGCTGATTCTAAAACTCATACGGAATTGCAAGGGTCCTGACACAGCTAAAGCAATCTAGAAAAAGAACAAACTTACAACACATACACCTCCCAATTTCAAAAGTGACTACAAAAATTAGGACAATGTAATACTGATATAAAGTAGACATAGGTGATGGAGGACCCCAAAAAATGGAATTTATTTATAAAATATTGTGTATTTATTCTTACATGTGTAAACTTCAGTCACCTTCAAAATACTCTCCACCTGATGCAATACACCTATGGAGACATTTTTTTCCATTGCTCAAAACAGTTTTCGAACTTGTCCATTTGGATGCCTTTCTGTTCTTCAGTCATTTTTTTGGTTTCACCTCTTCCACATCTTCCACACTGGCAGGATATTTCCTTTTGGGGACTTTTTATGGGGGCTGGGGGCATAGTTGCTTGGGGTGAGATCAGGTGAATAGAGAGGGTGGGGCACAGGGGTGATGCCATTTTTGGTCAAAAACTGCTGAACACTCAGTGCAGTGTGGGCAGGTACACTTGTAAATCACCCATTATGGTATGGGAAAACATATTCAGAGTCTTCAAAAAATTCACTGAAGCCAAACGCAGCCTCTCACAACAACACCAGCTGGTGCACTGAGGCAGACGGGCTCCTAGAACACTCACCTAGCGGGGGAAGCCTGTACTATAAGGGCCCACCCTCCGGAAAATAATTGTTTTTTGGGGGATCTACCCTCATAGATCAATGGAATAGAAATAAACCCATACATTTACAAAAAAAAATGATTTTGACATGGGTGCCAAGACATCTTAATGTAGAAAGAACAATCTTTTCAACAACTGATGCTGGCATGGCAGGATATCCACATGCAACAGTATGAAGATGAACCTGACATCTCACACCATTCAGGAAAACTGGCTCAAAATGGATCTCCTATATTCTGGTCACTATTTCCTTATCAGATACATGATTTAAAAACACTTCTCCTAGCCCTGGCTGGTGTAGCTCAATGGATTGAGTGTGGGCTGCAAACCAAAGCATCGCAGATTCGATTCCCAGTCAGGGCACATGCCTGGTTTGCAGGCCATGGCTCCCAGCAACCGCACATTGATGTTTCTCTTTCTTCCTCCCTTCCCTCTCTAAAAATAAATAAAATCTTAAAAGAAAATTTAAAAAAAGAACACTTCTCCCATTCTACAGCTTGTCCTTTTACTCTCTCGATATCATTTGAAACTAAAACTATAAATCTTTTGAAGCTAAAACTATAAATCTTTTAGAAGAAAACATATGCATAATTCTGCGTGACAACGGTTTCTTTAATATGACAGCAAAAAAAAAAACAAAAGAAAAAATAAATAAAACCTCATCACAATGAAAATTTTGTATGCTTCAAAAGGCATCACAAAAGTGAAAAGACAACCTGCAGAATGGGAGAAAATATTTTCAAATCATGTATCTGATAAGGTCTAGTGTCTAGAATATATAAAAACAAGGCTTACAACTCAACTACGTTAAAAAATGGGGAAAGAAGGTACACAGTGTCCTGTAAGTGCATGGAAAGACGTTCATCATCGTTAGTCACTACGGTGATTCAAATCAAAGCCACAAAGATGCCCCTTCACGTCCACTAGGACAAGGACAATAAAAGACAGACAGTAACAAGTGTTGACAAGAATGTGGAAAAACTGAAGTCTTCATTCGTAGCTGGTACAAAAGTAAAATGGTACACTTGGCATTTCCTAAAGAAGTTAAGCAGAGTTATCACAGTACCAAGAAATTTCACTCCTAAACATATACCCCCCACCAAAAAAAACCCTGAAGACAAGTCAGCAACAACTCATTCACAAACGTTCATATCAGCATCATTCATAAATCACAAAGTGGAAACAACCTGCCTATCAATATCAATTGATGAGTGTGGTGTACTCACACAGTGGAATATTGCTCAGTCATGAAATGGACTGATTAGTGGTATACACTGTAATGTGAATGAAACTTGAAAACACTGCGCTAAGTGAAACAAGCCAGTCACAGATGGCCACACACATGATCCTATATGTATGACATGTACAGAAAGGGTAATTCCATAGAGACAGAAAGTAAAATAGTAGTTGCCAGGGATGAGGGGCGGGGAAACTAGGCAGTGACTATTAATGCATGCAGGTTTCTCTTTGGGTGATGAATGTTCTAGAATTAGATAGCAGTAATGGCTGCACAAGTTATTATGCAATACACTAAAAACCACCTAATTGAGCATTTTAAAAGGGAAAATTTTATAGTATGTGAATTACATCTTGATTTTCAAATTATTTAAGGAAAACGTGTGGGTGAAAAGAGAACAAAATAAGAAAACAGCAGGGGGACATCGGGGCAGCCCTTACCCGTGAGGAGGAGAGAGAACAAAGAGGCCGGAGAAGCCATCGGACAGAGACGCGGGGCTCACTCTGTCCAACGGGGCTGGGAACTGACTGTGAATGATGACCGTGCTCACTCCACCGAGTCTCACCCAGCCTGCTCTTCCTCACAAAAGAAGCCTGGTTGCTCCTTTCTTTCTCCTTCTCTAGTTGGGGCCGACCCTGCACATTACTGAGAGCAACCAAGCTATCCTCTTTCGAAAATGCTCCGTAAGTCAGGCTTCTCACCGTCTGACTGACCTTTTCTTCATTAGGCAGGATTAGTAAACGTTTACTCAATAAATTTAATATGAATGGAATCCCTTTATTACCACCCTGATCCGCATCTCATTTCATGAGCTTAGTTATTAAAAGAAAAACTATCCTCTCAACTGTGAATACGACCTATGAGGTGGTGATGTTATTACTCTATTGCTTTATGACATTAGTGCGCTTCTGCTCGTGTGCCTCTGCCCGAGTTCCACGGTCGTTTTCAAACCACAGAACCACCGCACCAGGGAAAGACTGAAAATGAAAAGTTTTGATCATTTTGATTTTTTTTCTGAACACAGATATCCAAAGAGGTATTTTATGGAATATATGCAGAAGAGGGGGGAAAAAAAGAAGAAGAAAGATTTCCTTATTCTTCAGTAATTGCTTAAAAAGTGAACGCATTTTAGAAAAGAGCAGGTGGAGGTGTGATCTGTTTTGAAACACTTCCCCTGCGTTACTTTGTTTTAATTTTATTTCTAGGGCATCTGAAAAGTACTGGGCTGCGCGCAGACTGTCCGGTCAGCCAAGACAAAGTCCTGGCACTGCTCTGAAATGAGATAGGCCAGGTCTGCTCCCCGTATTATGTGACTGGCCTACTTAGGAGATACATATCCGTGATAGGGAGGCACCGTCAGCGCGGACGGTGCGGTGTCACCGCCTCCTGAGCGATGGTCCCCGGGGCGATGATATGCGTGCCAAGGTTAAAAGGCTGAACTATGACGGGTAAAGGACTCAAAAACAAAATCCAAAATATCCAGAGTAACGCCAATTAGCACAATTTAGTTTGAGACATCGAACAATGCAGGCTTTAAACTTTCACTCTTTTAAAGCTGTATTTTATAAGAATAATTTCTAAATTCAGTCTTCCAGTATTTATACACCAAACCTGAAGTTATATTTTACCTTACTGGTTCCAGTATAATTAAGAGTTTTTAAGACTGTATTTTGACAATATAGAGCTCACAAATATTATCTAGTAATGTGAATTTGAGACTTAGGATCAGTCGCCAAGAAATGTTTTACTATAATACTTTTTAACACTTGAATGTTGTCCCATGTTCTATGACCTCAGGAGGACTGGAATAAAATTGAAAGCAGCATCGAGTGAACTTTAAGGGACCAATCCATTCACATATCTCCACGAAGAGCAACCCGGGGATTCGAACCACAAGCACAGAAGACGCAGTGGACCAAAGTAACAGGAAGCACTAACATGGCGAGAAAGCTGCCGGGAGACGAGTGGCTCTTCTGTTAACACCGTCCACAGCAAAAATCACTACCACGTGGGGACGGCTGCCATAGGGTCAACAGTAAAAATGTTTTAATTCTTAAAAATAACGCCATTTCCCCTGGTTTACAAATGAGGGAAAGAAGACCTGACCAACCACTCTGTCCCAGGACACACACACACACACACACGCACACGCACGCGCTACCAGGCGGAGCGGCGTTCTCAACCCAAGGCGCTCTAGTTCCGAAGTCCATCCCCACACCGCCCTGCGACGCCTCACCCAGTTCCCCTGAAGCAGCATCGTGGGCTTAAATGCCAACCGGAGTCTTGTGATTAAGATAAAATGTATGCAGTAAGTTAAAAAAATAAATAAGGTGGTTTTGCAACCACGCACACACCTGCCTAGCTGACCTGGCTCTTGGTACACATATTGTGCAAACGTAACAAAGCAGCCAGAGTATGTCCACTGGTCACTAACTTGCTGGACCCATGTAAAACAAAATACCATTTAGAAATCAGCAGAAGATGAAAAGCAATCCCAGTAAGAAAGCACTTTTCAAAAAATTTGTGATTTCCATGAGATCTATAGGGCTGAAACCAGTCACCACTGAACAACTAAATAAAACACTATTTACATGGTAATGCCTTCACTTTTAAGCCTTATATACAAACCTTGTGGCAACAGTAAACTCTGTAGTAAAGCCTCATTTAATACTGGCAGTCCCCTACTTTTACGTAAAACATTCCACAGATGCCCTTGAAGGCTGAATGTGTGCAAGTCTAAATGCACACACTCTCACAGTGGCTACGTTCCCAGGGCGGTAAAAGACTTAATCAAATCCCTATGTAAGGCTTTGAGGGCAATACCACCCTTACCCCAAGCCAGCACCCCAGGGAGCAGCAGATAACCCTCAGAGGCACCTCAACAACCTGTGACCTTGCAAATTAGAACAAGGTATTTGCCCTTCATACAGTTCTACGGCCTTCCCATCGACCAGGCCCAACTCCCCACAAGAGCAAAACCTGGGCGGTAAGATGGCATAGGGGTGACAGAAAGGAGAGGGTGGCTGGGGCGAACCCTGAGTGACGGGCACTACCGAAAGCAAACCAACCGCAGGCTCTGGATGAGCAGGGATCTGGAGAAGCGCCTGGCAATATAGGATTTCTGGGAGGCTGCCTCCACTAGGCAGGACACCAGGAAAATATTTAGACGATTGCCAGCCAGATTGCCTAAGCTAAACAACACTGTTGATTATCTGGGGCAAGAAGTAAGCACGATGCAAGTTCAAAATGATCAAGACTCGGGAGACAGACTATGGAAGACTCCATCTCACACACAGAAAGGAGTTTGGGAAGTCAGTAAAATGCTCAAAATAGGAGTTATGAAAGTCAAGGCCCACCAAACATGGGCTAACATTTTGTTGTCAATCTAAATGCATTTATTTCCTTATCTTTTTTATTGTTGTTCTGTAACAGTTGTCCCAATTTTCCCCATTCCCCTCCCCTGCCCCGTCCCCCCAACAGTCAATCCCCACCCTGTTGTTCATGTCCATCGGTCATTTGTACCTGTTTGTTAATTAGACCTTTCCCCTTCTTTCCCCTCTTGTCCCCCCAACACCTGGTCACTGTCAGTCTGTTACTTGTTTCCATGTCTCTGGTTCTACTTTGCTCACTTGTTTGTTTTGTTCATTAGGTTCCTATTATAGGTGAGATCATATCGTATTTGTCTTTCATAGCCTGGCTTATTTCACTTAACATAATGCTCTCCAGTTCCATCCATGCTGTCGTGAAAGGTAAGAGCTCCTTCTTTCTTTCTGCTGCATTGTATTCCATTGTGTAAATGTACCACAGTTTTTGATCCGCTCATTTACTGATGGGCATTTAGGCTGTTTCCAGCGCTTGGCCATTGTAAATGACGCGGCTATGAACACGGGGTGTGCTAACACTGTGTGCACACAGAGGAGGCTACCCCTAACGTCAAGTATTGTAAGAAGCAATGATAATCATGAGTAGGTGTTTGAGCTAAAAAGAATTACTACATTGGTCTAGGCATTCATAAAATGACATTACCAAGAATCTTACCTATAATCACATTTTCAGCTCATTTTAATTAGCATCATCCACCTATACATCATTTCATCAGGTTTTTAACACTGGCCTGTTTTATTGTTTTATTTAAGAAGAGAATGTATTAGAAAATCTAAGAATGTCTGATGCCTTTAGCTCATTTCTGTCTTCTCCACGCAGGACCTGTTAAATGCCAACTACCCCAAAATCCATCACTTGGGCTTCTAAACAAAACTGCCGAGTAGCTCTAAAGAAGCCTACCACTTTAGCTAACACTGATGACTGAGCCACTGTAACTTCATGTATGTTTCTCCCAAATAAAATAGTATACATCTGAGCACAGCTGACACTTGGACAAGAAAAAACATGAACAGGGGAGGTCCCTAATCCCACCCACAATTTACTGTTATAGCCACCAAAGTTTCACATTAACACTGATACCACATTCTGTTTGTGGTTTACAAAGAACCCACTAAACCAACATATTACTCATGTGCATTCTAAAGAGACTTGATACGACGAGAAGGAAAAGAAGGTAGAAATCACACAATTACTGTCTACTTAGAGATGAATGATTTTTATAATATACACAAATAAAAAGTAAATTTAGGTAAATGAGAGAACATTCTCAAAACAAATCATTTAAATCACTACTGTTCCTCAGTCGATAGCTTGATTTCTTTATAGTTACGTATGCGCTTTCAGCAGCAAATTTGAATAATTTGGTGGCTCAATTCCAGTATTTAATCTGCCTCAAATGAAATAATTTTAAACTTCAGTTAGAAATTTCAGGGCTGCAACTTTCTATTACAAGGAACTAACTGCGAGCTCACAGGTGTGAAGTAAACATTACCCAAACAGAACTTCTTAAAATACACTTTGTAATTGGACCTAGTAATCATTAAACAAGGCAAGACTTATAAGGTTTACGGGGGGGTGGCAATCAAACACTTTTACAACAGGCTTCTGGAAACTCTGAACTCCCCTGGCGGATGACCCATTACCAGGAAGGAGAAGGGACCTCGGTTCTAGGAATCCCTGTGACCATTCACGCAGAGCTGTAAGGAGACCTAACTAAATTGCTCCTTGCACAGAGCAGAGGCACAATACCTTCAACAAAGTCCTGCTGAGCACCCCCACCGTCTGCTGAAAGATTACCATCAGTGGTAAAGTCCTTTACGGGAATTTAAGTAAGGCAGAGAGGAAGGCCAGCGTATCCAGCATATTCTCTCAAGAGAAAGAAAAAATTAGACTGGCAAGGTGACAGTGACCCAACAAGACGTGTTCTCCTGTGCCACAAAAGATGTAGGTTCAGAGCTAACTTGGAACGCCCCCTACTCCCTGGAAGACAGTAACAGGTGCTTTAAAGGCAAGGTAAACTATAACAGCAGGTGTCACCGCCACATTTCTAGTCCTTTCTTCTTCTGGTCTATGAGTACCTAGTGAGTAATGTTCTTCCTTAACGTATCTTAAATTTTAAAAATAAAAGGCAAGTCTATTGGGGAAAGTACGCATTAATTATAATTAAGAGATCTCACTGGAGGGTGAAGCATGCCCCCTGATGACCAGGACCGGGGCTGAGCCCCTGACATCCGAAGGGTGTGTGTCTGACAGACACCCTCTGCTGCGCGAAGGGTTAACAGGGGGTGTAGAAGCGAGACCCTGCGTCCTGGGACTACCTCTAGATCACCTGTCTACACCTTGTTTACTGTTTGTGGAACTGGATTTTAGCGCAGAAAAACTGAATCAATCCCAGAACCAAAGTGAATGACTATTTCAACACTGTAACCACTCACCCAGCCTCAAAATCTGGATGTCCCTGCTCCTTTTAATGCCTTGTAATTAATCAATTTCTAAACACTGGTAAGTCCTCTCTCAAAATGTTTCTTATGTAATTAGCCTAGCCTCAAAATTCCTCCCTCAAATATTGACCGACCTTGTGGTAGGCTTAACAGAGGCCCACAAATTCTTCGCTGCTCTTCCTTCCAGGAGGCGGAGTTTACCTCCCCGCCCCCCGCCCCCCAGGGCTGTGAGCTGGACTGACAGACTTGCTTCTACTGAACACCCCAGTAAAAACAGCAGCTCCAGAGGGGAACCTGGCATGGATCACCTTAACAAGTGATCGAAGTTGCATCCTAGTGGTATCACGCACCCCTCGAGGTGATGCGATGAGGAGCTTTTTCCACGTTTGTGGGGTTCTTCGCCAAGATGCGTAAGCCCAGTCTAATGATGAGAAGACACCAGCCAACCCCAAACTGAGGGGAACACTATAAAACATCTAGGGAGCACTTCTTCAACAACACTGAGGTCGTGAAACACAAGGAAAGCCCGAGAAAGCATCAGAGATTGGGGGGACTGAGGAGATCTGACGATTAAATGCAACGTGATACCCAGGACTGGGTCCGGGAATATAAAAAGGGTACGAGTGGGAAAACTGGCGAAGTCTGAATAAAGTCTGCAGTTCAGTCAGTAGTAGTATACGGATGTTAATTTCTTCACCTTGATCTAAGGTTATAGGGGAAGCTAGGAAAAGACGTATGGGAACTCACTATGCTATTTTTACAGCACTTACTATAAATTATTTCAAAGTAAATTATTTCAAAATAATTATTTCAAAATAAAGGAGTTTTTCCAATGTCTTAACCATTTCTGCCTGTACCTTTAGAGCGCTACCGCCTCAGCTCCCAGGCCTCACCACTACTGCTGACCTTCTAGACCCCCACGTCTGTAGGGCCTGCCCTCCCCAGTACGTCGGCGACGTGCCTGTCCTAAAGAACCCATCTGAATTCACACATCCTCCTTATCAAAAACCACCGACTCTCCTGTTCAAAACTCCACAGGACTCCTCAAGGCCTCGGTACCCCTCACCTCCAAGCGTGCCACTGAAGGATGTCAGCAAAACAGCCACACACTGCTTCTCTGGCCTTACTTTTCTACAAGAGAGTCTTACGCTTGATTTGTAATCACACACCAATGACAGTTTAATTTTTTTCTTAATTCAATAACAACACTCGGCATTCCGGACAATGATGGGGAATTTAAAAGAAAGTAAAAATTTTGCTTTTAGAAAATTTACAATCTTGTTAGGTACATTATGGTTATTTGTTTTGCATTTATCTGATTTCTTATTACTTTACTGAACTTTTCATAGTTTTTAAAATTGATTTAGAGAGAAAGGAGAGAGGGAGAGGGAGCAAGGGGGAGAGGGAGAGTGAAAGAAACATCAATACGTGAGACAAACACCAGTCAGTGGCCTCCTGTACACACCCTGACCAAGGATCAAACCCAAAACCTAGACGTGTGCCCTGACCAGGAATCACACCTGCTCACAGCCTTTTGGTGTGCGGGCTGATGTTCCAACCAACTGACCCATCTGGCCAGGGCATTTACTGAACTTTTTAAAGTAAGTTTAATGGTTTTGTTCAATTGATTCCTATGTTTTCTAAGTATTTAATCCTATCTGCTATAATAAAACATAATTTTATATTTCCCCATATTTATATCTACTTCTGACAATGGTTAAGAGTCTAAATTAGTTGGTTTTCCCTTGAAAGCAATGATCAAATTCTCAGCAATTACCAACAATGGTGATCGAGAGTGCCACAGTAAGACCGTGCTAACCTGGAAGGGGTAACTGGGCACAGATTTCCTGAATCTTACCAACACACCTTAAAAAGCCTCCCTTTTCCAATCCACTTTAATGGAAAAATAGTTTTCTCACTATCTATCTTAAAAATGTTTTAATTATATCCACCAGTTTTTTTATGGATATCAATAAACTAATTCTACAGTTCAAGTGGAGAGACAATAGCCCCCAAATCACCCATACTGAAGGAGAAGAACGAAGGTGGAGGATTGATGCCACCTGCTTCACGGCTCCCTGTAGAACCACAGAACTCATGACAGTGTGGTATTGACAAAAGTACAGATACGCAGATCATGAGAACGGAACAGAAAGCCCAGGAACAGACCCACATAAATACGGTCAACTGATCCCTGACAAAGGAGCAAAGGCAACACAATGCAGAAAAGGTGGGACCTTCAACAAGTAGTGCTGGAACACGCACACGTGTACATGCCAAATATAAATCTAGACACAACCCTTACATTCTTCACAAAGGTTGACTCAAAATGGATCATAGACCTACATGTAAAACATAAAACCACAGAGCTCCTACAGCATGATACAGGAGGAAGTCTAAATGACCTTGCATATGGTGATCCTTTTCAGATACAATACCACAGACACAGCCTATGAAAAACTAGTTGAGGAGCGGGATTCTGTGAACATTAAAAACTTCTGCTCTGTGAAGACAGTATCAAGGCAATCAGAAGGCAAGCCAGTGACCAGAAGAAAATTCCCGCAAGATACATTTCATCAAGGACTGTTATCCGAAACATACAAAGAACTCTTAAACCTCAACCACAAAAAAAAAAAAACAACAAACAACCTGAATAAATATGACCAAAGACCTTAAAAGACACCTCACCAAAGAAGGTATACAGATGGCAGGTAAGCACACGAAACGATGCTCCACATCACCCATCACCAGGAAGATGCAAATTAAAACAAGACGACAGAACCCGTTAGGATGGTCACAATCCGGAACAAAGACAGCACCCGGTGCGGGTGCGGATGTGGAGCAACAGAACCCGCGCTCAGTGCTGGCGGGGCCGCCGAAGGCTCCGCCACTTCGGAAGATGGTCGGGCACTTGCTTACAGAACTAAACGCCCTTCCCGTGTGAGCCAGCAGTTGTGCTCCTCGGTATTTACCCTAAGGAATTAAACACCCATGTCCACACAAAGACCTACACATGGGTGTTTGTTTATAGCATATTTATTCACAATTGCCAAAACTCAGAACCGCCCGAGACGTCCTTCAGTCGGTTACGGGATATTGTGGTACGGTCACACAGTGGAATGGTATTCGGCGCTAAAAAGAAAAGAGCCGTCGAGCCATGAAAAGACATGAAGGGACATTAAATGCATACTATTGAGTGAAAGAAGGAAGTGTGAAAGGCTACATATACATGCAGCCTATAAATCTAACTACGTGACATTCCGGAAAAGGCAGAACTAGGGAAGCAGTACAAAGACCAGCGGCCGTGGTGGAGGAGGGAAACCAGTGGGCAGACCACAGGATGTCAGGGCAGTGGAAATACGATGTATGGCATTATACTGATGGGTTTATGGCACTATACATTTCTTCGAAACCACAGAATGTACAGCACCAAAAGTAAACCCTAAGGCAGACCATGAACTTTAAGTGATTATGATGTGTCAGTGTAGGTTTATTGGTAAAAATGTCCATCATGGTGAGTGACAAGGGGGGCGGGGGAGGCTATGCATGTGTGGCCGCAGGGAGTACATGGGAAATCTCTGTACCTCGCTCTCCATTTCGCTGTAAACCTAAATCTTCTCTAAATAAAAAATCTTTAAAAATTTTTAACTATATTTACACACACATTACACACATATATATAACCTTATATCTGGTCCTTTATAGCTGTTTCAATTAGTTACTTTGGTGCCCTTTCCCTCGCTTCATTTGATCTTATGAGCCAATTAAATCCGAACATCCGTGCTGTCTCTGTAAGTGATCCATCTCCCCTTCCATTTCGCCCTTTGTCTCGGCGCTACAGACACGGGGAAAAGCAGTGACGAGAGCCAAGCAAACTGGGGTATGGATCTGACACTTCTCACAAACACATAACTTCTCCAGGTTTTAGATTCTTCATCTCGAAAATGGAGTTTATGAATTAAATGACTTCCTGGTTCTTTCTAGCTCTTTTTTACAATTCTCAGTAACAGGTACAATTAAAATGAATGTGAAGCGATTCTGGGAAATGGTGATGAAGAATTGGTAAGCATTAAATAGCTAAATAAAGCTTACAGGGCTATACCTACATCAATATGCAAAGGATAATGTCAAACTTCTGTGCAGACATATGCTATCTTTTCCTTGTGTAGATATGTAGGAGTGGAATTGCTGAGTAATGTTATTAATTCCATAATTAACTTTTTAAAACTCTGCCAAACTATTTTCCAGAATGGTCATGCCATTTTACATTCCTACCAGTAATGTACGAAGGTTTCAATTTCTCCACATCCTCAATGATACTTATAAATATATGTCTTTTTGCTTATAGCCATTCTAGTGGGTAAGAAATTATGCAATATCGCTGTTTTGAATTGCATTTTGCAAACGAGTTATGACTCTAAGCATCTTTATATGTGCTTACTGGCCATCTGTATATCTTTTTTAGAAAAACGTTGCAATATCACTTCTTAAGTTATTGTGTGCGCTTCCACCAGGAGAAACATAGCATATGATCATTCTCCTTTGGGGAATTTTATCAGCTATTGGTAGACTCATAACCAATCAATCAATGAATTCATTCACTTTGAGTCTGCCTTCCCTTCTTCATTGACTAGCTGGAACACTCTGCCTGTCCTTGTGGCACGCCCCTCATCTCAGCTGTCTAACGCTCATTCGATCGCGGCACCATCAAACACTGGCCACACGGCTACCTAACTAAAGTGAAATGAAAATTTTAATTTCTTCACTACACTAGCCGTGTTTCAAGTCACATGCGGCTAGATACTTCCTACTGAACTGCACAGAAAGACAGCATTCCCCTCACTGCGAAAACGTCGCCCGAACACTGCCGTTTGACAGTGCGTTTTCAGGAACGGCTCAAGGGAGCACTACGCCCTAGACTCTCTCGGAATCGTGGAAGTATGTGCTGTCCTACCTTAAACTCAGTTTCTGTTGATGCAGAATCTTCGGTTTTACATGTCTTGTGGCTGTTGGTGTTATTTCCTTGTCTGCTTATATTTTGAGGTTCATGGGAATTTTATCTAGTTTTGTTATAAATACTGTCTGTGAATGATTGGCTTAGTTGTTCTGTTTTCATGAAGGAACTCAGGGAAATTAAAATATGCAGCCTCCATCACCAATGTAAAAACACCTCAGAAAAATCTGTAAAAGGTGACGTGTCCAAGGAACAAGCTCTTGTAATGACCTGACAAGGAGTGAATTTACATTCTAACTCTCCTAAAATAGGACAATACTTTTTAAAGTGGAAAGATTAAGAGTTGAACCACCCGAGGCAGAAACCAACACTGGCAGAAATCACAAAGTCACATCACAATGTTTGTATACTGGGGGTCACGGCCGTTTCCAAATCCAGTCCAATAAAAGCCATTTCTAGTCTAATTGTTTCCATTAGCTAATGAAGCAGTATAACCAATGTTCAGACAATAGATAACTATCCGAGTGATCCTATTTGCATGTTTGATGTAATTTATTTTAAGTGCAACAGAAAATCATTCAGACTGCACTATTTGATCAAATCTGCCTTCCATTTAGACAGTTGGGAGAAGGCAAGATGATGGGAAAGTGTTTAAGTAGAATATAGGACAGTTTTGATTTCATATATAGCATAGAACCCTTTTCAAAGTGACTACGTTGTTCCAATGTGGCTCACAGAGGAAACATAAAATCTCTCTCCAGCTGATACTCAGAAAGTTTGGCAAAAAGGGAAATCAATGATTAAGGCAAAATATGGAGAAAGGCAAAGACAGTAAAAACACTACAGAGCAAATAGCAGACAATTAGGAAGAGATGACAAACAGAAGCAAAGACTGCCGCGGTCAAGGAGGCACTGGCAAAAACGCTGGAGTTAAGGAAAAAATGGAAATAAAACCACCACAGTTTTAGAATCCCTTGTATGGACAATATGTATAACAACCAGAAACAAACAAACAAAAATCCACTTTATGATACGTGTTTTACTTAATCAGATTTGGCATGCTCCTTAATATAAAAGCTTAAAATTCCTACAAGTGCCTAGTATATTCTCTTGTGTATAGTGAATACTTGAAAAATGTCTTAAGAATATAAACTCATTTTATCCCATTACTTAGAAATATCAGAAAGGCTTCCTAATTTTCAAATCAATATCTAGCACATAAATCAGCGAATAGTTTAGATAGCTTGTGTCACTTTTACATTGGTTTAGATCATTCACTTGGCATAATACTTTTTATCATCTATATTTAATAGAAGGAAGGAAGGAAACAAGCAAGCAAGCAAGGAAGGAAGCAAGCAAGGAGGGAGGAAAGAGGACGGAGAGGGGAGGAGGGGAAAAGGAAGGGCAGGGACATTGACTTTCTGTCCTACCCACTTACACACCCACTGGGTGACTCCTGCACGTGACCCGACAGGGAATCGAACCCCCTCCCAACCTGGGGTGCATTGGGACGACACTCCAACCAAGTTAGCTACTCAGCCAGGACTGACTATGCTTTTAATAAAACCATTGTGCTTAAATTTATCACTTAGGAGACAGTAATTAAATGGTTTTCCTTCAGACAATTTAAGGTGTATATCTGAAACTTACCCTTTATGGGTCAAAATTAAAAGTCAAAGCAGTCTACCAAGCCTTGCCCTTTTCTCTTCTCTAATCCTGTACTGATGGTTTTCTATCCCTTTTCTAAAAAATGAGTAAAGAAAAAAATAAATAAACGTCAGAGAATACCAGTTACCCCAGTACAGATGCTTGTGGTGCACTAACCATTCATTTTAGAGCGAGACTCAAAA
The DNA here is from genome assembly GCF_004126475.2 of Phyllostomus discolor. Taxonomy (NCBI): domain Eukaryota; kingdom Metazoa; phylum Chordata; class Mammalia; order Chiroptera; family Phyllostomidae; genus Phyllostomus; species Phyllostomus discolor. The sequence continues at coordinate 19,144,061 of NC_040916.2, forward strand.
ATGAAACCACAGCACTCCAGGAGGAAAGGTGCTCTCAGCCAGGTGCACTCTCTCTGGTTCCGCACGTGCACAACCCTCGCTCTGTCACTGTGTCTCAGACCACCAGGGAGAGACCCCGTGCTCGTGCAGTGTCATCTGTCTGCCCACGGGAGCCTGTGTGCGCACAGGCACTTGCTTGAGTGGCCTGTTCATATTCACTTACCCATTTCACTCACGTCAACAAACCGAAGATAAGGAGAGCAGAGTGGAAGCAAAAAGTGAAGACAATTCAAATAGCCAATCCTGCTATTATAAAAGCTCAAAAATAAAACAATTTGAGTCATCTACCATAAGCATCTGCTTTGGCATAACCAATTTAAAGGAAGATTTAATTATAGATGTAATTTGCAACTTCATAAATAATCCAAGTTGCAGGAAGGAAATGAACCAATCTCAAGATAGCTGGAAATAGCCAAAGGCTAAATGGAAGCATTTTGTGCTATTCAGTCACTTTGGCACTCAGACCAATCCTTTATACGGCCATCCCCACCCACAGCTTAGCCTGCCGTCCACCATGCTGAGACGATGTCGGTGTGAGAAAGGTTACTGCCACCCAGCACTGTGAAAATTAATAGCTTTATAATAGCCGAAGGAATAAAGGTATGGTACAGCAACCTTGAGGCAAATATATTTTGCTACCCAAAAAAGCGTAGGCAAGATCCATTCATAACATTCTCTTCCCATGGCCACCTACGAGTTAATTCATTATTCAAATGCCAAAGACAGCAGCAGGCGCACACGCTCAGCCAATAAGTCACCATGATGAAAGCTGCACAAACGTTTCCAGCTCAATCCTCTAAGAATAATAGAATGAGACAGGAACATGCTCCCCAAGCATCTCGGCAATAAAACTTGCCACGGCTTTAAAGGCAACGTGACTGCATGCCAAAATGGGCCCAACAAATATTTTTGAGTGTCTTGTGGAATGATGTATATATCCCAAGCTTTTTTTAATTTTCTTTTTGAACACCAGAAAACAAAGAAGGCAATCTGGCTAGACCTGGCAAGCATTTAATAGCTAAATAAAGCTACTCTGACATCAATTTACAAAAACAATGTCAGAACCCCCTCAGGACTCCACAGCTTGAGTACGAGGAGCAAAAAATAAGAAAGAACATTCCTCTTTACAGTAAAAGATCAAAGTATAATCTGTCTTATTTCCCAGAAGCACCTATTTAAAGCCCTCTGAATATAAGTCCATAGCAATCTTCTTTTTTCTTTAATTGTACTGTGTGTTCAACACCCAAAGTCAAGTCTCCTTCTGTCGCCATTTACTCCCCCCACCCTACTCCGCCTCCCCACTCCCGTTTCCCTCTACTTATCACTCTACTGTTGTCTGTGTCTACAAGATTTATCTGTGTATGTTTTTGCTTAATACCATCATCTTTTTCCTAATTCCCTCACTATTTATTGTTAGGTGGCTAAAATTAATTTATTGAAAACTTTCAATAATCAACAAAAATGTCCACAATTACCTACGGTACCTCAATGGAAACCAAAGCTACTATCTCCCCTCACTAGGGAAGAAAATGCTACTCTCCTGTCCACGATACCTACGCTCTTCTTCTTCTCCTGCCTTAACAATGGACCCCTGCTCTCTTGGGGCGGCGATGCACTGGGTTCAGTTCCCTTACAGCTGGTGCGGCCGCGCGTCTCTGCTCCAGCTAATGAGATGAGGTGGCAACACCGTGCGGACCCCTCTGGGAAGGCTGCTTGCGTGCGGCTGGCTCGGCTGAATGGTGGGGTCTTCTGGCCCCTCCCCCTTCCTCTCTGCTGCTACCTGGAACAGTAACACATGGCTGAGCTCCTGTGGCGACACGGGGCACTTAAAGGTCACTTAAAGATGGTTCTTCAGAGATGAAAAACTTAGCTATTAAAATGGTTGATGGCCCTCAAAAGGGCCACAGCACATGCGCAAACACACATTACACCTATGATATTACAGTGTCGTGGTGGGTGTCCAAAAGGCTTCTTGAGATTCTGCTTTCCAGTTTCACACGTGAGGTGCTCACAGATACACAGCTGCCAAAAACTGGAAGCAAACAAGATGCCCTTTGACAGGTACGTGTATAAACAAACTGCTGTACATGCATACAGGGGAGCATTATCCCACAGCAAAAAGAAACGAACTCGAAAGCCATGAAAAGACATAGAGGAGCCGTAAACGTCCATCACTAAGTAAATAAGCCAGCCTGGAAAGGCTACATAATGTATGATGCTAACCATGTCACATTCTGAAAAGGGCAAAACTACAGAGACAGTAAAAAGATCAATAATTGCCAGGGATTCAAGGCGAGAGGGGAGGAGAGAGGGGAGGGGGCAGAGGGATGAAGGGGCGGAACACAGGACCCACAGGGGTCCTGCATGAAGTTATTCTGCATGAATAGTGTAACAGCGGACACGTGACATCAGGCACTTGTCAAAACCCACAGCCCTGTACAACACCAAGGGTGAAACCTCATGTGAACTCAGGACTTTCGTTAATAATAATTCACCAGTATTGGCCCCACAATGACAACAAACGTCCCACCGAAATGACAGAAGGATTGTGCATGTGTTTGAAAGGTTGTGCATGTACTTTCTGCAAAGTTTTTCTACAAACCTAAAACTGATACTCTGGTTTCTCTTCAAATTGTATAAACCTTTTGCCTTTTTACTAAAACTGCTCTAAAAACATAAAGTACATATTTTTAAAGGCTGCAGGGTGGTCATGGTGAGGGGCAAGACAACGAAGAAAAGGTTGAAAAGCTACTTAGGTCTTAAACTGGAATCAGCTTTCAGAGGTTTCAGAGTAATGCAGAACTGGGTTCAAATCCTGGCATTTACCAAGAAAATGACAAGCTTTTTAACCTGTTCCAGCAAAAAGGTAGCCTTCTACTTTCTTATCATGAAACGGCAAAATTTGGTGTATTTCATCACCATAAAACGTAATAAGGCACCTAGATTATTTTACCACTTTAACTTACCACAAAGGAAATCACCCTGGAAAAATCTGCATTTATTTAAAAAACATGACAACTGATAATAGTATATGATAAGTTTCACATAAAGTTCACGTGACTTAGTGAGCAGCACAGCACCACACCAAAAGAAATGGCCTCCCTGTGCTCTGCCCCCCCATCACAGGTAACTTTCGTACTTGGTAAAAACTCAACCACTCGTCTACAATCCTGCATGAAATTCTTCACAGTGAAGAACGCAATAATGGCAAGGAGTTACTCCAAAAAACTCAAAAGCTCTTATTATCACTCTGAATTTCTATTTTTAAGTCAGAGCAGCACAAGTATCAGGAAAGAGTCCAGTGAAAAGGCTTTCAAAGATGATCAGATAATGACTAATTATAATGCCAATCAATCCAATTTAGTCTGGGCCCTCACAATTAGAATGAAAATTTAAGTGCTCAATTTTTCATAACTATGGTCCCGTACGGAAAAAAGTTGCCTTAGTCCCATCAAAAAGAGAAAGAAATCTAAATAGGAAATTTGCATCCATAAAGACTGACAATCTCCCCCAAAATCAGAATCCACTAGCTATTTTAAAATCTACTCCCTAATAACAATATAAAAGAAACAAATAGAAGAAACTTATGTTTCTTATATTAAGTATAAATCATAAAGTCTTCTGCATATTATTGCCACTTTTATTACCCTTATTTACCTCTTCTGCCTGGTAACCTTCTCTCCATTTTATTTATTATATACCTATAACATTAAGAAATTTAGTTTTCCTGGCTGGCATAACTCAGTGGATTGAGCGCGGGCTGCGAACCAAAGTGTCACAGGTTCAATTCCCTGTCAGGGTACATGCCTGGGTTGCAGGCCATAACCCCCAGCAACCGCACATTGATGGGGGTTATGGCCTGCACACATGTTTCTCTCTCTGTCTCCATCTCCCTCCCTTCCCTCTCTAAAAATAAATAAATAAAATCTTAAAAAAAAAAAGAAATTTAGTTTTTTCCCCACAATGTCCAATAGAAAATGCTTTGTGTTCCATAAAGAAGAGGTATGATATAATCTTAGAATTATAAATAAACAACCAGAAATAACTAACACTTATATAGCATTTACTAGGGGGGAGGCACTGAGCACTTTTCATATATTCACTAATCCGATGCTCCAAAGAACCCTTTGGGGTAAGTGTTATCATCACATCTATGACAGTGGCTGGGTGCTTCAGTCTTAGAAGATATCAACAAAATAATTTTATGTAACTGCATCTCTGCTGTCATCTGGCTGACGGCTGAGACACAGCAACCATTAAGATACATCCTGATTACAGAGCAGTTAGAATGTGAAAAACGTTTGCCGCTCAGACTCGAAGGCAACAGGGCGTTTCCATCCCGTTGGAGGAGTGAGGGAACGGATGGGAAAAGGCTCTGCTGCTTGTTCCGAGCTGCATGGCTCCCAGATACACTCTCTCCACCGCCATCCATGCTGAACAGAGACCGACACAGCGCTGTCCATGACGCATTACAGAGAGAACGTGCACCGTAAAGCCAGTTCTGATTCTTGCCACTATTCTGAAAAAGTATTTTGTGAAAAACTTTTACATTTGAGATACATTCATATGAGGCATAAAAAGAACCATCACTATGACAGCAAGATATTGATACAAGAGTGTGTGATGGTGTCCATCTGACATGAAAGCACTTCAGGAAAATTAGCTCATGACTTTAAAGTGGTCATCGATAAATAATTATTCTCCCTCTTTTATAAAGGTAGCCAAAAGGTCTTCAGATTCCAAACACATTCCCTGCCTGTGCCGTCAAATGCAGACATCCATCATTGTTTTTCTACTCCTACAAAAACCTAAATACATCATTCATGTGTCTAAAAATATTTAACCTTAACTTTAACTCTGACATTCATGTAGAATGTTAAAGCATAAGAGTGACAGAAAATTTAGATTAACCAGCTTTAGGACCTAATATGTAAATTTCCTCTCAACTGAACCTTGCCAATGACTTTATTCTCTAGGACTTTATCTGGGAACTTTTTAAAATATGTAACAAGTAGACAAAATGCACGACACTAGACTGATACTGCTTTGACCAAATCATTGTGAAGGAATCTTTGGGGTTAGTCAGTTCATTGTATGAGATGAAACTTTACTAAAATGTAGAGAGTCAGCCAGGAAAAAAGCCAGTGAACATTAAGAGTCATACAATAATAAGCTCTAAGTGGTGCGTAATTGCTTTTGCTTATCTAAATATTTAAATAAAATATAAATTATGCATTTCATAATTTTCAGCAATGCACCTGGACTACTTCTGTAATAATAAAAGGCTATTTTTCTTAAGGAAGGAGACAGAAGGAAACAGGAGAAGGTAAAAAGACAGGAAGGGGAAGAAGGGAAAGAGGAAGGCTAGAGGAAGAGAGGAAGAGGAAGGAAAAAGAAAGAAGGAGGGAAGGGAAGGGAAAAGAGAAAAGGACAGACAGCTTCAGAATTACACAGAACTGGGTTCAAATCTCGACAGCACTACGTAAGACATGCGTGACTACGGGCCATTTACTCTCAGTGTCTAGAGGATATCGCCTGTGTTACAAAAAAAATGTTGATAAGAATTAAATGAGAAAACTAAGCACCTTAAATACAGCAGCTAACATTTAAAGAGTAATTAAATATTAGTCATCCCCTTCCTTCTGCAGAGCCAACAAAAGACAGGACACACGCCTGCCCCTCTCCTGGCTGCTTCTGGGAGGCGCAAAGTGGGAGCAAGTGAGCGCATCTCCACTTCCACAGCGTCCGTGGTAACCCAGGAGAGCAGCCACAGTGAAGAAAAATGGTGCCCACTCCAGGCACATTACGTATTTTTACTTAATTAAAAAATTATTCAGTACTGGTTTAACCAAATCATCCAAGTCACAGCGACAATTTTTTGGCCACACACAAATCATTTCGCAAAATCCTTAACTCTGCTGTTATTTTGAAAGTCAAAATATTTGATGATTTGAAAGTGTCGGCCAGCTTCTAAAGCCGACTCTCTTCTTAAAAGCACTGCCGAGATTTTTCGTTCCGTGGCAAAAAATTCCCAAGCTTTCAGAAAGTCATTTAAGAGTGAACAGGCTAATAAATCAACCCCCCACCCTCTGACCAGTGTGGCTCAGTTGGTTGGACGTCAGTCCACAGAGCGAAAGGTCACTGGTTCGATTCTTGGTCGGGGCACATGCCAGGGATGTGGGTTAGATCCCAGGTTGGGGCGAGAGTGGGAGGCCATCAATCGGTGTTTCCTCCTCGTCCCCTCTCTCTAAAAAATAAAATAAAATCTTTAAAAAGCATAGACTAAAGCCCTGGCTGGCACAGCTCAGTGGATTGAGCCCGGGAGCAAACCAAAGTGTCGCAGGTTCGATTCCCAGTCAGGGTACATGCCTGGGTTGCAGGCCATGACCCCCAGCAACCGCACATTGATGTTTCTCTCTCTATCTCCCTCCTTTCCCTCTCTAAAAATAAATAAATAAAATCTTTTTTAAAAGCATAGAATAAAAAAATTAACTAACCACCAATATTATTCCCTACTATATAACCCAGACGAGAGATGCAGAGCAATAGAATATTGTCAGCATGAACACAAAAAAAGGCAATGGGAGTATATGTGCCTTATAAGTGTTCCAGAAAATCTGCTTAGCCAACAGTAAAGACTGTGCGACGTGCTGCAGAAAACAACAGAGGGAGACGGCAGAATGACTTCGAATGCTCAATCCCTAACTTCCTGAAAAAATGTAGTAACTGGAAAACAGAGGGAAGGGGAAAAAATAACTTCTGGGAGCAGAAACAGAACAGAGGAGGGGGAGGCTCTAGCCCAGTGCCTGCAGTTGTTTTGAAGTTCTCACTGAGAAAGGATCGCAGATCTACATGAATCTCCCCTGCAAAAGTTTATTCATTGGATTTTGAAAGAAGAAAAAAGATCTTGAAACCAAATTGTAAACACAAGAATCTCAGATTCTGAATGAAAGGAAAGGAAATCCCTCCTCAATGATGAACTGCAGCCTACTGCGTCCAACCTTGGGAAGGTGGAGTTAGAGCCCTGCGCACTTGAACTCTCCGATGGTGTCCGCTACATTCCCAAGTACATACACATAAACGCCTGCCATGACCTCGCGGGGCCTTCAGACCTGGCTCCAGCCGGCCTCCCCAGTCCCAACCCCACTCCGTGCAGCACAAGGCCTGTGCTTTGTTCCCCGGACTCTCGGGCGTGTCTTCGCCCTCAGCTCTGCAAATGTTACTCCCACCGCCTGGATGGAGCTGCACCTTCAGGTCTTAGTTTAAATAAGTCTGAAGGAAACATCTCCTGACCGCCTTCCTCTTCGCTCCTGAAGGGAAATGAGGGAAAGGAAGGTAACCGAGATTTGCCGAGCATCTGAAAGGCACTGGGCAGGCCCGTGCACGATTCCCACTTCACCCTCACAGTCAACCTCGGAGATGGAGGCGGAAACAGACTCTCGGGGAAGAGAAATAGACTCAGTGACTGAATAGCTGGTCCAAGGTCACACAGGTGACATATTATAACAAAGCAAATATCCGAGCCCAGATTTACCCAATCCCAAACATGCCATCTTTCCGCTGCACGGCATTGCTTCTCTGTTTAAACAGAAATGCTCTTACTAGGAGATGACGCTTAATTAAATTCAAAGCTACAAAAAGGACAATAGTTTACATAAACTAACAGTCTGGGTTATTCAGAACTCTCACTTGGTATCTGAATTTCTTTTGTGTTAGCAATTAGCTAACTGGGACAATGAAAAGAACAATAGCTATTTCCTCTAAGACTCAAAGAGCTCTTAGGATTACATTTAAAATGCTGCTATTTCTTTTCTATACATTTTACATTCGGCATAATAGGTAGATCAAGTAGTTACATTACAGAGTTTCTGAGCTTACCCTAGAGAGTTCAATTAATAGATACTAAGGAACGGCATAGTTTTTTGTTTGTTTTTAATGAGACAAGATTTTTAACAGTCTCCAATTAAGATTAATAAATTGGATCAATATTGAAGCAATGTTAATTTGAAAAAAACAAATCACAAGTACTCTGGGAATATACTGTGTGCATAGATAGATATCTATATATACACATATGTATATATATATACACGTGTGTGTGTGTGCCTAACTTTCCCAACTAGAGCTATAATATTCTAGACATCAGAGCCTTTTTTAAAAAAACTCCTACTCTTTCTCTTTTTAAGATTTTATTTATTTGTTTTTAGAGAGAAGGGAGGGAGAAAGAGATGCAGAGAAACATCAACGTGTGGTTGCCTCTTGCACATCCCCAACCCGAGACCCGGCCCACAGCCCAGGCACGTGCCCTCACTGGGAATCGAACCTGCAGCTCCTTGGTTTGCAGGCCAGCATTCAATCCACTGAGCCACATCAGCCAGGGCTAGACAACAGAGTGTTTTACCTATACAAATCCATAATACCTGGCAATGGAAGAATCGGTATTTTTTTAAATGCTAATTATTAGAAAAAAGAACTCGATTCTCTTTTAAATCCCATTTAGTTTTAAAATATATGTCCACAAATTCTTTATCACTCCTCCCATTAAAATATGACGCCTAAAGTTCTGTACAGGGAATACCATCGTTACTGCCATAATAGCTATGTATGGTGCCAGGTGGCTACTGAAGATATTGGGAGGGGTCACTCTGTAAATTACATAATTGTCTAGCCACTATGCTCTACACCTGAAATGAGCATATAAATACTGAATGTCAACTGCAGTTGAAAAATAAAATAAAAAAAAGGAATAAACTGTTTTTGTTCCAGCCCTGTGCGTCACCTCATTACCCTTCAAATATTTCACCTGTGAGGAATTTAGTGGAGAAGTAAGTCTAAATGCAACCTTAATGTCAGCACAAACAAACAAACACGCCCCATCTCCCTGCGTGACTCCCTTCCGAGGAAAAGACTGGGGCAGCAATTACGGTGTCAGACTACAAGACTGTCCCCAAAGGCCCTGCGACGACCCATGCGTGCTCCCTCTGTGGGTGCACTCACTCTGGGGGCTCCACAGCGAGGCCCCCAGAGCACTCAAACAGCCCTACAGGAGGTCCCACGGCAGGAACTGAGGCTTCCTGCCAGCAGCCAGTGAGGAAGGAAGTCCCGCAACAGCGAGGAGAGTGAGCCACCCTCGGGCCCACAAGAGCCTTCTTCGGACAACTGCGGCCTGGCTGCCGCCTGGACTACAAGTTAGGACCCCACTCCCCTCCCCACACCCAGCCAGAAAGAACCACCCTGCTCACTGGCTCCTGAAATTGTGATGCACAGAACTGCATGAGTCCTTGTTGTTTTAAACTGCTGAGCTTTGGGGAGTGGTTAGTTATACAACGATAGAGAAAGAAGTAAGAAATATCTCAAGCATTAAATTCCCCACTTGGTTTCTTACGAACATCTGCCTCAACCTTTTTCCTTTCCCAACGCTCTCCAGAACCTCAGGGAGTGACGACACAGCTGTTTATTCAGAAAAGTGTGCCCCCCCCCCAACCATGATCCTGTTACACCTCTCCCTGATTTGATGATCACTGATAAAATACATAATCATCTGAAAGTAACTGGCAAGCCCTTTAGAAGCCGAGTACAGTAAGAAAGCGGCTTTGCCCGACACCTGGCGCCCGGGCTCTCCCAGGGTTCCTAACGGGCACAAGGCACCTGCACCCCAGAGGGAGTCCCCGTGCCCTCTCCCTCACAGGCTGTCACGGAGCAGGACAAGGGGCCTGCCCAGCATTTCTGTGGAAACTCCACTACACTCACATGTCTGAGTACATATAAGACATATTTTCAAAATATTTTTTAAAGATTTTATTTATTTATTTTTAGAGAGCAAAAGGGAGAGAGAAAGAGAAGGAGAGAAACATCAATGTTTCCCCCACTGGGGACCTGCACTGCAACCCAGGCCTGTGCCCTGACTGGGAATCGAACCGGTCACCTGTTGGTTCGCAGGCCGGCACTCAGTCCACTGAGCCATACCAGCCAGGGTGTCATATTTTCAAAATTTTTTACACAGCAACTTAAATCAGTATCGCTCCCACCAAACTCCCTGCGCCCCCCGCCCCCCCGCCAAAAAAAAGAAAAACAACCAAGAACAGGGAGCTGTTTTCTGATGGCACTTTTTTAGACCAAGAAAAGTCAATCAACTTTTGGCCCATGTGCCACGTTCGAGTTCATCCTGCTGTTCACAGAACAGCCAGCTTCAACAGTGGCTGACATAGTGTGACCAAAGTGATCACGGAGAGGTGCATGACAGGCATTTTGTTTCCTGCCATTAGACTTACCCCCACACACAAACCCCCAAAACAAAGCAAAACACGGGAGAGTGAAGCTCCGTCCTCGGCAAGTGCTCGGGGAGCGGGAGGGCAGGGGAGAGCAGGGGAGAGCAGGGGAGAGCAGGGGAGGGCAGGGGAGGGCAGGGGAGGGTGCGGCACTGAGCTCTCCCCGGCTCCAGGTGACACTCTCAGCTCCCGGATTCCACTTCCCGCCCAAGCCCGGGGAAAGTCTCATTTAAATTTCTCAACTGCAAAAGGTGAATGGGAGCAACATAAGAGATGTACACATCATACAGTCACAGCGCTCCTCCTCCAAACTTCAAGAAAAGCCCATCCTTCTGCTCAGCTTCTAAGCCCGAGTTAAACATCCAGGGAGGCTCCCCCCACTGCAAATGGGAATCGTTCGCCGATTCGTCACTGGGGAACTGCTTCTACTGGAGCACCGAACTGTTACTTAAAATTATTGTTTACTTTCTCTCCTTTTAAGCAAGTACTTACAGTATATTGTGAAAGTAAAACAAGCTCATAGCAAAAATTTCGGAATGTAAAAATTTACATTCTCCCACATCCATCCAGACCTTACTTCTATGGATACAGTGTCTTGTATGTCCACTCAGTTAGAAACTATTTACTTTCCACACGCTTGCATTCTGTTTACTTCTGAAGGGAGGAGCCATGCTTTCTATGTATTTGTATCCCACCCAGCCCCTTGCACAGAGCAGAAAATAAGTATTTGTGGGTTTGACTTAATTGTGACTACAAAGTACCTGCTGTTCATTTATTCCTGGAATTAACAATTCCGATAAACAAAGTTTGCTTGTTTGCATACATTTCATGAAATGAAAAAATCTAAAAAAATCATGTCGTTGTGCCAACAAGACAACTGGAACAAAAAATAAAAGCTGTGTGTTTAAATGCAACGAGAAAGTATTTGATGCTGCATGGTTATCTTACCACAGTACCACTCTGCATATCTGGAGGTAAATCACCTGGTAATTTATGCTGTCCTCACATAGACCAGAGGCAACTCTAACGAGTTTGCTTATCTGATCTGCAGGCCCACGGAAGATTAGAAAGAAACAAGAGAGTGATAACACCTGGTATATTATATTGACAGCAGGAAATTACTTCTTTAAAGCCTCAGAAAAAGAAAAAAGAAAAAGAAAAGAGAAATGAAAAGAAAAGCCTCAAAATTAAGACACAAAAATTAGAAAAGCAGATGCAAAGACTCAAGAAAAGAAAAGGCGTGGTTGGATTTTAATATAAGGATGGACAGTCTTACGGTGTGAAAACCCGCCGAGGACACGAGGACATGAAGGACAGTGTGGTGCGGGCTAGGGGTAGGAGGGGGAGGATAGGGGGGAATACATGGCGGCGGAAGGAAATCCGACTGGGGGTGGCGAACACACAGCACGGCGTACAGATGATGTGCTGTGGAACTGTGCAGGGGAAACCTGTGTACTTTTGTTAACCAGTGTCACCCCAATAAATTCAATAAAAACAAAACCAAAATAACCACTGAGGGCATTCCAGTAGCCAGCAACTGCTGGTTGTTATGATGACGTCAAGGTAGTGCCGCCGAGTGACTGAGATTCAGACTCTGCGGTCAGAGTGCCCAGAGTTCAGCCGTCCTCTGCCACTCACGAGTCATGGGACCTTGAAACAACCAAAATTACTTTACCTCCCTGGGGACAGATAGCTCTCCTAATCCTTAGTCTAAAGATATCAATATCTAATTTGTGGGCTGATGAGGAAATAAGACAATTTAATGTAAAATGCTCAGCTTAATGCCGAGTTTCTGGGAAAACTATCACCACCACTATTTCCAACATTTATAAAAAGAATGTTAAATTAAATTTGGTGTATACTTTCCAAAAGGGCAAAATAATGGATTTGAATATTCCCATCCAAGAAGCTTGCCATAAAAGGGCCTTGGCGCTTAATGGGTTACACTCTATCTGGAAATTTAATTACACAAATTCCTCTCATAACCTGAAAAAGAATACTTCTTGTAATTGGGTTTTAAATGTAAAAAAAAGAAGAAAGGAAAGGAAGGAGGAAGGAAAAAGGAAGGGAAAAAATATATGACAGGAAAAGCAAAGTCAGAAGACAAAGATTAATATTTGATCACATCTGCCCAATAAGGTATAGAAAAAAAAATATTTAACCTTGACCTTTTTTTTTCCCAAAGGTATCAGGCAAAGACTGGGACTAAACCATAAATACTGGATGTGACATTGGCTTCTTTATATTTCCCATATGATAAACCATTCAAGTCAACATACACTGTAGTCAAGACAGTATTCAAGATTTGCTTTATACAAAATACACCAAAAAAAAAAAAAGGCAAATTCTCTCTCACATAAGAGGAGATATGGTTGAGGTTACATTCCACTGCCTCTGAAACTCTTGGGTTTCGTTTATATCATGTATGTGTCTCAAGTGAAGCTCCCAAAAGAGGTGCTCTTCCCAAATAATCTATCCTTGAAATGTTAAAAATGGGAGGAAGCACCATCAGTTACACAAAGGGATGCTGTGTCACGATTACTCACCACTTGGGGACAGACAGAGTTGGTGCTGGTTTTGTTATTCCCAGAGGGAAAAGGGGACTGCCACTTCCTCATGCCTTTAAATGCTTCTACTGCACAACAGAAAGCATTTTTTTTCATGCCACCTAATTTTTAAGAGGCTATACATCTCTCTAAAACTTAATAATAAGTCAAAGCCAATAGAAAATGCTGAAGTTAACATATACTGCCATGAAACCCTAGATAATAGTGATTGTTAGAAGGAAAGTTACTTTAAAAATATGAATAATCTTTGATGAGACTCTACCTTCAAACCCCTATACCCCCTATCTATTATGACACATTCTGGAAATAAAATTAATCGAAAATGAGTAGACCCAACCTATAAACCATAAAATGACTGAGGGGAAAAGCAGCTATAAAAACGAAGGCTCGACAGATGAAAAACAGCCTGAGTCTCCTGGCTGCTCTGAGTGCCCGTCTGCCTCTCCTGCGCCGAAGGCCGGGCCCGGGCAGACCCCTGAGTCAGGCCGGCTCAGTCATGACCGTCTGGTCATGAGGAGGCAGACCGCACATGACAGCACGCTGTGTAATGCATGACACATCCTGCTGCCGAGCACGGACCTGAAGTGTTGCACAAGGTTAACAGGAGTCATTTATGGGGCCTGAATGAATGGACTGTTCCCTTCTTCTCTGCCCTCCCCCCACCATCGCCGGTGGGTCATAAGGAACAACTTTCAAAGGAGAGTGAGTGCAAGCAGAAGTCCCTTTACAAGGCAGCTAGGTCTGTAAAACAGACTTACTCTTGAGGCTTTCCTGCAGTTTTATTCAAATACTTCAAATAACACGCGAGAGAATTTTATTAAACTATTCAACATAACTACATGTACATGGCTAAATTTTTTTAAGGAACAAAACAGTACTTCCTAAAAGAACGGTGTTTCTTTCCATCTTGCTCATAGAGAGGCATATAACGCAGGGCGCAGCCCATTCCTGCTGCTCTGTAGTACTAGGCTCCCGTACCGTTGGACTACAGGGTGTGGGTTCCACCTTGATTTGCCAATCGAGTCAACTAACTGGATGCAATTTTTCTACTTAGAACATTCCCAGACGACAACGTTCACAGACACACACTACATATCTCGCATGTCCTTGAGACTTAGCACAATGACCAGGCCCCAGGCTATCTGAGAGCAGGAACCACTCCAGGAGAGTCCGAGTTAAGAGCACAGGATCTGGGCCGTGCGTCCTGGGTTCAGGTGGAAGTTCCCCCATCAGCTTTGTGACCTTGACCAAGATACCCACCTTCCCTATGCCTCAGTTGTCTCATCTGCAAAATGAGGATTATAGCATATGGTTGTTGTAAAAAAAAAAAAAACCCACATGAATAATGAGTTCAGAGTGCCTAAAAAGGTGTCTGACACACAGGGATCACTGTGAAGTGTCAGTGATTACAACTGTCTAAACCCCCTCCGATACACAGCACCAGCCTTGCTCCTCCAGTAGATGTTCGAGTGCCTGCCATTTGGCTAAAAAATGTGCCACTGTATCAGCAATACCCTCTCTCTCATCACCACCATATGTCTATGAACAACAGGGTCTCTACTGTTCAAGAATACCTTTCCTTGGAAGTTTTCAAAATGTTTTGCGCAGTCGAAAGTGCAGCATCGTACCCTACCCCTACTTGTCGAGGCGGTGCTAGAGTGCTTTCCGTACGCAGTTTTTAACAGAAAACCGCTGCGACGGAAAATGTTAAATACGTTATACTTTTTGCTGTAGTTGGGAGATCATCCTTGACCCAGTCCAATATTTTTGTGGCTCTAACTCACAAGACAATATACCCTTAAGGACTTGAACTCATGGGGCGATTGCACAGAATGACTAATCATGACAAAACTTGACACTGAGGGTAGGAGAGATGTGAGAAAGCCATGTGCTTGGTAACAGAATTAGAATTACAGCTTTTAAAACCAGCGAGTAAGATACACTAGCATGGAAGGATGCAGATGTGAATGCTGGGAGAGCCGGAGGAGCGGGGACTGGAAAAGAACCACTAAGGCACGGAACAAACTCTTCCGTTGTCCGTTCTGCATCCGCCCGGCAGTGCCACCCCCTGTATGAGGGAGCAGGACCCTGAGGCATTCGATTTTAAGCTGGTTGGAATATCACAGACATTATCAGAATATAGGAAAGTCTACTGTCACGCTTTTGAAAAACACGTTCTTAATTTCAAAGGCAAAACAAAATAAGATAGTTTTAGAGACAAAAAAAACCTGTGGTATTAAAACCACAGTGAGATACTACTTCACACACATTAGGAAGCTGTTATCAAAAAAAACCCCAAAACAAACAAATGAGTAACAAGTGTAAGAATGTGAAAAGATGGAATCTTCGTGCATTGCTGGTGAGAATGTAAAACGGTACAGTCACAGTGAAGACAGTACAGCGGTTCCTCAAAACATTAAACACAGAATTAATCCATGCTCCACCAATTCCACTGCTGCACAGACACCCAAATGAATGCTGAAAGAGGGACTCGGACAAACATTTGCACACCAACGTTCATAACAGCAGCAGTACGCTAGCCAAAAGGTGCAAGCAACCCCGGTGCACATTGACAGAGAAATGGATACATAAAATGTGGCCTTTACGTACACTAGGACATCACTGTTTAAAAAAGGAAGTCCATTCTGACACTTGCTACACGGTGGGTGAACCTTGAAGACATTAAGTGAAATAGGTCAGCCACAAAGGACAAATAACATGTGACTCCACTTCTGAGAGGCACCTAAAACAGTCGAGCTCACAAAGACAGAAAGTAGAACTGTGGTTGCCGGGGCTGGGGGAGGAAGAATGGGAAGCCACCATTTAACGCTTCGGGGTCACAGTCTGAGACGGGGATACAGCTTCGGAGATGCGCGGTGGCGCTGAACGCGCAATAGTGCAAGTGCACCTAACACCCCTGAGGTGCACACTGAGAAGCAGTTTGGGAGAGTGGGTGCTCGGGACTGGGCACCCCTTCTGTACCCCTAGCAAATGTCACATAAGACGGGGCGGAAATGCATTCTATCGCATGTGAAATGTTCCTTCTCCAGTGCCTTCTGTGTCTACTGAATGAGATGGTTTTCCACCACTCCAATGCTGACACAAAACAACAGACACTAAGTAAAACTCGTGTCAGCCGCTGCGGCTGACCAGAAATCTGGGTGCGATCATAACTGCTAGTTGTTTCCTGCACACACAGAGAGCACTGAGGTGGTCAATTTCCTACGAGATCAATGAAAAACCCCATGCCTAGTTACCTGAGTCCTAATTGACCCGCATTAATAAATAGACATTATTTATTGCATATGAAGAGATACCATCCCAATGCTACATGTGAAAAGAAAACCTAGGGAAAAACTTTTAGATACGGTGATGAGTATATAGTTGTAATAATCCTCGCCAACCAGAGATGCTTGTTTCAGCTGAAATAAAGCAAAAATCTGAAATGTGGTACATGTACTAAATAAACAATGCCACAGGATTTGACTAAAATGCTGCAAATCTACTAAAGAGGAAACAAGTTCGAAGGAAGCATTTTGGGTCACCAGAACTTCCTTAACGTTCTTTTCCAGACTAACGTTTTGGCACCGAGTCCTCCAGCACAAACCCGTGACCCGCTGTTAGGAAGGAGCTGAGGAAGGGGGGGGAGATAGCTTCTCAGAGGCTAAAACACAACGTCCTAAGCTTCAGTTTTTATCTCCCTATAGCATTTCCTTGGGATGAATTAGCCCGGACGGTGTGGCTCACTTGGCTGGGTGTTGTCCTGTCAAATGAAAGGTCATGGGTTCAATTCCCTTCACTCCCTGTTCAGGGCGCCTGCCTGGATTGCGGGTTCTACCAGAGTTGGGGCGAGTGTCAGAGGCAACCAACCAATGTCTCTCTCTCACATCGACTTTCTCTCTCTCTTTTCCCTCCCTTCCCTTCTCTCTAAAAGTAAATAAAGAAAGTCTTAAAAAATAATGAGTTAAAATGATGGTGTATTCACAGAAACAACTTGTGGAGAAAGGAGACTCGACAACTAAGAATATTTCCATTTTGTAAAGAAGTCACTTTAATAAAAGTCACTTTTTAAAAAATCAAATTGGCTGACGAAAAGCTGGGCGTGAAATGAAAGAGAACCACCCTGAAGCGGGGCGGGCACTTCCCCAAGAGGGGCCGTTGTCCCCTCCTACTGCGCACACCTAGTAGGTTGTTATACGTAAAACAAAACATTTTCTAACTAAAGATTTTGCTAAAACTGTCGAAAGACAGCTTATGTGTAACCAAAACATCTGCAGAATAAACACCGTGATGACAGAGTGACCTAACAGTAACAGCACCAGTCACATAAACAAAATAAGGATAAAAACCACATGATCATATCAACAGATGCAGAAAAAAGCATTAGATGAAACCGAGCACCCATTTATGATAAAAACTCTCAGCAAAGTGGGATTAGAGGGAACAAACCCAAACATAATAAAGGTCACATATGACAATCCCACTGCCAGCATCATACTCAATGGGCAAAGGCTACAAGTGCTCCCCTTAAGGCTGGGAACAAGACAGGGATGTCTGCTTTCACTTCTTATTCAGCACAGTACTCAAAGTCCTAGACACAGTGTTCAGACAAGAAAAAATAAAAGGCAACCAAATTGGAAAGGAAGAAGTAAAACTGTCATTATTTGTAGGTGACATGATACTGTATATACAGAGCCCTAAAGATTCCACACAAAAAAACTACTGGAACTGATAAATGAATTCAGTAAAGAAGCGGAATACAAAATTAATATCCAGAAACTAGTTGCATTTTTATATACCAATAATGAACTATCAAAAAAGGGAAACTAAGAAAACAATCCCATAAAAAAATAAAGTACTAGGAATAAATTTAACCAAGGATGTAAAATACATCTACTCAAAAATTATAAGACACTGAAGAAGATACAAATAAGTGGAAGCATATACCACATTCATGGATAAGAAGAATTAACATCATTAGAATGTCCATATTACCCAAAGCAATCTATAGATTCAACATAATTTCTATCAAGATACCAATGACATATTTCACAGAACTAGAATAAATATTCCAAAAATTTCTATGGAACCACAAAAGACCCTGAATAGCCTCAGCAACCTTGGGAAAGAAGAACAAAGTTGGAGAAATCATGTTACCTAATATCAAAGTATACTACAAGGCCATACTAATCAAAACAGCATAGTACTGGCATAAAAACAAACATAGAGATCAATGAAAAAGAACAGAGAACCCAGAAATTAACTCACACCTTTATGGTCAAATAACATTTGGCAAAGGAGACAAAAACATGCAATAGGGAAAAGATAATCTACTCAATAAATGATGTTGGGAATACTGGACAGATACGTGCAAAAAATAATAATAAAACTTGACTGCCTTCTTACAGCATATATAAGAATAAACTCAAATGGATTAAAGACTTAACTATAAGGTTTGAAACCATAAAACTCCCAGAAGAAAACATAGATAGTAAATCTGTGATATTTTTTGTAGCAATATTTTTTCTGATGTATGTCCTCAAACAAAGGAAAACAAAAGAAAAAATAAACAAATGGGACTACAGCAAACTGAAAAGTTTTTGGACAGCAAAGGAAACTATTGACAAAACACGAAGACAACCTACTGGATGGAGAACATTCACCAATGATACATGTGATAAGGGGTTAATACCCAAAATTTACGAAGAACTTATAAAACACCCCAAAGAACAAGCAATGCAGTTTAAAAAATGGGAAAAGGACCCGAATAGGCACTTCTCCAAAGAGGACATAGAGACAGTCAATAGACATATGAAAAGATGCTCAGTGTCACTAATTATCAGAGAAATGCAAGCTGGAACCACAATGAGGTCACCACAGCCTGTCAGAATGGCTGTCGTCGATAAATCCACAAACAAGTGCTGGTGAGCACGTGAACAAAGAGGAACCCTCACGCCCTGGTGGTGGGAATGCAGACTGGTGCAGCCACTGTGAAAAGCAGTATGGAGTTACCTCAAAAATTAAAAATGGAATTGCCTTATGACTCAGCAATTCCACTTGTAGGAATTTACCCAAAAAACCCCAACACATTAATTCAGAAGAGTATCTGCCCCCTTATGTTCATTGCAGCACTGTTTACAATAGCCAAGATCTGGAAGCAGCCCGAGTGTCCATCAGGAGGTGAGTGAATAAAAAAGCTGCGGTACGTTTACACAATGGAATACTACTTGGCCATAACAAAAAAGAAATCTCACCCTCTGCGACATATGGATGGACCTGGAGAGCATTATGCTCAGTGAAATAAGCCGGTGAGAGAAAGACAAATGCCACATGATTTCACTCACACGTGGAATCTAATAAACAAAACTAACTAGTACACAAAACGGAAACAGACTCATAACTAGGGAACAGACTGACAGCTGTCAGAGGGGAGGGGATTGTGGGGCTGGGTGGAAAGGGTAGAGGGATTAAGCAAAAACAAAACAAAACAAAACAAACTCGTAGACTTAGACAACAGTAGGTGATTACCAGAGGGGACGGGGCTTGGGGGGTGGCAGACGAGTGTGTAAGGGGGTCAAACGGTTACAAACGAACTTGGAAAGGGGCTTGACTTGGGGTGGTGAACATACAGCACAATATACAGATGGTGTGTTATGGAACTGCACACCTGAAACCAATACAAATTTATTAACCAATGTCACCCCAATATATTCAAGAAAAAACAAAACAAAGAATAAAATAAAATTTGACAAATCTGTATTGTTAATTCTTCCCCCATGCAAAAACTATACTTATCTTGGCCATAATTTTATATATTATAAGATATACCAAAAAATAAAGAAAACATTACTGGTAATAAAAATCCTAGCTCTCCAATATAGGTTTTTCATGCACCACAAAGATACAATACTTGCCTCTAACAAACAGTAGTCATTTCATGAATCATTGGTTCTGATTCATTTTCTTCCTGGATACACATTAAGATGACATGCTAGGATGCAAACAGATAAATGACTTCTCGTGTCATTTTTGACATCCAATCACTTTTACTGAATTCCTACGACAATATTTATTCCCAAAGACCTGGAAATATTATTTAAGCAAACAGCCCTGTCAATTTCATTTTCTCCATCTGGACTTCAGTAGACAGCATCGTTTTCTTTTTGATTTAAAGTGCCTCCCAAAATATTCAAGGTTTTCAACTCTCATGCTGGCTTCACAAAACAAACGGACAGTCCCATACGTGTCTATGTTTTCTTACTCAGGAACCACACTAGGGGTGCTGACCAAGCTTCCTAATGTTTTCACACTTGCCGAACACTCCAGAGCCCCTGGGCTGAGCATCCGTGAGTCTCAGGCCGGCGGCACACTCAGCCACTGGCCGTTCTCAGCAGAGGGTCCGCTCCGCGGATTCTGTGCTCCTTTCAGAAGACTCCGAGTGATCTTGTCTTCAGGCCACAGGACACCATAAATAAAAGCAAGGGAGTCCCACAGCCAGGCTTAGCTTTTGAAAAACATCTACCTCCAAAAGTTTCCAAACGAAACTCAGAAACGAAAAAACTGTAGTAGGAAGACTAAAACCAAAAATGAGGTGAGGCTAGTGAGAAATGGTAAAAAAGCAGGGCTGTGTTTTTTCGTTTGTGCTTTTGTTTTAAGCTGCGTCCAGAGAAACACGAACACAGCCGAGAGAAATCCAGGGCTTTGGGGGAAAGAGTTTAAGGACAAGAAAGGACAAAAAGAAAGCAGAACCAGCTGACTTCTGTAGGTCGAAGGTGAACCGGACCCTGGATTGGAGTCCAACGGCGGGCGGGCGAGTCACAGCCGGCTTCAGACCCCGTGTCTCTGTCTGCAGCCCCACTTCACAAGGTCGCCACGAGTGACACTGAGGGAAATGCTGTGTCACACACGCCCAAGAGCTACACAAATACAAGTTTTTCATCCCTTAGTGAACGAAATAATTTTTTAAAAAATAAATATTATGAGGAAAGTGGAAAAAGAGATAAAATTTTATTCACAAAACTTCTGAAGCTGACCTTATATATAGAAAATGTTGTGCTGATTTTCAGAAAGCAGTTAGGGATAATTCTCAGAAAGTAGAGACTAATTACGTCTGCTGACACTCACCTGAAAAGCTTGAAGATGTATCACCACGAAACAGGTGATGTATGAAAAGTTGGAGAAGGCGGGGTTCCCGGGACCCTGTTCTGACTCTCTGCGCACATTAAAGGAACTCGAGAGAATCCTATCGTCACATTCCACATCTTAATTGTGCTTTGCTTAAAAGATCTTGCTATTTCCTTCACTCAAGGTGTATTTTAACCTTAAATGCTAGTACATATATTTCAAGTTACTTGGAAGACACATTTAAAGGATTTTTAAAATATGAGGGCACCATACAATGCTCAAACAGAATGGGTTAGAGCATTTAGTGGGACTGAGACGGTATCCCAAAAAGCAACTCAGGTCAAAACATCAGAAAATCACTATTTACAGCTGTTATCAGTTACTTTATTACCTAAAGGTTCCCAGGTAGCTCTGTTAGAAAAACTTAGGAGGAATATTTTGATTTCTGAAAGCACAAAAAAGTTAAGGGAAATATTTTGAGATTTCAAATCATAAAACTTTTAGAAGAAAACATTGGAAAAAATCTTTGTGCTCTTTGGCTAGATAATAATTTCTTAAGTAAATACCAAAAGCACAATCCACAAAAAGAAAAGAAAATATAGATAAATCAACTTCATCAAAATTAAGAACTTCTATTCTTTGAAGACACTGTTAAGAGCATAAGGGCAGTCACAGATCTGAAAAAGACAATTGCAAATCACATATCTGATTAATGACTTCTATCCAGACTATATGAAGAACTCATACAATTCAATGAACAAATCCAACTTAAAAATGGACAAAAGATGTCTTTGACATTTCATTAGAGAGGATGCCTCAATGTCTGACGTGCACAAGATGCTCAACATCATCAGTCACGAGAAAAATGCCAACTACAGCCACGATCAGCATCACTACACAACTGTTTGAATGACGAAATCAGAAGGTCGAACCAAGGCCAGTGCTGGTGAGGCAGTGGAGCCGGTGATCTGAGCGCCTGCTGGTGGGGTCACAGGAGCACCTAGAAACCCTTCCCGGCAACTTCTTAAAACGGTGAACATACACCTACCATATGACCCAGCTGTTCCACCCTCCCGGGTCTGCTCAAGGGAAATAAAAACGTACATCTACAGAAAGACTTGTGTGCAATGTTAACATACAGTCAACACAGTCAAAAAGTTAAAAATAACCCAAATTTCATCAAAAAGGGACCTGATCAATAATGGTGGGATATCCATTCAATGAAATACTACTCGGCAATACAAAGAAATTAACTACTGATACATGCAATAACATGGAGGGATCTCCCAATATGCCGAATAAAAGAAGCCAGACTAGGAAGAAGCCTGTACTGGATGATTCCGTTCACATAAAATTCTTGGAACTCCACAGACGGAAGGCAGGTCAGTGGTGGTCTGGCCATGGTGTGGGAGAGGTGGGGCGAGAGGATTACAAAGAGACGCAAACCAACTTTTTAGAGGAAACAGATGTTAATTTCTTGACTGTAGTGATGATTTCAGGGTTATTTACTTATTTCAAAACATATCAGATCACACTTTAAACATGTAGTTTGTTGTATGTCAAATATATTAAATTGTGTTTTTAAAGATGTATAAATTGATCTGAACGTAAGACTATATCGAACTCACTTGCTATTGCTAAACTGCCCATAGCTCAAAACAATCACAGATTCTGAAACACTCGGTGAGTAGGAAAGAAGTTAAATTTCAGAACTGATTCACACAGGCTATGGTGTATAAATCATGCTTTAAGTTTCCGAGTCCTGGAAATACAAACCTTGGGACAGGTATAAATCAGAAAGCACGTGCACCATAAGGACTGCCGGGTCCGGGAGGAAGTAGGATGAAGGTAGGCCAGGACCACCAATAAGCCGTATTCCTGGGCTTTGGGGAAAAAGACATGAGACTTCTATAAATACCCTAAAATGTCTGTGATGTGGCCAACCTGTGATCAATGTCTGGGTTTACCTGGTACTACAAAAGTGGACCCCCCTTTTAGAATGACTGATATTAAAGAGGAGAGACTCTTCAAATGTAAGTCCTGGAATAATTAAGCTGTGCCCCAGATGAAGATAACTCATGGTCCTTAAGACTGCGTGTTCCCTTAAATTTTGGTGGTGTCACTGGTGGGATCAAACATAAATAGTAGGCTTAGAAAGGCATTTTCATATTTTGTATTCCTGCTAAAAAATAAATTTTAGATCGCTAACAGACTCTGTTTCAGCGGTTTTAAATCCAGAAGTATTCGCACCACTCACCCACACGCAGCTTTCTCGTGCTGTCCACAATGAACAGACTTGGGCAGCTCTGCAGACGCTCGACAGCCTTGTGACGTCCAGAGCGTAGCCGGCAGAGCAAAAGGGATTACTCTACAGTCACGGCGCTACATAAAACACGCACTCACACTGCAGCTCCGAGGTGCAAATGAACACACGCCACAGGCCATGCTTTCTACGGTAAGAGTTTGGATTTCCCATCTGCGAGAAGCCAGATTACACAGCACTTAAGAGCACAGACTCGAGCACCTGGACTCAAACCCAACGTCAGACACTTACTTAGGCAAGTCTCTGATTCCTCATCTATGACATAAGGGCATTCAAAGTATCTACCTCAGAGGATAGTCACGCAGATTCAATACATGAATAGGCATAAAGCACCTAGAACTATGCCTCACTCATGGGAAGCACCCAACAAGTTTTACTTTGTCGTTGCTGTTGTTATAATCATGCTCATGTTTGTCACTGTTAATATATAGGATAATGAACACTGCCACTGACAATTGGAAAACTGCAATTATATCTACCAAGAATATAAAAAAATCTGAATAGACATTTTGTCAAAGAAAGTATACAAATGGCCCATAAGCACATGAAAAGACACTCAACATCGCTACTCACTAGGGAAATGGACATCAAAACCACACTGACACACCACTTCACACCTACTGAGATTGCTCTAATCAGAGAGAATTAAAAAAACACAAGTGGCCAAGGATACAGAGAGGCTCGAGCCCTTCTGCAGTGCTGGTGGGAGTGAGAAAGGTGCCCTCGCTGTGGGAAAGCTGGTGGTTTTTCAAAGGGTTAAGCAGAATTACCCTAAGAACCAGCCATTCCGCTTCCAGGCAGGCATTCAAAAGACCTGAAAGCCGTACCTCAAAGAGGTATTTGCATATCAATGTTTGGCAGCATTATTCATCATAACCAAAAGGTGAAAACGACCCAGTGTCCACTGACAAAATAATGGATCAAAGAAAATGCGGTGTATACATACAAATGAGGACAAACACTGTGTGATTCTGCTTTGCAAAACTTCGTGAAAGCGTGGAATTTTACATGACATGCTCGCAGGTCAATGAAATAGCAGGGCTGGCTACATAAGAGAAGCAGGATCACTGCCAGTTAAGCTACGGGGAATGAAAAATGATCAGCCCATAGACATTACAGCATAAAGCCTCTCGAGAGTTAACTCTTGGCCACGACTACCCAGGTGTACACCGAAACACGCCACCTAAAAGTCTCCTCTAAACTGATTTCACGTATACTTGCAAAAGAATGATTCAGGGCTCTCTGACCCGAACGAAAGAGCAAGAAATGTGGTCATGTCAAATCCCCTGGAGCATCTTTCTGTATCAAAAGGGAGAACCATACGTGACTCTTCTTTCTTAACCATGTTATCAAGCTAGATGCAAAAATAAGCATGCATGCCTCCATTTCTGTAAAAAGGAAAACTACTAGGAAGTCTTTATGCAATGAGGAAAATACGAAAGTAGAGTTGTTTTTCAGGTATTGAAACATGTCTTTCGTTAGCTGGCAGCTGCGGTGCTGGCCGCGGTTTTCCGAGGCCGGTCTGCTGGGGCAGACTCATCACCATCCACTCGGGGAGAACCGGCCCGTTTCCACTCAGGAACACGCCCTGGAAAGTCTTTGGGCCTCCTCACGCAGGGGCATTCTTGAGACTTACAAATACACAGAAAGTTGTACGCAGTCAATTTACACATTATAGCCTGCCCAATTTAATTCAAACAAAATTTCCTGCTAATATGTTAACTGGATACCAGAATCTTCATTTTACTCTCAAACTGATCTATATCACAGTTAAATGTTAAACTACTTTGTTCTTTCCTAAGTTTGAACTTCCTAAATTCCTAAGTTTGCTACTTTCTGACTTAGCAAGGCAAGCTCATGAGTATGTTACACAGTAAACAAAACAGTTAGTTAATAAAAGAATATCTGGGTATGATTCCGACTATACTCGTATAGCGTCCTGGAAAAGGCGAAACCATGGAAGCAGTAAGAGTATCAGTGGTCGCCAGGGGTTAAGGGTTCGGGACATGGAGAAGTGAAGAGACAAAGCACAGAGGGTTTCGGGGGCATTGAAAACACTCTGTATGAGACACTATAGTGGTGGATACATATCATTATATATTTGTCCAAACCCATAGACTGTACAACACCAAGAGTGAACCCTGATGTAAACTCCAGATTTGGGGTGATAATGGCTTCATCAATGTTAACAAATGTTCTACTCTGGTTAGGGATGATGATAATGGGGGGGGGCGGGGCATATGGGAAATTTCTGTACTTTCCTCTGGATTTTGCTGTGAATCTAAATCTGCTCTTTAAAAAAATAGAGTCCTTTAAAAAAGAAAATTTAGCCCTGGCTGCTATAGTTCAGTGAATTGAGTGCCGGCCTGCAAACCAAAAGGTCACTGGCTTGATTCCCAGTCAGGGCACATGCCTGGGTTATGGGCCAGGTCCCCAGTAGGGGGCGCATGAGAGGCAACCATACATTTATGTGTCTCTCCCTCCCTTTCCCTCTCTCTAAAAATAAATAAATAAAATCTTTTTTAAAAAAGGAGTACCACTGGAAAAACAACTCAGTTTCTGAAGGGCAGTCTTACAAGCATTAGAACTCTGAGGACATTTAATATGTGTTAAATAATGTTTAAGACACCTCATGAAATCTATGAAAAATATTGCACTACATTTAAAGTAGCATCATAGAAGTAGGACTTAAAATTATAAACCATACTTTCATATACTTTGTAGCGGGAACTGCTTTCCAGGAAAGTCACAATAATTTGGCACTAAGTCTCATGCCTTTAAAAACAGTCTTCTAGAAATCCAGCCTAAGGAAAAAAGTCAGAAGTTCAATTCAAAGACTTGTGCAAAAAGATAATTAGTAGACTGTTAATATAAAAATTTTCGCCCTGGCTGGCAAAGCTCAGTGGATTGGGTGCAGGCTGAGAATCAAAGCAGGCAGGTTTGATTCCCAATCAGGGCACATGCCTGGGTTGCAGGCCATGACCCCCAGCAACCACACATTGATGTTTCTCTCTCTCTCTCTCTCTCTTTCTCCCTCCCTTCCCTCTCTAAAAATAAATAAATAAAATCTTTAAAAAATTTTTTTTCCTAAAGTGTTAACGTCTAAAATAGGATAATGGTTAGATAAGTTATATTCAATTAGAGTCATTAACAAGTTATATTTTCATATTACAAAGCCTCAAAAATAAAGCAGCGTGATACTGGCACATGACCATAGACAGACCAATAGAACAGAGTAGAAAATCTTGAAATACACCCAAAATCCAAATGGCAACCCTTAAAGCATAGAGGAGTCACCTTAAATCAGTGGGGAAGATGGGTTATTACGCAAATGATGTCAGGACCACTGGAAAGCCGTCTTTTTAAAAACAAAGCTGTATTCGTATTGCATCCCTTACACCGGGATGAATTCCAAAGGATCGAAAATGTAAACACAAAAAATGAAAACAAAGAAGGACTAGACAAACCATGCGAGAATAATTTTCAACCTCAGAACAGGAAAGGCCATTTTCACTATAACATAAACCAAAGGCCATAAAAGAAAAACACATGCTCAACTTCATAAAAATAATTTCCTCACGAGGGCCGGGGGACACAAGAGAAAATACGGACAACTCATCACAGGTAAAAGATTCTTTATTTAACAGAGTAAGAGTTCCTACAAATCACTAAGAAAAAGATCCAACAATTTATTAAAAAATGGTCAAAAGATACGTACGGTTCACAGAAATGGATATACTTAAATGACTCTAAGATATTCAATTACACCTAATATAAGAAATACAAAAAATTAAAATCAAACTAACACTACTTTTTACCTTTTAGAGTGTCAGATTCAGAAAGTCTTGATAATTTCCTATCTATGGAAGAATAGACACTCTTACAACCTGCTGATGAAATATAAATAGGTACAATCCCTGAGAAGAGCAATTTGCAAATACCTGCCAAAATTACAAATATGTACACCTTTGCCCTAACAATTTTATGAATTTTTCTTGCAGATATACTCACACACAAGCAAAATGGCTTATAGTCAAAAGATTATTCACTGCAGTATCACTTGTACCGGAAGACTTGGGGAATGGTTAAATTATGATTCACCCAGGCATTATGCAACCATAAGAAGAATAAGGAACTGCTTTACAAATTGATGGGAAAAATATATCCGATATTATTAATAAGTGTGTGTGGAGGGGGGGTGTGGAACAGGAATAACACAAGGTGAATATCAATTCTTAGAATGAGCTATCATTTGTGTAAAAAAGAAACAAAGCAGCCCTGACTGGTGTGGCTCAGTGGGTTGGGTGTTGCCCTGCAAACCAAAAGGTTGCTGGTTCGATTCCAGGTCAGGGCACATGCTGGGTCATGGGCCAGGTCACTGACTGGGGGCATGTGAAAGGCAACTGATTGATGTTTCACGTGTTGATGTTTCTCTCCCTCTTTTTCCCTCCCTTCCCTTCTTTCTAAAAATAAATAAATCTTTTTAAAAAAAAATGGAAAAAAGCAGGTGTGTAGTAAAAGTCACGACAGCATTAATTCAGATATAAAGCGATTAACAACTGGCTCCAGACCCCACAACACCTAGCCAACCTCTTTTGCAAGCCTACTCCTGTCATTTCATTAGCCTCGCAGAAAACATGGAATGTTTTTTAAACTAAATTTCTGGATCCCACTCCTTGCAGTTGTTGCTTACCTATTTATCTGCTTCCATGTGCTTAAATAGATACGGAAGACCACACAAGCATTTCAAACATGTATTGATTGTGGGGGGGGGGGGGGCAATGACTGCCTGCCAGATGGCAAGGGTGGGTTAGAGGGGAGGGGTGGAAGGGACCCCATGTTGTCGTGACACAGTCTGTCTGGAGCCCCAGGGAGTCTCCCCCATCGTCCAAGACGGCTGCAGGGGGAGGCTCTCACACTGAGCGGGGGGAAAGCTAGAAATACCCAATAGAAAATTGGACAGGACATGAGCAGGAGAAGCTAGCAAGATCACTGAATGAAGGAAAAAGCCTTCCCGCCCACTCCACTCCAGGACCAGACTGGGGGTGGGACCCGGGGAAGACAGGCACAAGCGCCACACAAGTCAAGATGGTGCGGGGCAGGGGAGCAGGGGAGGTGGTGCTGAACCAAAGAGGCCCGTTGGTCCAGCCTGGGGAGAGAGGGGATTGGCTGGGAGGGGGACCCACACAGTGTGAGAAAGTCTGGGAAGTTGGTCACTTTGGGAAAGCATCTGGCCTGTCCCACACTCAAGCTCCTATAATCCCAGGGGAACAAAGAGGCTCTTGGGCTGGTGACTCACTCTTGCTCATGACCTGAACTCACACTGTGCACTCCCCTGTTCTGTCCACGGGCCACTCGGCCTTAGCAGCCACGCAGCCTTAGCAGCCAGGTGGCCATGGCCTGCAGGAGGGAGCCTCTCTCTTTGGAGCACCTGGTGACGCTCTTGCCTGTGGGTTCGAGTGCTCTCTTGCCCAGGAGTACAGAGACCATGCGGCTCCCGAAGCGACATGGACCATGGACTCCAGGAGGGCCTCTCCCGCCTTCTTGCCCACCTGGGGATGCACGGCTGGAGCGTTCACACACTGCAGCACACGGCCGTGGGGCCCTAGCAGCCACAGGGCCCACAGTCACGTGGGCAGCCAGAAATAAACAACAGCCACAAACAGGCTAAGTTTCCTGAATGGGGACTGGGACCGCTTAGCAGCCACCTGTGGGCTCCGGAGGTCTACAATTCAAACTGGAGCAGGATCCCCAGAGGCTGGCTTTGTCCGGGTCTTGCTGGGAAGACGGGCATTGAGACCGGAGTCCGCCCGCTCCCGGACCGCGCAGCACCACAGTCCCTGGACACCAGCGTCCGCCTCGCCAGTGCGGCTTTGGCGGCAACGGGAAGCCGAACCCCGTTTTTTTGCTCAGTTACACTCATGAAGGTACCCTTTTACACCTTCTCAATTTTTAAATAAGATATATTACATATTTTTAAATTAAATTTAAAAATAAAAATATTTGAAAAGTTTTTAACATCTTCAAAAACTGTAAGAAGATGCACTGTTAGGAAAAAGACAGGATATAAAATATATATATATAGTATGATACCAAATATGTACAAAAAAAGTACATCTGTACACAGAAAAGACTAGAATGAAGTAAAATATTAAGAGAATAGTTATCTCTGAGGGGTGGAACTATAGGTGATTTTAATTTTCTGTGGATTTTCCTGTGATTCAAATCATATTCACAGGTTATATTCACGATGAGAAGAAACAGTACTAATTCTCCAATGTCACAAATCAAAGGGGTTAGAAATTAAAAGGAAAGGTAGAAAGTTATTAGGGATTATCCAGGGCTCTAAGCATCATGGGAAACATTCAAACTTCCCTAAAACACCACTCCCAATAGCAGAATCCAGAATCTACGGACGAAGATTTGAGGAGAGCAGATGACAAAAGCTCATAGGTCTCTGGTCCACCTCTTCAGGGTCGCTGTGACATCGGGCTCATCCCGCCACTTTCTGGCTGCCCTGTCCGTTTCTGTTTTCCGTTACCTAGGTAATGGTACTTCCAGCCCTTCCCTCCAAGGCTGTGAAGCTAACAATCTGGCATTTCTCAGTGTCCAGCGTTCCTGACCTCCGGCTTCGAAAGGCCATCTCCCTCAGGGAAAACCGTGGGCTCTAGAAGCTAAAACAGGAGGCCGAGGAATCTGAGGTTGAGTTCTACTCCTGACAAACTGTGGCATTTGTCTCCAATATTGGGAATAAACTAAAATTCCTCAGCCGGTTTCCTTAGTGCGGAAACTTAAAGGACTGTTCTGAAAACTATTTAGGACTATCAACCTTCATGTTTCTTTTTAAGTTTTTGCACCACACCTCTGAATTTTGTTTCCTTGCCTGATGTTAAGTCTTTTCCCCTCTAAATTTTCACTTTTCCAAAAATCATTTGCAAGTCTTACCCATCTCGGAGACCCAGAAGTACAGTAGAAGGTACTTTCAGAAAGCTTACAGAGAATGATGCCGTGTGAACAGAATTTGAACAACATTGAAGACAACTTATGGCGAAATAGGAATGCAGTCAGGATCTAAAGTGGATCCTTATGAGCAAAGTACATGCAGCCAACTACGTACTGTAACCAACACTTGGAAAGGGAGGGTAACTCCTAACATCCGAACCCTGCCGGAAGATAAAGAAGATGATAGCTTCTGCGTGACCACCTGGCAAAAGAAGTTTTGTCATGCCTTCAAGCGCTCAATTTTTATTTCCTTTTCTCTTTGCAGGATACGCACGAACACCACTGTACTGGGCCTTAGGACACCTCGCTGTTTTTCCTACCATTTCTGTATCATGTCCTTCTTGACGGCTGCCTTCTCACTAGAAAATAAGCTCCATCAAATTTGTAAAGGATACTCTGCCTACAGGCCCGGAGGAGCACTTGATAGCCTTTGGGAAGAAAGGTGTTTTCACAAACATCAGAGAGCAATTATCCCTGTGCCAAAACAGGGTGAAGCAATTTCAGCGGTGCCCTGGGCCCGCTGCAAACCCCTCCTCCTGGTTAGCAAGACCAAACACCTCTGTGGTTACTTTAAAAGTTATTCCAACAGGGAGGGACCAGGGAGCAGCCACCGAATTTTTTCTGGATTAACTCAGTCATTCACTGAATGCTGTTTTTGTGGTTCACCTACTTAAAAGGTGATCAGATCACTTTGTGCGACTGATGAGAGCAACCTGCAAAGAACAATTACATAAACTCTCCACTTCAATTTACCTCCTCCTCCTTTCCAATGAAACAAAGCTCTGGGAACCACTGCCTGGCCGCCAGCTATTTCCTCGGCAACCTCAGTAAAGCCCACTTTCTTCATCGTGGGAATCCCTTTTCCTCGGCAAATCAGAGAAATCTACTTCATTCAACAGAGCAGGACTCAACTGTACACCATTTTTAAAGTGTGTGCACTGCATTTTATTGCCTGAAAAAGATAAAGGAAATCCTTACAAACAGTAGTCTCAAATACCTACGGGCGCTCTAGAACTTCGTTATTATTTAAGTCAGAAAGTTTGTACAGAACCTCAGTTCCATACCTGCAAGTCCTAAATCCAAAAAGTTCTGAAAGTGCTTATTTCGTAACTTCGTTAGCAGTAAAATCTGACCAGCGCTGACATAGCACTACTGATAGCCTTATACAACACTGAGTGTGAATATTCATTTGTGTTTAGCTGCAGAAATGTCACCATGGCTGATTCCCCAATGTTGCTCCAGACCCCACTAGGGGGTTCATGTCACAGTAGATATACCTGCCACATTTTCTAAAATTAAAAAAAAAAATCTAGTTCTGAAACACCCTAGTCCAAACAGTTCTGGAAAAGAGATTGTGGATGTATCGTTTCAGTCTTCAAAAATACTTTTATTCTTTGAAAATAAAATAGCAATAAACCAACAGGACAGAGGGTAGAAAAATACTAAGATGCTCTAAAGGAAATGATCTTTCACCTGTAAACATTTATGGAGCGCATGATTTCAGTGATAACACATTCTCTCTCAGCGGAAGAAAAAAGGGGTGAACTGAGCTCAATGTGATTTAGAAGAAGCAGGACAGACCCGGGCCTCCTGCGAGTTCGCTCATTCCCGTGGAGACCTGTCTGCTCCCGGCGAGTGTCTCTACAATGTACTTGGAGTTGACAGGAAATTGTGTCAACACTCATAGTCAATGCCACTCCAGCTTAAGATCCCAAGAGTCCCTGAAGTATTAATACTCATTTGTAAAGTTCAATTAACAATATTTGAGGAAATTAAAACACTTAAATGACATG
The DNA here is from genome assembly GCF_004126475.2 of Phyllostomus discolor. Classification (NCBI taxonomy): domain Eukaryota; kingdom Metazoa; phylum Chordata; class Mammalia; order Chiroptera; family Phyllostomidae; genus Phyllostomus; species Phyllostomus discolor. Next base: position 19,176,177 of record NC_040916.2, read on the forward strand.
GACACATTTGGGGATGTACTGGGTCAACACCGATGTCCTAGCAAGCAATGGGCTAGAGCACACAAAAACTTTTAGTCTTGCTTGAACGATGTCATTCGTGTACCCATTAAAACAAAACAGAAATCTGGAGGCTCATGTTTAAGATGTGTAGGAATGGGCGCTTGCTAAGAATATTCAAAGTTAATTGTGTGAAGAACATTGCGGTGCAAGGTCAGTCAGTCAGTCACATCTAATTCAAGCTGGACCAAAATGAAACAACTTCCTGGGCTTGTTACTACTTGCAACATTTTAGGTAAATATAGAGACACAGTATCTAAAAGTGCAACAGAATATATCTCAGCCTTTGTCTCTTCATCCCTGAAGTACAAGCAGTATGACTTACTGCCACAGGTAAAACTGCCCCCTTCAACTCATACCCAGTGCATGCGCAATTCCTACCAAGTTCCCACTGTCATATCTCTAGGATTATATGGTATTTGATGCAGTATAATTGATTCTCTTTTTCCTCTCCTTGCTGAAATAGTACCAGCCTTTAGAAATTTTAATAAACAGTGAGCTATATACTAGCTTAATGGTAATCAAAATGTTGATACTATGTACTTTATTAAGTGAGTGTATTAGACAAGTCATACTGATATTACTAAAATTTAAAGCTACGTGATTTCTTGGCGATCACTTTATCGTGATGACCATATTCCCCGCCTAACTACCCAAGAGCACTCCTGTGCACACACTTGCAGACCTGCTGTGCTGATGAGCGCAGCGCTCCGGTCCAGGCACCGCTACAGGCTGGCGTCTCCCAAAGGGCGTCCTAGGCTCGCTATCCATTCGTGGTAAAGTAGTTAATTTTAATGTTCTCATTGTTTACCAGAATGCACAGGCAGTGAGGCTGGCTCTGCTGCTCCCCGTTTCCTTTCGCTAGCCTGCTGAGCTTTTTCAGCCAATTGACTTTGCTTTGAGGCTATAAATATCTGAAAAATGTTCTGCATTTGATGCTGTTGGATTCTGCATCCATATTTAGCTGTTTGTGGCATGCCTTTGTGTAAGCGGCTCCACCGCCCATACAGTCAGGCAGGTTGAGATCTGGACGGTCGAAGGACAGATGGATCAACATGCGGCAGACACCAACTTACTGTGAGCAAGGTACCAATCTGCTAGACACGGCGATAATGACGGGGGTGGCAGGAGAGGAATGCAAAGATAAACAAGACAGCTCCTTGGTGTCAGAAATTTTATAGTCTTGACAGGGCGTGGGCAAAACTAATTGTAATACTGAAATACAACAAATGAAACATTTTTACAACGAAAAGAGAATGAAGACTAGGACAGAATAAATTTTTCTTAGCTGTGTCTCAAAGATGTGCATTTGTGCTCTAAATATAGACCCATCTATTGTAAAGGCTCTGAACATATTCCAAAAAAGTTTTCCAATCATGGCAACACACAAAACTCAGGATTGTGTGTGTGTGTGTGTGTGTGTGTACTCAACTTCCCAAGAGCAAACTTGAAACAGTGGGTAGTCTCCCAGTTCTGTGAGGTAAACGAATGAAATATCACTTCTAAAAGTTTCTCTCAAGATCATTTTAGGGCAGGGAGGGGGGTACTTTCGTTGCTGTTTGTTTGCATACTAGTTTCAAACAGAAGCGTTCTGCAGAGGATGTAAACCCCAGCCAGAAGCCAGCAACACTTAACAGAGCTCCTTATTTTGCACCCTATCCTAAAACCCACGTGGCTATTTTAGGTTTGGTCTCAAACCTGAGTGAGCTGGACCTGCGTGAGACCCCCGTCCCCACCTTCCTGTCTTATGAAAACATTCCAAACAAACATACGTCTGTCCTCCACATTCCTCCTTTCAAAACTCAGTTCACTGACCTTTTGATAAAAGTGATCCCCGGGATCCTCTGACAATAACGATTTGAATGCATTACGGGCTTGCTCGAGGCCTCGCCCCAAGAGTCAGGCTGCAAATGGTAGGCCGGTGTAGACAAAATAATAGGGCAGGACATAGAATCAGACAAGTCTACAGCTAAAATGGACCACAGATACCAATTACTCCAGATTCCACATTTTACATAGAAACGTAGGCCCACAGAGTTAAAATTACTCGCCCAAAGTTAGACAACCAATTTGTGGCAAAGCCAGAATGAAAAACCAAGTTCTCAACCCCCAGTTTTATACTCTAGACTAGGTTTCCCAGTTTCTGGATTTCTTTAAAAAAAAAAAAACAAAAAACATTAGACTACAGGCATCAAAGTCTCTTTAAATTGTGGGGAAAAATCCAGATGTTCCAAAAACAATGAGGACTTTTAAAGCCCCAAACAAACAAGGAAACAAGAACATCCACATAAACTAGTGTTTTTTCAAATTGACTTTCTACATTCTATTATTTTTACTTCAGGCTTTTCAGAGTTATACAACAGGCCACTTAAAAACTACCTAAGAACACAGAAGAGCCAACAGTCATTCAGGTAGTTCTGGAGTATTTACATCAGCCCAAGGCAACAAGGCAGTATCCAGGATGAGCCGCCTCAGAGGAAGGAAAGTAGCAGTTCCACACAATACATAAAAACGGCTTCTGGTTAATGGGCAGGGAAGACAAAAAAGTTACAGGGCAGTAGAAAGTCTGCAGCTTGACACTGAAATGCACGCTGTGCGTGTGAGACAACGAATATGTACGTGTCTATGTACATGTATATTTAAGAATACATACCCACATACATACACCTCACAAATCCAGCCCTAGGAATGGACTCCAAAAACGAGCACATATTTTTATGGGTTTCGTGCAAAAAATGATAGTTAACCTAGGTCTAGACAACCCAGACAGAACAGTTTTGGACATGGCAATACTGAATTATCATACATACCTATTCTTGCAGCAACACAGCCCTACCTCTAACTTCATATAAAAATAATATGCTAAGGAAATGTGTAAGGGCAGGAAAAGGGCTATGATGGGAAAGTGTTGTGACCATGATATATACTCTAGTTCAAGCTTATTTTCAGATTCTCATCAACCTTTGCTATAAACTATCAGCTAAGCGGGATTAGCAGGTGGATGGAAAATCAGGCACTAACATTTTTAATCTGCTGAGAATAAACTGGAAGACTTTGCATCCTCTCCCACTTCTTCGCTCTAATTCTTTCAGTTAATTCGAATAACATCAAGAAACACATACACATCGAGCAAAATACAAAGAGGCACCTACATATAAAAATTGGTTATAGGAACTGCTGGATTTTTAGAACTGGAAGGGCCATTAAGAGGTTATTTAATCCAATCCACTCATTTTACAGGTGAGGAATCAGAGGCTGAAAAAGTGACCTGATGCCCCAGATCACACAGCCCCTCAGGGGTGAACTGAGACAAAAATTCCAATCTCTGGACTCTGAGCTCCGTGATCTTTCGCAGGGTAATAGACGCGACATCTTGAAACCAACTGAACTATGTAGAGAGACAACTTCTAAGTCTTGCTCGCCCTGGAACGGAAAACACGTACCCTGTTCACAACTGTGAAAAAAGGAAGCATGATGGACCTGACCACTACAGGCTCAGACACAGGTAACTGCCACCGATCATGGTGCCTGAGCCCAGGTGCTCCAAGGGTGGCGTGTCAGACTCAGCCCCTTGAGAATGCCTCTTGTGTTCATGCGAACTCCGTGATAAACATCGTGACGTTTCAATATTCTGGGAAGCCACTGCTCAGCACCGAACCTCCGGCTAGAAATCCTCAGGCTCTGAGTTTTCAAAAGCAGCATGGTTTCAAGGCTGCCACCAGGCTCCCCCTAATAGGATCTCATCATTCCGTTTTAATTAAAGAGGTGGTTACTAGGAATGCAGAAAGGGAAAGTTTTCGTGCGTGCATCACTTTTAACTTGCTGAGTGGCAACCCAGTCACTTCACAGAGAGAGCCCGAAACAACAGTGCATTCTGAGGCAGCCCCCACCCCCTGGTCTAAGTGGTTGTCTTTGGAGAGCGAGGTTCAGAGCGAGGTTACAGATCAGTCTTTTCCCACCAAATGCAGAGTTTTACTAAGCTTTCTCACAATGTCTTGGTCTCCAGCCTCGGGAAGAAATGAAATCCCGTGCCCTGGACGGCACGGTGTGCTCCACCAGACCTCCGTGGAGACCGGGTGACAGCTCCCTACGCCATCACCTGGGAAGGAAGGCTGAGCGGCCCAACACCACCTTGAACTTACTACACAGGTGCCTGAAAAGGTCCAAAGGCCACGCCGAGTCCCATCTCTCCACCCACGGGGCTGGTCGGGAGGACGTGTCAGAAACACGCCCCAGCACAAAAAGGGACGTGGGAAACTGACCCCGCGTGGACAGGGGCTGAGATCGGGGCGAGACTAACCGGGGGATGGCTCCCAGCCTGAGCAAAGAGAAGAAACCCCGGCCTCCGAGACGGCCCGCGGTCCTTACCGTACACGCGGACCCAGCTCTGCTGCTGGCACACCGACTCCAGCAGGATCCGGTCCAGCATGCCCCCGGCCACGGCCCCGCTGACGGGGACCGCCGCGTCCAGCTCCTCCGGGGGCAGCGGCGAGTCGGACTCCAGTCCCGGGAACATCTCCGGCCAGGACAGCGCCTCCGCGGCTCCTCCGGACGCCGGCGAGAGCTCCATGGTGCCCCGGAGCGACGCGGCGGCGGGGCGGGCGGGCGCGCGGCTCCGCGCCCTGCCTGCGGCGAGGGGAGGCGGCGAGCGCCGCGGCGGGGCGGGCGGCGAGCGGCAGCCGGCGCGGACGCGGCTCACCTCCTTCTCCGCCGCCCACTGTCCGCGCCCCGGGCGCCGCAGCCCACCTGCAGCCGGCGGGCGGGACCCAGGCCGGGAGGCGGATCCAGCGTGGCCCCGGCCGGGGGTGCGTCCGGGCTCAGGTGTGGGTCCCTCCGCGGCGAGGGCGAGGGAGAGCCCGGGAGGGGCGGCTCGCCCGCCAGTCCCCTCGGAGCCGCCTCCCTAAACCCCGGCCGGCGCGCCCCGCGGCCGGAGCGGGCTCGGGCTCGCGCTGGGGATGCAGCGGGGCGGGCAGGGCAGGGCTGGGCGGGGGGCGCCGCCGCCAGGGGCCGCCCCCTCTGACCGGCTCCCGCCGCCGCTGAGGGGGCTCCGAGCGTCCGCGCCCTCTGCCTGGGGGCGGGGGGCGTCGGCCCCGGGTTCTCCCCCTCCTGCCCTCAGCCCCCACCCCAGGAATGAGCCGGCCCGCCCCCCGCTAACTCTCAGGCCACGGCTGCCGTCGCGGCTCCGGCTCCGGCTCCGGCTCCGCCGCAGATCTCAGCAGCCCGGCAGCCGCGGCGGTGGCGGCGGCGGCGGCGGCGGGCGGCATCCCAGGGTGATAGGCCGGAGCAATCGAGGGCCGAGCGCCGGGCCGCGTGTGCAATCGAGTAATGTAGCGGAGGAGGAACTGCCGCCCAAGGCAGGAGAAATCGGACACCGAGTCATTCATCCCGCCAGCCCCGCCCCCTTTTCAACTACAGTCTTCGCGACCGCCCAGCGCGGCGTGGTCCGGGTCTCCCCAGCAGCTGCTTAAGCCTACGGTGGAGGCGGCGTGGGAGGCGGAGAGGGAGAGGGGTGCGGGAAATTTAAAAAGAAAGAAAAAGAGCTTCCCCTTCCTGTCTTCCCTCCCTTTCCCTTTTGTGCCTTTATTGATGCGTTTGTGAATTTAAACCGGTATTTCTTACTGGACGCAGGATTGGAGAGGCTGTTTTATTTTACAGTCGCCCTGGGGGGAACGCCTTTCTTAGCACAGAGGAAAGTTGGCGACGGGGTCCGGGACTGTGAGAGCCGTGTGGGCTCGGCGCTCGGAGCCCTGTCCGCGCTGAAGCTGGACTTGTCATTGGCTTGGAATAGCGTGGTTAAGAAGTGTGGTGTGGATGGATGGACGGGCCTCGCAACCAAGCACTCGAATTGTCCAAAAGCCCAGTATTAAACAAACATGTTTCTCTCTCTCTTTTTTTTTTTAGCTTTTGATCTTTGTGCAAGATGTTGGCTTTTTATCCTCTAATGATGTCACTTGCGTTTTATTTTGGGTCTATTTGTAGACTGTCTCCCTTGATCTTGGCTTCGGTTTAATGCCCACCCAAGGCGGTATCCACTAGAGGTTTAAGAGATTGCTGACAAATTTAAAATAGCAACGGAATGCCTTGTACACAGCAGGTCTTCAACAATGTTTTGAACATGGCTACTGAAGACGGAGCAGGAATTCCACAAGTATATGGTTTGAGGATTGTTGCTTGTTTGTTTGTTTTTTACAATTTTGTGGAGAATTTTCCTTGGCATTCTCCCCTCATTTCTCTCTACTTTGCACAGAGACTGGTTTACAAGGAGACATTTTCATGTTCTGGTTCTGTGGTATTCTGGCATGTTATTTGGGTTTATCAAGAGCTGTGAGAAGCATTGGTAACTTTCTCCAAATTCTTATTTAGAGTAACAATATTTCTATGCAGGAAGTGACCTTAGAGATAATCTCACTCTGCTTCTTGTTTAACAGGTGAGGAAACTGAGGAACAGCCAGGTAACCTGGCAAATCAACCACCAGTGCAGATGGGTCTGCGGTATCTCAATGATAATGGTAACTTCAGCTTTATTCTCTCAAGAACCTTTTTGTGGTTAAGCTCGCTGATGTGTGGCTTGGTGATGTATTTGTGGTAGTCATTTTGAGTATCTAGAACCCTGATTTCTTACTATCTGACCCCACCATCAGACTTCTAAATCTAAACGATTGCATTTTTTCAGTGCTTGAGTGGACAAGGGATGGTGTTGAAGCTAAGAGAGTATAGGGCCCAGCATTGCAGAGAACCAGCATTTTTATTTATACCGAGTCACCACTGAAGCCATGATAACAGAAGTCAGAGAGCAAGTGGATAGTGGGCATCGGATGTACAAATGTGAGTGTCTCTTCGTTAGTGGATAGGTAAGGAATTTATTTACCCAAGCAATGATCTCAAAGCAGCCTTAGGAGTGGTATGTAAAAACAGGGGTCTTGGTTGTTTTGGGGTTTTTTTTTTAAGCTTACTCTCTCAGTGGCATTGGCCATTCTGGAGCTGAAGAAAAAGTTTCTGCCAATTCCCAGCCATCCTACTTTCTTCATCCAGATTCTCCAGATCCTGAACCCTGCTCCTCATCCCTGTTCTGACCTCTGACTAGCTGCAGTGGTTTTCTGGTGGTCTAAGTAACAGTATGTCTGGAATTTACCTAATGTTAACGATGTGAACAGAAAATACTTTAACCAACTGAACAATAATACTATGAGATAAACAAAACCATTATTTTTGAAATTGCCATTTAGCCAATGGAAAAAAATGGAAACACAGAATTCTATTGAGCAGCCTACCTAAACATAGCTAGTTGGACAGATTAAAACCCTAGTCTTTTAATTTTTTAATTCACTGATAGATATGAGTCCTTTAAGAGTTCCCTTCACCCCTTGGTACATAGAGTAGTTCTAACACGTGTGAAGCCAAGAGTAAATGCTTCATGGTTTTTTTTCAACTATTACTGATAGGGAAACTAACAGTTCAAGCTTTTAGTCTTAGTTCATAGGCTTAAGTGATCAATGCTTGCAGAAAGCTGTTATTCCAGGAAGTGGAATGCAGGACTCATGACTCCAGGGGGCAGACAAGCAATTCAACCTTTGTGCCTCAGGGTGTCTGCAAGCAATGGAGGTGGCATCTGTCAATCAACAGGTAAAGAGGTACGAGGAAAATCACCACTGGGCTGCAACTCTTATCCAACTAACCTTTTTTCCAACCCCCTTACCTACCGTTTCTTCTTATAAACAGATCACCTTGAACTGAGATGTTAAGATGGTTTTTGAGGGCACACAACCCACCGTCTTCTCAGATCACCGGCCACCTGAATAAAGCACCCATAAAGATGCAATCTTTGCCTCTACTTATTGGTTTTCGTAGTGACAGGCGGCACGAACATCAACTTGTCTGGATTCAGTATCACTTAAGAAAAATTTTGAAGAAAAACAAAAACAAATAAAAGTGATAAACCAGTCTGCATTGTTGGGAGGCAGTTATACTCCTGCTTGGATTTATATGGGGTATCTCCCCGGCCTAATCCCAGATTGTGGAGATAAATCCTTGGCTGATAAAGTCTTCATTTACATTGTATTCACAAACTGGACCTTTGTGTGCGAACTACAATAGAGCTAAAGTCTCATTTCTGCCTACCCTAACTAACCCCTCCTCCTTTTTCCTCCCTCTGGAGCTTTAGACACTAAGCCCTCAGAGGTGATATTATCCTTAGAATTCAACCCCAACAATCAACCCCAAGACCCAGGGCAAGTGGGAACTAAAAACTGGGGAAGAAGAAAAATAATAATAAATTCCTCAGGTGACAGTCTGTAAAATAAAGGCTATAATCTAAGGAAAGACAGAGGCCTTGGATTCTGAGCATAGACATTGTCCATATTAAGGAGAAATGAAGATTTGGAGTCTTGGCCGTCACAGCCTGAAGACCAGGTATGGCTCCTGTTTTCTCCTCTGTTTATCTGTCAGAACACACACACACACACATGAGGTTCCCTCATCACAAAGGCTCTTAACTATTTCCTTATAGCCAATCCCCTCCAAGCTACCTAGACACCACCTCTAAGCAGCTAATCCCCCTGCAGTAATGCAATTTTTAAACTGTGGCTCACCAGCCCCTCCCTTTCAATATTCCCTTTCCACTCGGACACAATGACACAGCATTCTCCTGATTACACAGGGCTGGGCAAAAGAACTTTTACAGTTGTTTGTATGGAAAAGGACATGCAGGTTATGATGATTACAATAGCTTTATTAATTCAAAAGAATATCACAATGCAGCTGCAAACCTGCTTTTGCCCAACCCTGTATTCTACAACGTCAACTGTGTCCAGTTCATCATAAAGGAAGACTTTAGATGTTTCTCAAGATCCTGTTGTCTGTGTTTCTCCTGCCTCGCTCTCCAGTCCCCCGGTAATGTATTCACGTTTACAATTTCATTTCTCACCTGGATGACATTGGCTGTGAGAACACCCATCTCGAGCCCTATCCGCGGTACTGAGGTGCAGTCAGCTGTGTGCAAACATTCACCACCTCTACTAAGATATGCTGCCTGTACTTTAGGGAACTCTTTTCCCCTTTTCCCTGCCCAAACGCCCTTCCCTCCTTGAATGTCCTTGTGATATTAGAGGAACTAGAGGGTTCTACCTCAGAGGCGCTTAAACATGGAGTTACCGCTGCATTCTTGCCTCCACCCTAGCTTGCATAAATGCTACCCCTGCGTTCCATTCCCACTGACACCACCCCAGCTCCAGCCTGGTTAGCTTTCACAAGGATGATGCACTCATTCTTTAACTGTCCTCCTTCCCCCGAGGCCTTTCCACCCCCAGTTCATCCTACACTCCGCTGGAGGTGAATTCTCCAAAAACGGTTCAGACCAGGTCACATCCAAACTAAAAAAACAAAACAAAACCCAAAAACCCAGCTCCCTGCTGCCTCCTAAGTAAGATGCATACTCTACTGAAATGAAAAGGGCCTCCCAAGTGTGGTCCCAAGCCACCATTGCTATCCAACTCATTGCCAGTGCTCAGCCAACCCAGAGGGCTCACTGTTCCCCAAATACATCCAGCACTGTCCTTGGCCCTTGCTTCTGCTTGCTTCTTACATGAAGAAGGTCTTCTCCATCATCTATGCCTGCCCCCAACCCACCACCTTTCAAACCCACCCCCCACCCCACCTCCCACAAATGCCAGTGCCCCCCTCCCACAAGTCATTCCCTGTCACCAAGCTGGCAGGGATCTCTGAGTTCCCATGGCATTTGTCCCTGTCTTTCTTCAGGAACCAGTCACAGAATATATTGTGATAGAGTCCTTTGTGTGACTCCAGTATCTACTGTTAGGTAATAAACATCTTGAGGGCAGAGACCTTGTGTCATCCCCCACAATGCCTTTCACATACCAACCCCTCCGTGAGAGCGGAAGCCAGGAAATGATACATTAAAGTGGGAAAGAATACCTGGTGGGATTCTAGATGTCTGGGGCTACAAGAGACACTGAAATAATCAACTTAACAAACCCAGCCATGCAACCCCCATTCTCTTTCCTGCCCCTCCCCCTTTTAAAAAATAGACATACCTAGACCCAGGAAAAGGACATGGCTTGCCCAAGGTCACACAGCTAGTGACGGAGGAATGACTAGAATTCAGATCTCCTGAATCTCAGATCATCGGCCCTGTCGACACATTGTTGGCTTCCTGCCCTTTTTCAGTCCTTTCCTCAATGAACATTTTTCTTGTTAATAAAGGTTTCCTCAGTCATGTTATTTCTCTCTACATTACTTAAGCTTAAAGGATTGATGCTACATTCCTGGCCCCACATATAATTTGAGCAAAATTATACTTTTTTTTTTAAGCCAAAGGACAAAACAGAGACATCAGAGAAACATCTGGTCTGATTCATCAGGGTAGGAGCAACTTTTCTATTTATACACAAGTACAGCCCTATCTTTGTAGCTCTCAGCTGTTCCTCATTGCTCAGTATGTCCCCCTTTTCAACCTTGTCTGTCCCTCATCAAGAGAGCATCCTGCATCCTGAGTCTTCAGCAGAATCTAATGTAATAAAAGAAAATAAATTCCCTACTCCCTAGAACGAGTCTGTATTTAACAGGAACTATTTCCTTCCTTTCTGTCTCTTTGTTCAAGAGCGTAGGACACTGAGTCTCAAGTGGTGGGGTGGCTGCCTTTCATCCCACTGCATTCTGGGTAGAAAGAAGTTAGATAAAAAAACCCAAAGCTGTGGCACCAATGAAATCTGGAAGCAGGTCAGGTAGAAAGGAAGTGAGTATTCTCAACAGGGAAATTGAGGTTGACACAGAAAACGGAGGGATCTCTCATTCTCCACACAGCAACATTTGACAGTGATTTAAATCAGAAACTGTTTCGTCTTAGGCATTCATCTGTACCAAGAAAGACATGGGAATCTTCTTGGGTTTTATGGGTACCATGACCCCTAGGGGAAGGTCACTGTTTGTTCCAACCAATGACAATATTGTTTGGGAAAGCAGTGGAACAGGCCAGAGACAAAGAGACCTCCACTGGACACTCCTTCTTGACAAAGCTCCTCCAGAGAATGACCTCACCTCAGCATTCAACCACTGAAATGCAAAAAGAATACAAACTCTCAGATGGGACCACAGGGGCTCCTGACATCAGCGCCTAATTAAAACCTTGAGTGGTTCTAAGCACTGAAAATAATAAGGTGCCTCACCTCACCCTGTGTAAATTAAAAAAAAATTGTAAAGTGTTAGAAAAACCAACAAAGTTCTGATTATGTTTTAGTTATGAGCACTACAGGACTTGTTTTAGCAATGGCAAATATCAAACTCTTAAAATTTTTATGTGAGCTTTTGTTTGCTCTTGCTTTCGCCGGGGCTCCAAACACCACCCCCTGTCTTGAGCAACCCAGCTCCGCCTGGAATACACAGCACCAACCATCTATTAACTAGCACAGTCTTTGAAGGGGGTGATCTTTAGCAAAGTAATTTCTGTGTTCTTTCAGTAACTATAGAAACACCAAGTTGTTCACTCTAGCCAAAGAAAATGATCACTTCCTTAGTTCTGTGGTTCTAATGAGTCCTCAAAAGATACAATAAAAAAAACAAAGCCAAATCATGCTAGAAGGGAGACTTTTAAAATGATTCCGCTGTCCTCATGTTACTGTGGGAGCAATGTTATCGTAATTGATCCCCACGTGGAGGCCACACTAGCCCATTTTCATCTGGCCTCTGGTATAATAAAGGTGTCACGGTATCAGTTAACGTGGCTGAAGCATATTTGAGACTCTCATCAAAGACAAAAATTACCCAAAGTATATCCCTAGTAATCTGTCATCTAAATATGGATGAAGATGGTCATAGCGGCTCCTGAATATCTTACCATTATTGATCAGGTTTGATTGCTGGTATTGAGCGTAAGAAATCCAGAAGGTTTTAGGGTTTTTCTGTTTTTTTTTTAATTTTTTTTGGAGGCAGGATCATTTTCCCATTGGGCCCATTGGTCCTTAGCAGGACATCCAGGAAAGAGCTAGATTTTAGAAGCCGGTAGTCAGAAAGTGGGATATTGCAATACATATATGAGATTGCTGAGGCGCAATGGCTGAGTGATGACAAGACACAGAATGTGGCCCCGGCAAGTAGGAAACTAAAGCAGGATGGAGGAGAAGGCCCCCGGGGTTCCTGCTCCAAGCATCAGGAGGCTGTGTTGGCACATTCCCAGGATGACAGTAGGAGGTGCAACCGAGAGAACTATGCGTTGGGCCTCAGGCTCCTCTATGGGTGATAGGAAGCAACAAGGAGATTGGTTGGTAGCCAGGGGAAGGAGAGGGTGGAGCTCCTCCTTAAAAGAAGGCTGAACTTTTACTGGAGAGTTAAGAAGTGACGGTCTGGAAGTAGCCACGGGGGGACCAGCCACATGCCAACCCCGGCCCCCCAACTCCCTCTATGGCACAGCAGAGCAAGATTGTATGAGGCAGTGAACAGCCCCAATTGGTGGGCTTTGCAGGGCAAATCCTAGCCTTGAAGGAGACACCATAATCCGAGGCAAGAAGTGGAGAGTACACTTCCTAGAAGAAATATTAAGAATGTGGAGTATGTACAATGAAATAATGTTTTCAGGTGACTCCGTGGAAAGGCGGTTAGGGGTCCGTAGGGACAGGCTCAAGGGGTGAGGAGGAGGAGGGGGTTCACGGCGGTAAGCTGAAGAAGTGAGGAAGCACTGAGCCATGAAGGGGACAAGGGTAAAGGCCGATAGATGGATGACAAGAAGCATCTCCCTGTTAACCAGTGCCCGAGGATTATGGCTGTGAGAGAGATAGGTCCCAAGCACACTCTGGCGTACACTTTCTGACGTCCGTGTCAGATAAAGATTCAGTCAAAGTGCAGGGGTGTGGTGAGGGCTGCCACGAAGGTTTTAACTGTGGCGTAGGCACTTTGTTCTTCTCTGAGCTGTGTCTCTGGGTTTGGAGTGGCACCAGCGAGCCTAGTTAGGACAGAGTCTCTCTCTAAGTGTGTGGCTCAGCCACGGGGCCATTTCTCCGTTTCATGAGAACTCAGATCTGTGGCTCTCTTCATTTTATTCCTAGACTCTTCTTGCCTCCTGCCCTGCCCGGGGCTAATGATTGCTCATCGGGAATATTCTCACGCCAGCCTCTTCCATTCCCTTGCACCCTGTCCTGGTGCATCAATTCTGGATCATTCTTACAGTCTGTTTTTTGCTCCTCCTTCTTCTCGAGTGGTCCTCAGAGACTCCATCAATCGCTTAACTTGTCTTTGATCAACTCCCTCTCTCATTCTCTCCAGTAAATACACCTAATCTTTGTCTCTTTCCTCAAGACCTGGTCAACTCCCAACTCTCATTATCAACAAATGCTTCTGAGCCCTATTTCAAGGAGAAAAATTGAGGGTTCTGAGCAAGATCTTCAACATCCCCACCCCACCACCATATTTTCCTTCAGCTTCAGAGATGAGCGATCCCTCCTATTTTTTCAAAAGCCAAACCCTCCCACCTCTTTTAGGGCTTCACCAATGCGTGTGCACGCGCGCTCTCTCTCTCTCTGTCATTCTCTCTCTCTCTCTCTCTCTCTCTCTTTTCAATTACAATTTCAACATTGGCTCCTTCCCTCCATGTGTGTACTCACCTCTCCCATCTAATCAAAAAGCTCCTACCAATGAAGGGCACTGATGCTTGCAACTTTATGTGTTAATGAATGGATAGATACGTGATAAAGCAAACATAGCAAAATCCTCTTTGTAGAATTTATGTGACAGTTACCTAGATATTCATTATGCAGTTCTGTTAAGTTTTCTGTGTATTTAAAAACTGGCATAATAAAAATGTTGGAAGGGGACTCGCAACTCAGCATCTTCCTCAAATCACCAATCTTTTTTCTTCCTTTTTCCACCTTTAAAAAAACTACACTATTCTCACTGTCTTTACTTCCTCCCTACCTCCCAGTCATTATTTTTTCTTCAGATCTTTAAAAAAGAGATAAAATGTTGTAAACAGAGGTGACATTCCCTTTACGCCCATCCAATCCCTCTCTCCCAGCTACCAAGATGTCACGATTACTCTGACATTGGTGCGTATCTTTCCCACAGGTGAATGTGTACATGTGTGTCTACAAATTCTTTGATGATTTTTTCTATCGAATTTTTGCTTCATGTCTTTATGAAATTTACATATATATAATATATTCTGAAATTTACTTTTTGCATTTAGTATCCTGTTTTCAAGATTTATCTACATTGATACTCATGGATCTAACCCATTCATTTTAACTGCTGTCCAGTTTTGCATCATGTAAATAGTCCATTATTAATTTACACAGTCCACTGTTGATAGTGGTCCCCAGTTTTTTACGATGGCAAACAATAAAGCAGTGACCAAGCTTTAGGCAATTCTCTGTGCATACATGTAAGAGTTTCTCAGCCCTGGCTGGTGTAGCTCAGTGGATTGAGCATGGGCTGCGAACCAAAGTGTCACAGGTTCGATTCCCAGTCAGGGTGCATGCCTGGGTTGCAGGCCATGACCCCCAGCAACCGCACATTGATGTTTCTCTCTCTCTCTCTATCTTCCTCCCTTCCCTCTCTAAAAATAAATAAATAAGATCTTTAAAAAAAGAGTTTCTCTAGAAATATATCCAGAAATTGAATTGCTGTGGAATAAGGTACACACTTAGCCCACTCTCCAAAACATTGGCAAACTGCTTCTTATCATGCTTATAAAAATTTATTTTCCCATCACCAGAGTATGAGAGTGTCTTATCTTTACATCCTTGCCAATATTTAGCATTATCAAATTTTAAATTCTGCTTTCTCATGTATATGAAAAGCGATCCAATTTTACATTTTGCATTTTCCTCTGGAGAAGGTAAGCATCTTTCCAAATGCTATTGGCAATTTGGACTTCACTTCTCTGAACTGTCTCTTCACCTTCATTGACAATTCTTTTCTATTGCATTTTTGTCTTCTTTTTATTGATTTATAGACGTTCCCTCTGCATACATCTTCTGCCAGTTATTTGAATTGCAAATGTTTTCTCCTAGTCTTGTTTTTTTAAACACTCTTTATGGTATCTTTTCTCAAATAAAAATTTAATTTTAAGTTAGCATTTTTTGTTTACAGTTTAAGTTTCTCATGCCTTAAAAAAGCCCTTCATACTCTGAAGTAATGAATATATTCTCCTCTATTATCTTCTGAAAGCTTTATTACTCTGCCCTTCACAGTGAAGTCCTCAATCTACTTGATATTTATTTATGTGTACAGTGGGAAGAATCTAATTTTTCCTTCAGCTAGCTCATTGACCCAGTACCATTTATTGAATAGTCCAGCTTTTTCTCATTGCTTTTTACTTTCATGTACATCATATACTAGGTTCTCATATACATTAATCTCTGTCCTCTTCTATTGGTTCATTTATCTATTTATGATCCAGCACCACACGTGTGGGTTTCTCCCACTTCTCACTTTTCTTTTGCAAAGTCGCCTTGCCCATCCTTGGTCCTGAAGTCTCCATGTGAATTTTAGAATCAACGGGTAAAATTCCGCAAAGCGCTCTGTTTTGATTCTGATGATGACTGGACAATATTTATACATTAAGGAGAATTTGCTGATGTATAGACATGCTATTGGTTTTTAAACATTGATTGTGTGTCCATTAACCTTGAAGCACATTTTCATAAATATTGATTACTTGTCAAAAGATTGTTTTGAATGTTCTGTGTAATAATCATATTTTCATATATTGATTATTTTGTTTCTTCCTTTCCATTCCTTTTTTTTTCCTTGTCTTCCTGTCTTGGTTAGGATCTACAGGATGATGTGGAGCAGACACAATAGCTACATCCTGTTCGTGACTTTAAAGGGAACGGTGCCATGATTTCGCTATCAAGTATGAGGTCTGCTGTAGGTCTTTGATATCAAGGGTTGTTTTATCTATTTCTAGCTTTCTATGAAGGCTATTTTAAAATCATAAAGTGACAGTTCAATTTTATTCAATGCTTCTTTTTGTATTTACTGAAGTGCTTACACAGGTTTCTCCCTGAATTGAATAAGATTGTGAATTATGTTAATAGAGTTCAAAAAAGATAGCATCATTTCATTTCTGAAATCAAACCCTCCTTGATTACCTTGTATCTTCAATGAATTATAAGTATTTCACTTTAGTTTTTGTGTATCCATCGCTATATGTGGCACTAGCCAATAGTTTTCCTTTTTGGCGCTGTTCCTGTCCGGTTTGAGCATCCTTCCTGGATGTTCAAGCAGGTTGCCTCCCTAATCAGCCTTCCCTGTGTTACACTATGAGAGCTGTTCTCAGAATGGCATCTCAGTGAATACATTTAAAGTACTTTGCTTGAGCCCTGGCTGGTGTGGTTCGGTGGACTGAGCACTGGACTACGAAGCAAAGGATTGCTGGTTCAATTCCCAGTCAGGGCACATGTCTGGGTTGCAGACCAGATCCCCAGTAGGGAGCGCTCATGAGGCAACCACATTGATGTTTCTCTCCCTCTCTTTCTCCCTCCCTTCCCCTCTCTCTAAAAATAAATAAATGAAATCTTTTAAAAATAAAAATTAAAAAAAGTATTTTCCTTGATCCCTATGTTGCAACACTTCTGTTACATATAAAAACATAATTGGTCTCCTTCTTAAAATGTACTCTTTATTCTAATGACATCACATTCTCCTGTTCTCTCTTAAATCTCTGAACATTCCTTCTCTACTTCCTTTTTTTAACCTTTTTTTAATAAAGAAAAAGTGTGTGTGTGTCAAATGGATAAATTTATTCATAGGAAATAATAGTATTCAACAGTTAAAATACATGCACAAATATGGATACATCTCATTCTCTACTTCCTTTTGGGCATCTCTCCTTCCTGGAGTCTCCCCTGGCCAGTACTCCTCTCTACCCATGTTCCCTGAGTGACCTGCCGCCCACTCCGTGTTTCAGCTACCACCCGTACAGAGATGAATTGCAGTGCCGAGCCTTCATGTCAGATCTCTCCCCTCAGTTCTAGTTTATTCTGGCTTATTTCGGCTGTCCCAAAGGCACTGGGGACTTCACGTGTTTAGAATAGAACTCATCTTTTCCATTAAATTAGTTTCTCCTCCTGACGACACAATCTTAGCTCGTGACCCCATTATCCATATTTGTCATCCAAGAGAGAATTCTTTGATAGCCTCCTTCAGTTCTCAGATCCAGTCAATTACCATGCCCTGACAATTTCACTTCCTAAACGTTGCTTAATCTGGTCCCGCCCCTCCATCTGCACTATCCGTGCCTCAGATGGGGCTCATTACATTTTTTTTACCTGAACTAGAATGACAGTTTGCTAACAAATCTTCTTTGTTAGCAAAGAAGATCTGTACAACCACAGATGCCACTGCAACCCCTTTCTGATTGTTCCCTTTACAGTCACTGAAGGAGTTCCTTTAAATCTCTAAACTTGTCGTGTCATTTTATGCTTGAAAACCCTTTAGTGTTTTGCCCTGGCCAGGTGGCTCAGTTGACTGGAGCATCATCCCATACATTAAGAGGCTGGGGCTTCGATTCCCAGTCCCTAGTCAGGGCGCATGGGGAAGGCAAGCAACTGATGTTTCTCCCTCTCTCCACTTTCCTCTCTCTCTAAAACCAATAGATATATTTTAAAAAAAATTAAAACCCTTCAATGTGTCTCCATTGCAGGCAGCAAGGTCAATACATTTTAACATGGCATTCAGAGCCCACCATGTTTAGGCCTTACCTCCTTCTCTAGCTTCATTTACATCTCACTCTTGTCTTCAGCAACTCCAAACTGCTTGTGCTTCCCTCTGTAAGCAATGCATTTCATTTCTTTCCCTGCCTTTGCCTATGCTGTCCTTGCTAGGAGACCCATCTCGCCTTCCATTCGCCTCTCCCACTCATCACCCAGATCTAACTTTTCTTCCCCTCTCCACCTGACTAACCCACCATGTCCTTTAAAATCCAGATCAGCTGTCAGCTCATTCAAAAAGCTGTCTGCAACCCTGACCCCTCCCCACAGGCTTAGCTAAGGGTCTGTGTTCAGTGATCTCAGAAATGCCATGATTATTCCTATATTTTACACTTACTATATTGTTTTGTAATTATTTCTGCATTTGTCCCCTACTGGACTGTGAACTCATCAAGAGAAGTAATTGGGTTTTTATATTTAAAGTTTGAGAACTTAGCAGAATATCTGGCACATAAATATTTCTGAGTTAAAGGAATAAGTGATTTAGTTGAATTGAATGTTCTTTGAAAAAAACTTTTGTTTTTTTCATCTGTTATGGCTTAAAATGTCGTTTTTGCAGAATTTTCCCACCACGTTGACTTCATAAATTTAATTTTTTCCCCTCTGGCTAACCATTTCTAAGGGGGAAAAAAACAGTGACCTATCAGTGTGGCCAGCATCGTCTAGACTGGAATATGAAACCACAGGGGAAAATACAAACAAAGAGAATAGGGTGATGAAAGAAAAGGATCCAAGTTCAAACACATACTATCCTTCCTAACTAGAGTTTTCACTAACGCTATGGCGAGAAGTGATTAACATTTATCAGCAGAATCTCAGCTGTCAGTGGCCCCTGGATGATCTGTGAAGTCAGATACCACACTGAGATCTACAGAAACTCCTCTGGAAACCCCATCTCATGTCTTACAGGGAAACCAACGTGCTCCCCAAATTCCCTGCATTTTTTTTTTTTGAGGGGCGGGGGCTCCTTATCCCCTTGATAACCTCAGGGTTTGATTTCTGGCTTCTGCTGAATGCCCATTCTTCACTCCCGTACAGGGCAGCTGTTCCTTTATCTTCCTTTGGCACCGCCCCAAGGGCGGGCTACAGCCCCTCCCCCTGGGTTTCCCGCCCCAAATTCAGGACTGGCAGCTGCGGGTGGGTAGACTCTTCCTGAAGACTCGCAGATAATGTTTGCCACACAAAGGGCTGTGGCAAATACGCAGCACTCTCCAGCAGATTTGAACTTGACAATGACAACTCGGTTTCCTTGCTCTGTTTCCACCGACCCAAAGTCAAGCCTTCTGACCTCTTGCTCCTTTACTTCTTTTCTTTTCTTCCCATGTTTCCCAATTTCTTTTGCAGAAGGATTTTGTAATCTTTTCGTTGTTTTTTTTTTTGCAACCCAGATGGAACCTCTACTTCCACTTCTTAGGCGTCTCTCAGACATTATTCTAATCAAAGATAATTCCTTACCTAAAAAGAATTCTTGTGCCAGTTTGCAAAATAATGTGTTCTCATTCCCCGGCTGCATTTCTGTTGACAGGGTATGTGTGTTTATGTGTCAGGTAACTAAAAACTTCATGTCGCTCATTCTAATCTATGTGGTTATTTCTTCCCAACCAAATCTTTCCTAAAAATCTGTGTAAAAGAACATCTTTAGTTATTGCTTAAGTTATTCATGTCTGAACCAGGCAGTACCAACCAACACGAATAGTCATCATCCTGGTGTGCAGTTTGGGGCAAACCAAGGAGTAATTGTTACAGAATTATGTCCGAACTGGGCCTTAAAACTCTCAACTCAATAATGCCTTTAAACAAACATTTCTCATGGTTGATATATGGCTGGTCTGAATGGAATGTTACAGAGAAACAGCAAATGCTGATGGTTCCTACACCTCTGGAATCCCAAAGAGATTTTCCCTCTTGGAAAGGCTTGATTCTCTCCAGCAAATATTTGCCGAGAGCCTCTGGGGGGTCAGGCACTGCGACAGACCTTGGGGACTGAGTGGAGAAGAGAAGAGCTGAACTCCCTGTGCCCATGGAGCTTACACTCTAGTAGGGAACACACTCATTTGGAAGGAAACAGATAATTACACAGTGAGGTATGCTCCATGAAGAAGGCCAGCATGGTGAGTTGACAGAGAACAAGTGGGGACAAAGGGGGGAAATTGGGGACAACTGTAATAGAACAACAACAACAGGTGGAGGGGAGAGAGGGACTCCTGACTGCGTGCCTTGGAAAGTCTTCTTTGAGCTTTGACCTGTTGTCTGAAAGCTGAATGATGAGAAGGAGCCAGTCGTGCCAAACAAAAAGGGAGACCAGGTAAGAGGCATTGCAGTAGCCCCAGTAAGAGATGATGGTGCTTAGATTAAGGTTGTGGCAGCAGAGAGAAAAGGAAGGAGATGTAGTCCAGATAAGTTTTAGAGGTGGAACCGTAGCAGTGTTTGCTAATGGGAGGTAGATCGATGGACAGATAGCCAGCCAAGGGGAGGGGAGGATGAGAAGGAGAAGGAGAAGAATGAAGAAGAACGAAGAAGAAGAAATGAATCAATGATGACTTCATAGTGTATTTGACACAAATATGGAAAAGAAGACGAGGAAAAACAGTCTTGGTAGGGAAATCTAGTGTTCCATTTTGGACCTGTACATTTGAGATGCCTCTTGGACATTCAAATGGGAATACTGAATATAGGAATCTGGAGTTCTGGGGGAGGTTAAGGCCGAAACATATATATATATACTTGGAGCAATCAGCACGCAGATGCTGTCTGAAGTCACAACACTGAGTGACTCCTCCCAGGGAGAGAGTGATTCTTAGAGGAGCAGGCCTAGGACTGAGCACTGAGGCACTTCAGCGTTGGGAGGTCAGACAGAGAAATGGGAGAAGGGGAGGCCAGTGAGGCAGGATGAAGCTGAGAGAGCATGGTGGCTTGGAAGTCAAAGAAGAGGTGGGCCGGTTCGGTTAGGGAGAGAGCTAGGTCCACTATCCACCGCACACCCAGGGCAAGACTCCGCCTAGCCTGTTAGCTTTCTGAGCCTGAAGCTGCAGGCCGAGAAAGGTTTCTAACATCAGATCTCCCCGGAAAAAGGTTTCGCAATCTGATTGGGTGTCTGAAGAGGCAGTGTCTCCGGGCATTTGCACGTGTTCTTCCCGGCTTGTGCCTGAACACACCGCGGAGGTAGGCAGTGCACAAGTCACCCCAGGCGGCCTCAATGTGGGCATAAATGTGTTGGCTGATTCTTAGCGGAGAATAATACCAAAGGACCTTCCAGATGAGAACAAAGTGTGGAATCATGATTATAAAACCAGGATGGGTGTTTCACAATTTCTGTGGTAAAAGCAGGATCCTCTGTGTTAATTTGGGCCTAATTCCTTTCTGCAGAAGGGATCGATCCCCAGAAGTAAAGAGTGGTGCCCCTCTGCCACTCAGTTGCCTGTGGTTAAGTCCAGCTTCCAACTGAAGGGGCAAACATCAAAAGAAAGACACAACTTTTCATCTTATATACAGCATTGACGTCCTAGAAAACACTCCTTTGATGGCAAGTCCTGTGCCGACGTAGGGCGCAGCCGTTTTGATACAGGCTGTTTTGTCACAGTCAATTTGCTTACACACAGCTTCGACACCGTCATTCTGATGCCAGGAACATCTTGATGTGGCTGCCTTGAAGTGGCTGTTTTGATATGGGAACATTTTGACTCTGCCTAAAAACAAACCCATAAACTTTTCGCTTCAAAAATATTATTGCCAAGTCATGTGCATTGACAGAGCTCCTCACCCACTCCCTGAGCCCCGTCTTATCCCCTAACCCCCCCCCCCCCCCCGATTATAAGCCAGACTGCAGAGGTGGACCGTGGGACCCTTGGAGGGAAACAATCACCATAAGGGAGGGGGGCGTTCCAGAACAGTGGACCCAGCTCAGCTGTAACACTGGAAGAAAGAGAAAAGTAATTCTGCTCTTGAACCCACCCCGACTCAATCCCTTAAAACCAGCAGGGTGTGTCCGGGCTCAAGGGGTTTTGCTGCAAAACCCCCCATCTCCTCCCAAGAGCTGAGCCATCGCCAGGAACTTCTATTCTTTACTTTAAACAGGAGAAAAACAAACAGAAGGAACCACGTATACCTCCAGCGTACCGGGAGATACCCAGGAAAACCAGGTAATTCCAGCCAGGTGCGTCTGCGAGCGGACGTGTACCGTTGAACGAAGGACAGTGACCGTTCAGCAGGGAGGCTACAGGGAGCCCCAGCTCCGCTCACCCAAACAGGAGGCGGCAACCCAGGTGGCCAAGTGACAGGTGTGAGCATGGGGGGGACCAGATAGCGGGGTTGATCGGGTTTGGTGTTTTGTCTCGTTGAGGTGTGACTAGACAATAGGTAAGGGAAAGTAAAATGCCCTGGACTCCTTGCCACACTGCCGTTATCAGGGAGCTGTCCGGGGAGCTATTACCTAGTGTCCCCCGGGATGAATGGAGAATACAAACGGACTTCCTCCCCAGCAACTCCTGTTTCTCTCTCCGAGGCCTTTCTTCTCAGCAACAGCGGAACGGAAACACTCATGCTGTAAAGTACGTGAAATCATTAATATGATGAATGGTATAATTTTTCTAGTACAGGGTATTCACATCATTTAAGCTAGTGAACTAAAACATTAAATATTTTCAAAAGATGAATCTGTCTGTTTCTGCCACCATTATCTCTTCAAAGAATTGAAGTGTTATTTAATTGAATCCGAAGATGTACGTGGAGAGTGTTCAATGATATGTAATATGAAAATCTGGGAGATATGGGGGTGGGGATAAATGGTGATGGGAACAAAAATTTAAAATTAAAAAGAAAATCTATACAGTGCACGTGATTTGTTTCCTGGAAATACGGATTTCCTCTCTCCCAAAACCCATTTACTTCAGCTCATTGCAAGCATTCCCTATTTTGTTTTTGTTTCTATTCTTTCCACACGCTCTGACTTCAATGTAGGTCAGCAGATACGTATTAAATACTAGTATGTTAGACACTGCAGGGAACAACATTCTAACTATGAATAAGAAATAGTCTCTGCTCTCAGGGATATCTTGGGGGAGATTAGACTTGAATATAAACAATATATAAAGCAGATAGAGATATCACTAGGCACTCATACGCATTTAAATATCATCTGACAAATTTCAGATGTCATAAGCTGGCACAATCAAAATGATTTGGGACCGCGGCTAGAGCAATTAAACCCTACTGAGAGAAGGGAAGGGAAAATGGCATTTAATTATGGATGGCCTGCTCTGTGATAGGCACTGCGCCAGGCGTTTTACATAGCTTGTCTCCTTCAGCCCCTCCCCCCACCACAGTCCCACTTTACCAAGCAGGGAACCGCAGCCCTCCAGCACGAAGTACCTCGCCCAAGGTCCCACAAGTCAGACTCGGTGGGGAGGCCAAATTCAAACCTGGCAGAGCCCACACTCATTTCAGTGGCCTCAGGGAAGGCAGCAGAGAGGGAGGTTGAGGGAACACCTTTGGGTTTTTAAACCCGCATCCACAGAAGGTAAAAAACAAAGGCAGCCGGAGCCAATCTGGATCCACCGCTGAGCGATCCGGTGGCACATTTGGAAAGCGTAACTTTTTATAAGCTTCGTTGAGTTGTCAATGAGAGTAACCAAAAAAAAAAAAAAGAGCAATACAAACTTTTTAAAATGACTGTACCAGTTCTTGAGCCTATTGAGTCTAGAAAGTTCCCTATTCCTGTAATAAGAAATATGACTAACAATAACCACCATTTGTTGAATACTTACTAACTCTGGGCCCTGTGCTGAATATTTGGAGGCTGAGATCATACATGTAGAAGCAAGCTGAGAGGGTTCAAAGGGCGGTTTCACCACGTATTAGTTACTACCTTTGCCAGGTTACTTAAAACCTCTGGGCTTTAATTTCCTCATCGGAAAGGGGAGCCCACTTCATGTGATCTGATAAACAAACACCTGGTAAAATTAGCTTTTACCAGGAGCCTGGAGTATGTTTGACTACTCTCCCAGGCAGGAAGGGAGTTTCCTGGGTACACCCATCCACGGGTGAATCCAGGCCTGCTTCTTCGGGGCTCCTGGCAAGTGGGGGGCATGCACACAGGGTGAGCAGGATTCAGCCATGGTCCGGAGCCCGGTGGCCGTCACTCCTGCTGGAAGGCCCTGCACGCTGAGGGGAAGTCCGCTGCGGGAGAGAAGTAAGTCCCCAAACGATGCCAGGTGGAAATGAGCTGGCAGAGCCGGATATGCTGACCACGATTCCAGGGAAGTCACGTGGTCCACTCCCATGCGTGTCTGGCTGACCCTACACACCCCCGAGAGCCTCTCCTTTCACACCCCCATGAGGTGGATGTGCTTACCATCCCCATGTTACAGACGAGAGGCTATCCTGCTTTAGGTCACATCGCGGGTTGGTAGGTAGCCCAACCAGGACTGAACCCCTGGGTGTTTCACTGTCCGACAAGACCACCCCTTACGCCGGTTATCCCAGTGTTGTGAGATTAGGATCCAATGAAGAGATGAGATTTGTGAAGTTTGCGTATCTGCTCTGAGCACAGCACTTAAAACAAGTCATCAATAAACATTAATTCTTTTTTTAAAGTGTTTTTTTTTTAAGATTTAATTTATTTATTTTTAGAGAGGGAAGGGAGGGAGATAGAGAGAGAGAGAGAAACATCAATGTGTGGTTGCTGGGGGTCATGGCCTGCAACCCAGGCATGTACCCTGACTGGGAATCGAACCTGGGACACTTTGGTTCGCAGCCTGCGCTCAACCCACTGAGCTACGCCAGCCAGGGTAATAAACATGAATTCTCAGAAATACTTATTTATTCTAAGTCCAGGCAAGAAGCCGACATGTCCACCTGTGTTTTGAACTGTCCTGGGCAGTGGGATAAAGAAAGGACTTTCCCAGGCAAGCTCCTGGGTCTCCTAGAGGGAATGGGTCTAGGAGTGCACCTCCCTGGGGACAAAGTCCTCCAGCCTCCCTCCAGAGCCAGCTGGGACCCTTGTGACGCGTTCCCTTCCTTCTTCCCGAGCAGCTCCCGCACAGGTCCTCCGCTCTCCACGCAGCTCCCGCCCACTCGTGTCCCTTCCCCTTCACTCTCAGCAAGTGACTCAACACCCACCGACCGGGAAAGGACGAGCCACCCAGTGGTGACCGCCTCAAGTTCCCGCCCCCAATCCTGTAAGCCTGCCCCCCAACCCTCCCTTCCTGTGGTTGCAGTAGACTGAGCGCCTCCTCTCTGCAGCTGAAGCCGCTGCCTGTCCTTTGGGTCCCCAACCCTCCCACTCTCTCAGGGATCTCGCTCGATGGACTGCTCCCGCTCTCCATTGCCCACCATTCCTTCCCCTGCGAAATCCTTCCACCCGTTTTTAAAACACTCAAGTCTCTCTTTAAGGAAGAAAAACACACACACACCCTCCCACGGCCCCTGCCCTTCTCTTCCCCTTCTCTGCCGCGCGTCTTAAGGGGTTGTCTACACTCGGTGTCACTGCTTTGCAGCGTCCTGCTCACTCCTCACTCCACCGCAGCTTGGCTTGTGACACCAGCACTTGTCTCGATCTGTGCCACCGAGGACACCTGTGACCCCCCTATGGCCACATCCTAGGGACACTGCTCACCCCGTTTATTTCCTCACCTGTCAGTGTTCCCACTATTTCTCACCGTCTCTCAAATGGCTCTCCTTGCTCGGCTGAATTCTCTTTGTACCTCTCGGGGTACACGTGTTCTCCTTTTAAAGATCCCCTTCCACTGGCCGTCCCTTTCCCCGGAAGGTTCTGTGCTGGGGCCCTTCCGTGCCTCAGTCCACACGCCTTCCCCGGGGGCCCATCCTCTGCCTTGGCTCTAGTTACCCCCTGTTTGCCTGGGATCCCCAAGTCTATCATTCTGGCCTAGACCCCCCTTCTGAGCTTTTTTTCTAAAAGATTTTATTTGCTTTTAGAGAGAAGGAAAGGGAAGGAGAAAGAGAGGGAGAGAAACAGCTATGTGAGAGAGAATCATCTATAGGTTGCCTCTCATACATGCCCCAGCTGGGGGCCAAACCCCCAACCTATGCATGTGCCCCGACTGGGAGTCAAACCTGTGACCTTCCGGTTTACAGGACGATGCCCGACCCACCACACCAGTCAGGGGCCTCTTCTGAGTTTTATACATAAATATACAGCAGTGGACAAAAGTAGGTGTACAGTTGTTTGTATGGAAAGCAATGCAATACTTGATAAGTAATAATACAAGAATAAACTGTTTCTCGTACTCACAACTGTAAACCTAGTATTGCCACACCTTGTGCATCAATGTCCCCTGAGTGTTTCCACCTAGATGTGCTAAAGACGCCTCATGCTCTTTCAACCCAACTGCTCCAGACCCGCCGGCTTTTCCCTCCCAACGTGCACCCCCTCCGGGCTCTCCCCTCCAACCCGCTGCTAAGCCTGAGAAGTGAGTGGCATTCTCAGCTTCCTCTCCCTCATCTGTACTGCTTTCCCGATCGGTCTGGCAATTATGCCTTTAAATACTCTGGCATCCACTCACTTATTTCTATTTCCACTGCCACCGCTTGGACCCCACCTCCTCTGACCGGGATACCGCAAGCATCTTCTCACAGGCCACCTGCCTTCTCTCTTGTCCTTCTCTGACCCATTCTCGGTCCTGCAGCCAGAGTGACCTCTCCAAAGTGCAGACCCTTTAAGGCGAAAACCCCAACTTCTTGGCATGGCGTGGCTGGCCTCTTATGACCTTGACGTTCACCTTTGGCCCTTCATTCCCCGCACCCCGCCCCAGTCTTCTGTCTGGCGGCGTGGTTGAATTGATAGTGGATTCTCTGGTAGAACAGTGCCCTTCATGTCAATGCAGCTAGCTAGTTCCTGCTTTGGGGCATCTCTCTTCCACCAAGCCCTGTGTCTGTATTTCTCTACCCGCTGTGGATCAGGCTGAAGTACTTTGCCAGGCATGCTTTTGAGTCCCACACAAAGAAGGGAATGTGGTAAAAAATGTATGTCACAGCGATATGAGTAGGTAGATGGGTCAGTATATTCCTTATACACAGCACTCTCGGATTTCCTACACCTCCTTCCATCACAGTGTATTTGTCGGTTTTCCGTCTTTACATACAAGGCAGGTGAGACTGTGGCAATCGAGTGCAGTGGGTAAGGATTTGGGCTCTGGCCCTGACTGGTGTGGCTCAGTTGGTTGGAGTCATCTTGTAACCAGAAAGTTGAGGGCTCAGTTCCTGGTCAGGGCACACGCCTAGGCTGCGGGTTCAATCCCCAATCCGGGCACATACAAGAAGCAACCAATTGCTGTTTCTCTTTCACATCGATGTTTCTCTCTCTCCCTCCCCCACCTCCCGCTCTAAAAGCAATGAAAAAATGTCCTCGGGTGAATATTTGAAGAAAAAAAAGGCACTCAGGCTCTGGAGCAAGATCGCCTGGATTCAGATGCAGGCGCTGCAGTGTCTGGGTTCTGTGACAGTGGACAACTTGCTAACTCATGTTTCATCTTCGTCCTCTGCAAAACGGAGATCGTGACTGTGTCTATCAGACACAGTTGCGACGATTAAATGAGTGAAGGTAAGTGAAGCATTTTGCATGGTGCTGACACTCGGCAAGCACCCCAAAGAGGGCTGTTATTACTTCCGAAGGCAGGTACTGCACCACTGACCTCCACAGACGCACTCCCTAAATATCTTTGACATGAACAAAGGAAATGTTTGTATCTAAACTTGTCACCCAGATTCTCAGCATTAACCCAGAACTGAATATTCAATACATGACACCAAGCACCATGCACAAAAATGACACCGGAGTGGTCGTTGGCCACCTGGAACCTTTGGGAAATGAGGTCACTGTGTTTCTACCCGGGCACCCAGGGAATGACACTCCAGTGAGGAGGGTGTCTGGTTCCAACAGGACACCTCAGGGTTCCCGAGGGCGTCGTGACTGACTCTGAGGTAATGTCTCCTTTGTGTGAACATGGCTGTTAAAAGCAAGGACACGTTAAGGTAACTGTTTTAACAGGTTTTCCAGCCGTTGAAGGCTCCTGGGCCCTCCCTTCTCCCTGTGTCGCAGACGCCTGCACTGGTGCGCATCTTGCCTAAGGAGCGGGCGTTGTTCTGCGGGTGCTTCGCCTTCCCCAGTCCCACAGGCTCGGCTTCATGGAGTTCCAGCCTCGCAAGGCGGTGTCATTGAGAAGTCAGTTTTTAAGAACTGAAGTAGTGCCACCAGATGCTCAGTTTGGTCAGGGGGGAGACAGAGCAGGATAATGTTGTTTAACACAAGTGGGTTTGTAGCCCTGGCTGGCGTAGCTCAGTGGATTAAGCGTGGACTGCGAACCAAAGTATCGCAGGTTCGATTCCCAGCCAGGGCACATGCCAGGGTGGCAGGCCATGGCCCCCAGCAACCGCACATTGATGTTTTTCTCTCTCTCTCTCTCTTTCTCCCTCTCTTCCCTCTCTAAAAATAAACAAATAAATCTTTAAAAAAAAGAAGTGGGTTTGTTTCCAAAGAAGTGGACTGAGAGGGAACTGAGATGACCTAGGAGAAGTCTTAGAGTTTCAGAGAAAAACCGGACCAGGCATGTGCACGGCACCACGCTGCCAAATACATATTTATAAATAAATGTGCATCCCGCTCTTATCACCGCTTGCCTCCCTCACTGGCTTCCTGCCGGTGGTAGGGTTAGACAGGCAGTGACACAGTATTTCTGTCTCCAGCAAGATAGGCTGGCATCTAGGGAAATGACCTTGATAGACTGAACTATAAATACAATATTAATCAGAGCAATTAGCTCTTGAATCGTGCCCCCTTTCCCAATATCCCAGAGCAGCTCAGGGAGAGAGGCAAAAAAGCATCATCAGTAGCCACGGAGTGAGCGTGCAAGAAAGCAAAGGCCGAATACTCCAACACGGTGGGAGAATAACAACCTGAATCCTGTCTCCAGAGAAAGTTATTTCCCTGGGTCGGCGAAGTCTGAGCAGATCCACAGGCTCAGATGCCTCTGTGCCTAACAGTCTCCGTCTGGGTGTCACAGAGCCAGATACTAAGCAAAACAAGGTTAGGGGCTTATCCATAAATAACTCATCACCTTTGCTCTCCGCAAGAGTGACAAGCACAACCTTTACGCCTGAGCCAGCCGTCTCGCAAACGGCTGTCCTGTAGCATGCCTGGAGAGGACTGAGAATGAGGACCAGCACACTCTCATTAACGGGAAAACGAAGCAGCCACTCACAAGCCCAGGCTATCGGCAATAAGAATAGTGTATTACATTAATGCGTTCTAAACTCTCACCGGGCGTGAGCACTATTTTTCAGGTCAAATAAATGCTTGATTTCCACAAGGCCGATACATGAAACATCCCTCTCCCCACCACCGCCAGTGAGTGTCATCTAAAGGACCTCCCTTCCAGGGAAAAGAGTATTTTCAGCTGAAAGGTTGAGCAAGAGAAGGGGAGCCCCCTGCCTTCTCCCTGCAGAAGAGTTTCTGAGGCCAACTGAGCTGCTGTTTTGTAAGTCAAACGATGGCCTTTCTGGGCCGGCCCTGCTCCCTCCATGTGCGACTGGAGAATTTAGCTGCTCTGTCTCTGGCCCCACTGACCTGCTGGCTGAGTAATAAAGGTTTGTGGAGTTGCTTTCTCTCTCTCTCTCTCTTTCTCTCTCTCTTTTGCCTTAAAATCAGAACTAAGCTGACAGTCCTCACCACGAAGGGGAGGGCAAGGGCAAGCGAGAATCCACCCCCAGCTCCACGGGGAATGAAGACGCTGCGGCTCCTTCCTGTCAGCAGGTGTGAGTCAGACACGCAGGGAGCAGCAGAATTGAGTAAGAAGGTGCCATTTTGTCGTCAGTGTTCCCACCACCACCGCACAGAAATAAATAGTTTGAGAAAATGATCCAGGATAAAAGAGCGATCTGGCCGGGAGTCAGACTGAATAGAAGGTTCCCGATGAATGCGGCTTCATTATGCAACTTTTCCTTTCACGGAGGGATTCCAGCTCTTGGTGGAACCAATTGTGATGGGGAAGTGCTGACAGCCCTGGGAACCGGCAACGCTGGCCTTTGATTTGCGGCTTTGAAGCGCAGTTCTCCTGTCACTGAACTGTTAGTTGAGTGTATAAGCAAGTGAACTTGGCCTCCTCGACTCTCGGTGTTTAAGTTGGGAAACTGGGACCTGTAACCTTTCCTATTAGATTAATGCTTAGACACAGGCATACTTTGGAGCTGTTGTGGGTTCAGTTCCGGACCACTGTGATCAAGGAAATATTGCAATAAAATAAATTGCACAAATATTTTTGGTTTCCCATGCATCTAAAACTTCTATTTACACTCCACTGTGCTCTAGTCAGTGTGCAATATCACTAGGTCTAAAAAACCAAAAATGTGCATACCGTAATTTAAAAAACTTCATTGCTAAAACATGCTATCCATCATCTGAGCCTTCAGCGAGTTGTACTCTTTTTGCTGGTGGAGGGTCTTACCTTCAGTTTGTGAAAAACAGCGCAGCATCTGCAAAACGCAATGAAGGGAAGAGCCATCAAATGAGGTATGTCTGTGTAGTGCCTGAGTGAGACACGCCACCACGCCACGTGTCGGCCATCCACCCAAACCTCCCCGGAGATGCTCTTCTCGTCTCCCTGTTTCCTCTGCTCAAAGGTTTGCCTTTCCATCTCCTCTCTGCTGCAAGGGTGGTGATCAGCTTGGTGATTATAGAGCCCACACCAGGTGAGCAGCGAAGGTACCTAATGCACTTAGACCATAACTGTCTCGTCACCAAGTTCCCAGCGACAGAGGCTGGAATTGAACCTCACAGCTTCGTTCTGCATTCTTTCTCATTTCTGTGTGCTTCAGCTTTGACTGTTCAGTGAGCTATCCGCGGTTCATTGGACTGCATTTTGAATGAAGGACCTGCAGATACGCTAAGCGTGTTTTTTTTTTTTCTACAGAGCAGCAATGGTGATTCTGTTAAAATGTGTCTAATCATTTCATTCCTTTGCTTCCTCTTTCACTCTGACTGAAAGGCAGCCCTCATCAGGGCACTCGCAGTGCTGCTGACCTAGAACCTGCCGCCCCGCCCGTCTGCCTGCCTGCTCCCCCCTGCCCTGTGCTCTGGGACTCCGGCCACAGTGGCCTCCTTGCTGGTCTGGGCACACTCTCATAGGATGTCCTTTGCGCTGGCTCGTCTCTCTTTCAGGAAAGTTGTCCTCCACCGACACCCACGCGGCTAACTCCACCGCGTCCATCAGGTCACTGGTCAGCCCCTGCCTGATCAGTGGCACCGCATGACTACCCTGCGCGTCCTCTTTCAACTGCTCTCTCCTTCCTTCACTGCCGCTCTCCCGGTTGTTTGCATTTGGACCTACTTTTTCTTCCCCTGCAAAACCCTTCTCACTTTTAATATATAATCTGTTGTGCTTTGTTTATTGTGCATCTTCCTCGGCTAGAATATAAGCCCCACAAGGGTAGAAATCTATGTTTGTTTTGATTTCTAATGCATCCCAAGCACCCAGAATACCAGCTAGCACATAGCAAATGGGCGATAAATATTTGCAGCATTTAATGAATGAAGATTCTGGAACCTGCAGAGAGAGCAAAGCACGTGAGTGAGACACCTTGCGGAACGCTGCCTCCACGAAGCATGGAGCTCAGGTGATATTTTAAGAACGTAGCAGTGCTGGATCCTACCAATGCCTTAGGCTACACTACCCCTTCCCTGACCAGTGTGGCTCAACTGGTTGGGCGTCACCCTGCAAAGCCAAAGGTCATCAGTTCAATTCCCAGTCAGGGCACATGTCTGAGTTGTAGGTCTGGTCCCTGGTTGGAGCCCGTTCAAGAGGCAAATGATTGATCTTTTTCTCTCATGTGGATATTTCTCTCCCTTCCTTTCTCCCTTCCTTCCCCTCTTTCTAAAAATAAAATAAATAAAATCTTTAAAAATATATACGACTCCTGTTTTTCAGATCAAGAAGAGCAGTTCAACCTCTCCTATGCGGATAGCCAACAGCTCTATCAAAATAGTTGCTGGGAATTTCACTTGAGTGCAGGCCTGTGTGTTGTTATGTAGGAAACGGGGTGAAACAGAACATGGCTTTCATCCTGTGACCTCCAGTTCTCCCAGGTGGGGGGGGGGTGTCAAACACCAAGCTGTGGGAGGGCCGTTCTCTGAAATGAGTTAGTAAAACCCAAGTTGTCGCAGAGAATGTGTTAAGGGAGAGAGAGAGAGAGATTTCGCTTCATGTATCTATTTTTATTTTATCGGGCTTTATCACAGTTCCCCTGAAAATGGCTAGCCCAGCAGGGCAGAGAGGTCACGGACCTCAGAGCCGTGATCAGCAGCACTTACACGCCCCACTGGGACACGCCCCCTCCCAAAAGACAATGCTCTTAATGAGCCACCGCACCACCACGTTTCCCCTGAGAACAAAGGCTCCCCACCCCTCACCGGAAGAGCTTTTCCAGGAGATATGTAACTGGGGAAGCGCCAGGCGCACAACAGGGAGAAGAGAACATACAGGCTGTTCCAAGCGCTGCAAAGAGACACACATTCTGGATTCTCTGGGGAGGCGCAGAGGTTAGCTGGCACATTTTTTCGCCACGTGACAAACATGTGCTTCGCATACCCCGAGGTGGCCGACTTCAGAGGGCCCCTCTGCTCCTCCCTTCCCCCCAGTCACTAGCTGGGCTCAGGAACCTTGGGGGTGGACACAGGAGCTGGAATGACATGGGGAACCGAGCATCTGGGGAACAGTAGGGAAGGAACTGGGAGTTTATTTCAGGTGACAGACGTAGAGCAGGCTCCTGTTTTTTTCCCTGAGACGATAATAATATTTCTGGAATGGGGATGGTTGAATCATATGTCTCTTCATATCGCTGTGTGGGAAGTCTCAGTTCTAAACCCAACAATGGAAGGGATGTGGTGCTTTCAGGGTTTGGGGGTGGGGGGCACATGCAAAGGGGTGTGGGAAGCATGGCGGTGGGGGTGGGAGGGTGGAGTGCCAGCAGAAAAGGAATGGGGGAGGTGGGGGGAGGTGGGGGGGGGGGAGCCCAGCTCAGCCTGTCTGGGGAATCAAGAGAATCAGGGGCTGAAAAGTCTTCTCTCCACAACAGTTTTGCTCCCCACCCTCCCCCACCCAATGTGTGTTTTGAAAAACACAGAGAGAGAAAAAAAAAAGTTTTGTTTAAGTGCCTCTTCCTGAGTGAGTCCACTGTCAGGAAAGGAAAATCCAAACGCTCCCAAATTCTATTTTTGTGTCCAGAGGCTCCAGGGTCTGCACACAGACTCTTCCTCGGGCCGAAGGGAAGGAAGCTGGGCGGGCGGGTGGCCTCCCCGTCACAGGGGCCGGAACCCGCGTGGCTCTGAGGCCGGTTCTCCGCTGCGGGAGACGAGGATCTGGGTGCAGGATGCGGCGGGCACTGGCCTGAGGGGGGGTGTTGGTTAAAAAAAAAAAAAAGGAAAGGAAAGAAAAAAAAATGCCTCTCGGATCATTCCCCAGGCAAACAGTTGCGGAACGAGACTTTAATCGGAAGTTCAATCAGCCGCATGAACAGTAGGCCTCCTCTGGTCGTTAAGGTTTACAGCCGTCACCTGCCTCTCCCGCTGCCCCCACGTAGATTAGGATGCGAGGCCCGGCGAAGAGTTCTACTACGTTTTGATGTGTGGGCCGAGTGGGGACCATAAATCAGTAATAAAGGCAATAATAGAACAGCAGCCACCTGGGTAGATAAGGCCTCCGTGTGTGCGTTTTGCACACATTGTGTGCACAGAATCACAGGCTGGTCGTTTCCCATCTGTGTGGCCTTTCAGCAGTTCGGTGAGGGCGCTGAGGGCGGGTGACCTATAATGGGGTTTGGACCGCTCTTCCTCTCAGTCCAGGGTGACCCTGCCTGCCTGTCCGCTTTGCCAGAGATGCTTTTACGCTGGCCACAGGGTTGCCCGAGAAGGGCCATGCAGCTTACAAAGGACAGTCACACCTCTGGGGCTACCCTTGCCCCCCTCTGCTATCTGGCATGTGGCACAAACCTTAAAAAGAGACCTCCTCTTTAAAAAGGCTTCTCCCATGAAGGGCAGCTGGTGACTAGGGATGGAGGGAGGAAGGTGGACAGATCCAATGAAAGGGGAAGATGGATTTCTCTGGCTTAGCTGGTTTATGAATGTACCAAGGTAGCACTGACCCTGGCACAGGCAGATCCTCCTGAAACGCAGCTCTCATCATGGTACCACTCCTGCTCGTAACCCCTCAATGGCTCCCTAGCACCCTTTGGGGAACGTCCAGATATCCCATTAGGGTGCACAAGGCTCCTTGTGAGCCGGCATCTGCTCCATGCTGCCTAGCACACCCCCCCCTGGCCGCTCCACCAGCTCTACTGAATTTCTCTCAGTTCCTCACATAGCTGCTTTCTTTCTTCCCCAGCTTTCAAAGACGATTTTTCTTGCTGCTCCTGACTTACCCTTTAAATTCTTTTTTTAAAAAAATTCTCACCTGAGGATATTTTTTCATTGATTTGAGAGAGAGAAGATAGGAGAGAGAGGGAGAGAGGGAGAAAGAGAGAGAGAAACGTTCTGTACCAGCCCCGACAGAGGCTCGAACCTGCAACCCAGGTAATGTGCCCTGACTGGGGATCAAACCCACAATTTTTTGGTTTATGGGATGATGCTCCAACCAACTGAGCCATGCTGGCCAGGCCTAAGTTCTTCCATTGAACGTTTCTACCCCTTCTCCACCCCTACTCTGGGTTAGATTTCTCTCTCCTATGCTCCCACAAACCTCCTACTGAATCCACCACTTACACACTGCTTTGTAATTACCTCTGTGTTTGTCGCCCTGAATTTAAACACCTGCCGGCAGCACTAAGGTATCTGTCCGCCTTGCCCACCTTCGTCTTCCCAGTGCAAGGCTGGTCCCTGGCACACGGTGATGCTCCGTAAGTATTTGCTGGGTAAAGGGGGTCTAGGCCAATATGACAATAAACCCAGTGGTCCTTCCCAGACTTGCATTTGCCATGCTAATTTTGGTTAAATGCCTGTGAAAAGACAAGAAGGGGCCCTGAGTTGGAGAGACTTGTAGTTGGGCTGCCAGGCCTCCCTTCTCCTTCCCCTTCCCACCCCCGCTTCCCACAATCACTCTCAG
The DNA here is from genome assembly GCF_004126475.2 of Phyllostomus discolor. Taxonomy (NCBI): domain Eukaryota; kingdom Metazoa; phylum Chordata; class Mammalia; order Chiroptera; family Phyllostomidae; genus Phyllostomus; species Phyllostomus discolor. Next base: position 19,211,053 of record NC_040916.2, read on the forward strand.
GGGTCCCGGATGCAGCGTCCCAGCCAGCTCGGGGGGCCGCCGGTGGAGCTCCTTGTCTGTGCAAATACTGGCACCCGTCTGTGCCAGAGTCAGTGATCTACTCTATTTTCTCATAAATTCAAACATGGATTCACTTTTAATTACAACCATGTTCACATGACTTCATTTTCATGCCTTCTCTTTCCCACGTTTTTCTTGAAAGTAGGAGGGGCATCTTCGTTTATCAGTCCTCTTAATACCTCATGCGGATGCAGTACGACATGTGTACATGTTCCGTGAATAAACGTAGGACGACTTCAAGTCTAATTCATCTTTAGAAATTGAATTTATTACAGCGCCTCTGTGGAGATGCATGCTGGACGTATTTGGTGATGTGGCAGTTGTACATTTCTTAGAGGAAACTGTGGTTCCAGGACGGGCTTGGAAACTGCAGCCCAGAGCTACGTGGGTGCCGCAGCCTCGAGGTTGGCAGGAGCAGGAAGCCCGCAGCTGGGAAAAAACTGTTGTTCTGGGGTGCCCTCTAGTGATCCGAGGCACCGCTAGGTCAGAAGCTGAGGCCAGAGGCTCTTCACATTCAGCAAGAGGCAGGGTCATGGGGGGTGCAGAATGGGTAGGGGAGCCTGATGAAAGTATCGATGTCAGGAGCCAAGCCAGCCAGCAGACCATTCCTCTTAATCAGCCCCTTCACTGATCTGGTGCACAGTCCTTAGATCACACGTTGTGCCCCAGCGGCGCTCATCAAACAATCAACAAAAGTAATGCTCCAGCTACATAGCCTGAGAACACCCAGTCTCATCCTTCTGCCGGTAGGGGTGGACCAAGGACTCCTCGCTGATTACTCAAGTGTGGACTTGAGTGAGAGAGAGACACACACAGAGAAGGCCTAGGGCCTCCGGTATGAAACACAGCCCAGCACACATAAGGACAGTCAGCAGCATGAAAATGCTGGACCACTGAGCAAATGCTTCAGGGAGAATGGTGTCATCTTCTCTTGATGTCTGTATTCCAGTGTGTGTTGGGGGGTGGGCAGCCCTATTCCTCTTTTTGTGCCCTTCCTCACAAGGGGCACCTGGTTCCCAGTGAGCACATACTCCACGGCCAACGCTGTGTCAGACCGTTTGTGTACGTCACCGCCGGAAGTCACTGGAATCGTCTCGAGCAAAGCATTCCTCAAGCCATGCAAGCGGGATTGCTGGACAGCCGGTTCCAGCACAGGCAGCAGCTAGAGTTTGCTTTCGTGCATTCTGTACGTGTATGTTCTGTGAAGCAGACTCGCTGGGAGGTGAATAAAGCAACAGCCGCATCCTTTCTCTATTGCAAAAAGAGATCCCTGTTCAGAAACCCAACGGACAATGTCCATCAGTGATATTTTTAAAAAACCTCATCTCTGAATCCCCGCCATGCTCTCTTTCTTCCTCCCTCTGGCTCATTTCAGGGGAAGGCCACCGCTTTAATTAGGGGCTGTTAGCACGTTAAAATGTTTGTTGAACCTTGCGAGGTGATAAATTGCTCTGATTTGCAGTCTATACTCAGGTCTAATTATTTTCTCTTTCTCTCCCATGTACTAATAACACCTAATGAATTCAGTTAAATGGCGAAGTCGCACTGAGTGTCTACCACGTGTCTGAATAGCGTACTGCGTTGTGGAAGTGTGAAGGGGGCTAGGTCAGCTGAGCGCCTCCCCCTCGGGGTCAGAGCCTAGAGGGCACGTTGTCTCCGTTGTCTCCGGTGCAATGCTACGGGTGGCCTACCAGAAATATGAGCCCGGGGCTAGGATGGCGCGGGAGGATCACTTCCCTCCCTGGGAACTGGTGAGCAGAGCCATGCTATCACCATTACGCTCTAATATTCTAATAATTAATGAACATTAGTCTTTTCATGGCGATGGGGGAAGGCCGCATCACTCATTTCCAAATTACCGTGGACAAAACGGTGATCAAATCTCTCTTCCCACAAACAACAATGTTTTCTTTCATGGCTCCCCGCTCCCCATTACCGTAGCTTTACCACCAAACACGAGGGGCTGGCCTGCTGCCACTTGATTTCAGTCCTGCTTGTTGGCTTGTCCGGAAAACTTTCAGCATCGGCTCACAGAACCCTTAATGAGAAAGCTCGTTAAAAAGCCGTCTGAAATGGGGAAGCGAATTACATGCACAGCGCGGCCTGCTCTTCATTTCCTTCTCCCCTTCCCAGACCGGCAGCGGCACAAACGACCAGGCCGAGTGAGTCATCAGGCTGGGAAAAGGCCCTGCCCAGTGGGTCTGCCGTCTTAACCTTCCTTGCCGCTCTGATGGACATTTATCTTGCTTCACTGCCGCACTAAAATGTTGCCCAAACAGCAGGAGGGCCCTGTGCATGTAATGATGGCCTTGGTAAAGCCTTTGATTGTGTGTATTTGGGTGGAACTAGAGCTCGTAATTGGTGAGTGCACGCATTGTCTGGTTTCAGAGCCTCTCCCTAGAAAGCTTGTTTATTCCTGGGGAAGGAGGACATTTCTTTCCGTCCAGGTGTGTCTGTGGTCAGCGTAGAAAGGTTTCCTCAGTGTCGCTTCGGGACAGTCGTGACTGTACCCAGGGCTGGCCCTGCTACGATGAAGTGTCTTATAAGGTCACTCTTCACTCCTCTCAAGCCTGGAATGTCACGAGCCAGGACAGCTTCCTGCCCCGGGCTCAAAAGGAAGTGATGGTGGTGATTTCCACTGGGAGGAAGACATGGGAGGTGGTGGGGTTTTTTTTTCCTTCCTTCTCTTATCCTGGAGTTTGCAAAAGGAAGGTTACAAATACCAAACAATCCTTCCACACCTGGTAGCCAGGGCAATGTTTGTGGGGAAAAGGAAATCCTCCCCACCAACTTGCCCCTTGCCCCTTGCCCCTTGCCCCTTGCCCCAGAGAATTAAGTAATTCTCTGGGGTTGAGACTGTTACAGTAAATACTTGCAGTCTGTGGTGAGGTAGAGACACTACCGCCTTTAAGTCAGAAGACCAGGGTTTAGGTGTTGCTTGCCAGCTGTTGGACTTTTGAGAATTTGCAAAACACCTTTAAAGCGCAGTGACTACTGTGTGCCGGGCTCTGGGCCAGGCCCTGAGAATAAAAAAATAGAGAAGTCACCGGCTCCACCCTGAAGTCCTTCATAATCTCCTGGGAAGACAGAGGTATACACAGTCCCAACACAATGAGACGCGTGCTCTACTAAGGCTGCAGAGGAGCTGCCGTGAGAACAAAAGGAGGGCGTTGTGTCTGTTTCGGAGGTGGCAGAGGCGAGTGGGAAGATGAGAAGTGATGAGACTAGGGTTAGGAAAGCCCTCCCAGGTCAGCAGAAGATTGAGCAGGAATTTGAAGGAAAAAAGAGAGTTCAGTTAAAAGCACAATACAGTGTACAGGTGATGTGTTGTAGAATTATGTGCTTAAAACCTGTATAATTTTGCCCTGGCTGGTGTGACTCAGTGGAGTGAGCGTTGGCCTGTGAACCAAAGGGTCACTGGTTCGATTCCTAGTCAGGGCACGGGCCTGGGTTGCGGGCCAGGTCCCCAGTAAGGGGCGCATGAGAGGCAACTACATATTGATGTCTCTCTCCCTTTCCTTCTCCCTCTCTTCCCCTCTCTCTAAAAATTAAAAAAAAAAACCTGTATAATTTTGTTAACCAAATTATGATAAATTTTGATAAATTCAATAAGAAGAAAAAAACAAAAGAGAGAGCACTTAGAAAGAGAAAGTAAAGTGATAGAAAGAACTGTCAACAAAAATTCCCCAGAAGAATGTTAGAGAGCCAAGAGACTTTGAACAGTTTGCAAAACAGGAAGACACAGCCCTGGTGGGAATCCGAATGTGTGCTCCACTGTGCGGAGGCCGCCTTTTATAGAAAAAGATCCTGCCGGAGTTTCCAATTGGTCCAGTTTTATGCAAAGGAGGTTTCCAAATTTGTACAGTTCTCATTAGTCCAAATCCTGCAGTTTCGATGAGTTGGTATTGTGTGTTCTGATTGGCAGTTATAGAGCAGTTCTGGTTTTCTGGTTGGTCAGTACAGATGCAAATGAGGATATGGTTGTGCAGTTCTGATTGGATGGGGCAGGTGTCAGCCCGCTGGTGGGAAGACAAAGCCAGGGCATCCCTGCGGTGGCTGACTCAGACCCCCAAACAAGCGGGGTCTAGTGCAGGGGCAGTCTGGAGTTTAGTCTGAGGTTTTCCCCGCATACAGAGCCCATGACGAGCCCCTGTCAACAAATGGTTGCTAGGCTGTTACCGAATGGCTGCTAGACTGTGGCTATTTAGAACATTTGGATCTTCGGTTGACCATGGGGAGTCCACCTGACTAGATACATTCCTTCTCGGGGTTTGCATCAAATGAATCTGTCTCCTCGGAGTCCAGAGAACCCTGGCTGGGGTGGCAGAGGATAGAGGATCTTTGGACTAGACCGAGAAGGAGTGGGTTGAGAAGTAGGAGGATCAGCACAGACTGGCTTTGCATGCTGGAGAGGCCAGTGGCGATGGGGACTGATGAGCACCCACTGGCCTGGGCAAATGGGAGACCGCTGGTGACTCCCACAAGAACAGTGTCAGTGGCATTTAGGGGAGAGTCACAGTGGAGAGTGGATGGAAGGAAAACAAGGGAGTTAACACACATGGTCTTGACCTTCAGTAGACTTGGCTACGGGGAGGAGGTGAATGAGCTATTGGCTAGAATGGGTTGAGGGATTGAGGAAATACTTTTGTTTTTGTTTATGATTGAAACTTGGGCATAGTTTCATACCACAGGGAAGGACACAGTGGAGCGGGAAGAGTTAATTCAAAAGAGAGATGGATTAAACGGGGTTAAGCCCTACCTCCTAAGAGTCCTCAGGAGGATTAGAGGCGGGCCCCTAGGCAAACCCTTTTTATAAAGAGGTGTATCCGTGTGGCTCTGATTATCCTGCTATTGAAATACAACCCGCAGGCAACGGGAGGCATTTGAGCTCACTTATCACTGGGCTGCCGAGAGAGGCCAATCCCCCTCTCCATAGCCTGTTTGTGATCTGCTTTCCCATTTCCTCCTGCTGTCGCTCCGGACTGAGGGCCCAAGAATGAACCGAGCCCTCCTTGACATTTCTTCCTGCCAAACACCACCGCTCACCAGCTCCCCTGGATCACAACAGGAAGCTGGGGGGTGATAAGTGAGACGTGATTAAGGGAAGGACAGGAGCCTCCCCATTGTTAGGAGGTGGGACGCCCATGCAGACCTCCAGGGAACCTTGCTTTGTCAGTGTATTAGCTCTTCATCAGATAAGCCTGGAGCCACGGGAGCCGTGAAGCAGACGGTCCCTGACCCTCACGGACACGGGATGTCAGTGGCCTCCTCTCCAGCCCAGGTCCTGAACTGCGGGTTCTGCAAGGGCAGCGATTTTTGTCTGTGTCGTTCCCTGCTGTATGTATCCCCAGGGACTAGAGCCGGGTCTGGCCCATAGATGGTGTCTAGTAAATGTGTGAAATGAATGAGTTCACTCATTCGTCTATCTCTCCATTGACTCAATCAAAATGGGTATATACCATGGGACAACTCCCCAGCTCATCTCAGAGACGCAGAGATAAGTAATACCTGTTATCATTTTGAAAACGTGTGTTCTGTGCCAGGCACTTTACATCCATTAGTTCGTGTAATTACAACCATCTTCCAGTTGGGGGAGCTGAGCCTCAGCTAGCAGTCACTTGGTCGAGGGTATATGGCTGGAAAGGGAGGAAGCTCTTGGTCACTGCCTGATTCCCAAACGTCTGTTCTTTCTACACCGCCACTTGTCGCTCACCATTCTCCAGCTCAAACCACGACGTCAGTTCTACCTGACTGCTTACAGTGCCTTGAACACGCCCCATGCTCTCTCATGCCCTTCTCTGCCTGGGACAAACTGAGCTGTGCCCTCTGGCTAGTTCTTCCTCATCCTCCCTCTGGGGCGTTTTCTTGAAACGATGCTCTCCAAATGGAGTGGGGTGACCATCTCTGTGCTCTCACTTGCAGCCCTCACTCACAGGACATGTCCCGGGCATTTGAAATGCCCATTTGTGCACCTCTCTTCGCTAGATCGTGAGGGGTTCAAGGGCAGCGGCTGCCTTCCTGAGAGCCGCCATTCACTGAGTGCTGCCGGGTACTCACTGACCTCGTTTCATTCTTAGCCATCCTCTGAGATGGGTATCATTACGCTTGTTTTACAGAGGAGGTAAGAGGCGCACGGGGAGGTTAAATAACGTTCTCAAGGTTTCAGTGAGTAAGTGGCCAAACCGGGAACTGAACATGGGAGCACCGGATTCCAAGGCCCCAGTTCTGTTCCCTTCGTCAGAGCCAGCCCCAGTGCCCTCAGCTTAGCTGCTGGGACAGACGGGAAAACACCCCCGGACCATGAGCTCAGAGAGCTAGGACAGGTCTACACGAAGTTCTTGGGGGGACCATGAGGAAGGGAAGGAGTCGCTCTTTCCGGGGAGGTGCGGTCAGAAAGGCTCCATGAAGTTTCCAGAAAGCTTGGGACCTTGTAAATCGGTTCCATAATAATGATTCAAGGTGGAAAACAGATCCCGGCATCCAATCCTGGGGGTTGGTTTTGGGGGCCACAGCAGCTATTGCTGAGGTCACCAGTGCTTCCGTATTGGTCCAACTCCGTGCTTAACATTTAGCCCAAGTGCCCGCTTGCACCTGCTTAAGTCAGGACTGGTGACCAGGCAACTCACTCAGCAATCGCTTCATTAAAATTGTGTGTTTGTGTGTGTGTGCATATAATCTACCGTACGTAAGCATCAATTTAATCTTACACACTATACTTTAAATTTCAATGAGATCAGCATGTTTTCGAGCCCATCGCTGTGTGGAATAGGGTACTACTAACTCCTAATTATGGTTCACCTTCTCTTCCTGCTCCTGTCCTGTCACAAACGGCCCGAGGCTGCTCTCTCTATCTTCTCCCCTTCAGGGAATTCACCTACATTTTAGGCTTGAACTGCTGTACAATGCCTATAAAATTAATCTTAAAACGACGGGTAAAGCATGGCTTTGAAATGCATGGCATAATACCTTCTTTGTCTGCTCCGGAGGCTGTTTGTGAGGAAGGCACCGTGGGCGGCCGGATACTGACGTCTTTGGGACTCTGGCAGCAGGCGATGGGGAAACTTCCACACCGCTCCATGTCCTAGCCGTGTGGCCTCGGGCAAGGTACTCAGCCTCCTTCCAGCCTACATTCCTGATCCACAAAAGAGGGAAAATAATAATATCCTAGCAAGTGGAGTATTGTGAGGACTAATGAAATAATGTGAAAGCATGTAGTCGTGACTGACTTGCTTGAAGTTGCTAGCAAGCGCTCGTTGCGGTAATAATTATTATTACTGTCATCTTTGGCAATCTAGGCGACAGTGATTCGCAAGCTTTGAAGTGCCTTGAAGACGTGAAATAGTGTTATTATTGTGCACACTGTCGAGTGACAGCCAAAGGGCTTGGTAGAAAGAGACGTGGACAGGAAAGCAGGAGCCCTGGGTCCTTAATGGTGCTCCTGCCACTTAGTCCCAGTGTGACCTTGGGCCAGGCTCCCCATGAGCCTCCACCGTCTGCGTGTGAAGGAAGCAGTTTGATTGGATTATCTTTTGGACATATCTGTGGGAAATACTTTTGTATGTTCTGCATAGTTCTGTAAGGTGCTTCCACTGTTCTGTATTGTTTGTCTGTCACTCTGTGAACACGAAGCTGTTTGTGTGTTCTGCTCTGGGCTGCTTCTCCGCCCTCAGCCTATCCAGCAGCTCCTGGATGTCAAACATTATCTCTTCACGTGAGTTGTAGCAGAAGGAAGAGTCATCTGTCACTCTTTTACTTGTGAAAGGGTCCTCAAACTGGTTTGCAGGACAGTTATTGATTCTTTCTCTTTCTTCCCAGAAGACTGATTGGTTCAGATTTAGCTGCTTGGTCTTCTTCTTCAGGACTCACATTTTATTCTTTCTGTCCATTTTTCCACCTTTGCCCCCAATAAAACAAAATAACCAGAAATGATAACAAAAACTAGACATTATGGTATGGTGGCAGCGCTTTGAGGGAGAGGCTACGTACTTTTTTTGCTACTATATCAACTACTATTACATGCTTCGCCACTTACCTTTGAAGCTCTTTGGAAATGTGCAAGCTATTTTGCATAGGCTGGTAAGTGTTTAAAATCACCTCAATTACCTGAGATACTTTCATCTCCCTCTAAGGTTCTTCTTAAAGGGACTTGTACTGTTGTCTTCAGACATTGCGACAAATGTAGACTGCAGTATTGAGAGAGCTTTCTACACTCGCTGATTCTCATATTTTCTGAAAATGACAAGGACATTCTGAAGACCACAATAGAAAAAATCTTCATACAAATACTTATTCAGCCCTGGCTGGTGTGGCTCAGTGGTTGGACACTGGCCTGTGAGTCAGGGGGTCGCTCGTTCAATTCCCAGTCTTGGGCACATGCCCAGGTTGCAGGCCAGGTCCCCAGTAGGGGGTGTGCAAGAGGCAGCCACACATTGATATTTCTCTGACTCTTTCTCCCTTCCTTTCTCTAAAAAATAAAATAAAATCTTAAAAAAACTTAATAAAAAATAAAAGACTCAATGCTTCAAGATACTTCCAGTTATCTGGAAGATAACCCAGGGCTCATTCAACAATTTGTTGGAGAAACATGTATTAAATTCCTGAAAGTGCTACATTGTGCAAAGTCCTGCAAACACGGGGAGATTGAGAAGTGGTTGCTGCTTTCAAGGAGCTCCATTAAAAACTGCCTGCTTTGTATCTTGTATAAGTACCTAATATTTCACAAAACATTTTCCACATGTAGCAACCCATTTGAGCCTCCGTACAGCCAATCCTGGTTTCACCCTTCATAAACTTGAGATTTCTCATCGCTCGCTGCTATTTGGCAAGCGGAGTGTTCATTTTGAGGATGGCCGTGTTAGTGTTTCTCCACCATTGCTGGTTCGATTTTACATGGCTAATGACTAAGAGTTTACGGAGGGTCTGATTGAAAATAATCGCTCGTGAATCGTCTCACCTTCTAGGCCATGTTCCTCGCAGGCATGAGTTTCCTGCAGAGAGGGACAGGGGCTAAACTGGTTTCTCACATCCCCTGGGAGTGCTCTTCGGATAACGGCAGGGACCGAGTCCTTGGGTTGCTTTCTCACCAGAGCCCGTGGGCTGTAACCTCAGAAGTTCATTTCTCCTTCATGTTTGTTCTCTAGTTTTCCTCGTGGGCTATCTTGCACTATTGTTTCCATCAAAAAAATAGAAACAGCATTTAGTGACTTGGGGATAATCCTGCCCAACCCTTTCACTTTATAGAGGAGGAAACTGGGGCCCACAGCCCTCAGGTGTCAATGCCAAAGCCACACGAATAGATGGTAGAGCTGGACTTGAACCTGAGAGGCTATATCTAAGACCAGATGTCTTAGAAAGACATCATTCTACCTCTAAAACTACCTGCCAGATGAAACATACTCCCCAGGATAATATGCACTTCCCTTCTATTGCTGGTGTATATATATTTAGAAAGGTACAGGTAATGCTCCTGGGAGGAGGGTGCATTGGGGAGGGGAGCGGAGAGGGGGATGGGAAAGGTGCAGGCCCTGCTCTAGAGGGAGAGTGCTCTGGGCCCTCCTTCCCAAGGGCTTTAAAAGTGGGGATTTTAGGGGAGGTCCCAGGGGAGGATCTAATCCAGGTGTGGCCTTTCAGGGCCGTGGACTGCACTGATTGGCTGGCACCAGGACGGGGGTGGGGGTGGGGTGGGGTGGGGGGTGTCATTAGTCAGCACAGCTGCTGCTGATGTCTGCTGTGTCATCCCTGTCTGGTTTTGCTGCTTTTCGGGGCCTGGAGCTGAAACACCACGGAGCCCTAGGTGTTATCTATCCCCAGGGGTTAATGCTTAAGGGAGCTGTTGGGCAAGGGCCTGCATGGGAGTCACGCAGGCCACTCTTCCGTCCCTCTTCTCCTCCAAGGGGCTCTGTTGCAGGGCTGGCACTGTGATGGGGAGAAAAGGTCGGGGGAGGGCCGAAACCACATGACCAGGGTCAACCTTGGGGGTTTTGCCTGTTGCTAGGCACCCAGGGCTTTCCACAGCTGACCTTCCGCACCCAGCCCCGGGGTCCTGGCCTCTGCTCATGTCTAGCTCCTATCTAACTGCCTACCACAATCTGGTTACTGTTGCAGCAGCGGTCCACCCAGTTTTATAATATTTCGCAGGTTATGCTTTTATGTCTTCTGTTTTTCCAGAGTGTGCCCCTTCCCCTGGGAATGATGCTATTGGCATCCACATGTGCCAGGCATAATGCAGGCATGGGCGCTGTGGACATGCCCAGGATTTGGCACGACTCGAATTGGACATACTCCCTGGAGGATCATTCCACACTGGAGTACTAGTAACCGCATGGTTTTCATGTAAACGATCGTGTACGTGCAAAAATGTGGTGACAACAATTGAACTCTACGAACGCGCTGAATGCGGACTTGAAAGCCTTTACCTGTGCCTTCGGGATGAGGACCCAAGAACTGCTCCTCAAATGCCACCAAGTGTGGTTTTAAAAGTGTCCCAAACGTGCTACAGAAATGCCAACATGTGGGTAATCTCGGGCAGTGCATTTTCTTTCACACGTTTTCTTTCCTTTCTAGGGGGCTCCACCTCCAGGAACCAGCCGGGAGGAACAGATGGGCACCCCGCGGGCGGGCCGGCCCAGGGTGCAATCCTCGCCTCCGCAGCCGCCGGCCCGGGTGGGGGGCCTGTCCCCAGACGCCGGTCCCTCTTCCGCTTCCAGGGGCACCGCAGGGGCGGGGCTGGCGCCTTCCGCTTTTCTTGACCCGCCGGGACCCTCGCGCAACCCTCCGCGCGGGGTCATGGCGGCGGCGGCGGCGTCCTGGGGACGGTGCTTCTCTCCGGTGCGGCTCTGCAGGTGTGACCCCGACTCTTCCCTGAGCCTCGAGACGCAGCTGCGTGGGGCGTCCCGAGTAACCCGGTCCCTGTCCCGTGTTGCAGGAGGGCCTGGCGAGGCAGCAACCGCCACTACCGTGCCGCGCGGTGCAACGAGCTGAAGCAGCCCCTGGTCATTGAGGAGCTCGCCCCGCGCCCTGTCCTGCCCCACGAGGTAGGGTGACTGGCCTATCCCGGGACCCCTTGCACTTCCCCCTCCTCCCCCGCGCCTCCGCCGCAGGGTCAGTTCTGGGTCGGGTTCCCTAGCGCTCAGCTAGGGGGCGAACCGGCACCTGAGCGCAACTTTGTCCTGGGCTGTGTGGGCCCCGTCAGGGTTCGCGTAAAACAGACTAAACGGCTAAAGGAAGATTGTCCCCCAACACCGCAAAGGGAGGCCTCTTTCCGAAGTGCCCAGAGCTGTTGCCTTAGAAACAGAGAGTTCTGATTTGCACACAATTTTGCGTAACTACCTGCAAGATACTGTTTGAACAGGATTAATGGACCCTGTCCTTTGTCCTTTGCTTCCTCTCCCGTGGTGTCGGCTTCTCATTATCCACCCGCCCTCCTCCCGCAAACCAGCCTGGGGACCATATTCCCTATGAATACGTGCCTGGGGCCCTCCTCTGCTGTTCTGCAGCCACTGGGGATGGAGGGGTGCGGGCAGTTCCAGCGAAGTGTGGAGGTCACTCTGGCTTGTGGGTTAACCACTCTGGTGACACAGGCTCGGCTGGCAGGGCCCATGAGAACGTCCGACAGGGTGCAGCAGGCAGCTAACCTCAGGGTGGGGGACCCCTGGTGGGAGAGGGTAATGTGGCTGCCGCCCTGAAGTGCCCCCAACAGGGACCCTGTGGCTACATGGATTATTTCCCTGACCACAGGATGGCAGCCATTGGGCTTCCTGGGGCTCAGGTGCTTGAAGATGTTTGTCCTCGAATCATCCTTGAATCATCCTGGCATCAGGGTGGAGTGGCTTGAGGTCGTATGTGTGCCGTACACGTTCACAACTAGTGTGTCCCACACAGAATGTGTGCGGGCTGAAGGCTGGACTCCTTTTTTCTGTGTTTTGCCCAGACACTGCCTTGGCAGGGGTTAGCTTGTGAGAGCTGGGGCTACGTGAGGTTCCCCACCATGAAATAAATCCCCCTAATCTGGAATGGTGCCTGGCAGATGCTTAAAACATTGTTGCGTGAATGCAATTTGTCGATAAAATTATGTGTTCTCACCAATACAGCCACCTCAGTGCGGTGCCGGAAATTGCAAGGAGACAGATAAATGAACGTGACTGACTCGGTCCCCCGGCCTTCCTTTCCTTCCCTGTGGTTCCCAGCCCCGTCCAGACGGGTGGGTCCATGGCAGTAGCACTCGCGCTTCAGCCTGCCTCTCACAGCCACCGGGGGCTTGTTAGAGCACTTTGCTGGGCTGTGTCCCCAGAGTTTCTGATCTAGTCAGTAGGGGAGGAGTGGAGCTGAGAATCTGAAATTGTAACAAGTTCCCAGGTGATGGTAATGCTGGCGGTCTGGGACCACATGGAGAAGGACTGGCTTGCAGGGTCGGGAAACTGCTGGCTGCGCCGCCCCAGGCCTGCCTCAGCTCTAGCGTTGCCACAAAACACAGCAGCAGCCCTGGCTGGCATAGCTCAGTGTATTGAGCGCGGGCTGGGAACCAAAGTGTCCCAGGTTCGATTCCCAGCCAGGGTACATGCCTGGTTTGCAGGCCATAACCCCCAGCAACCGCACATTGATGTTTCTCTCTCTCTCTCTCTCTCTCTCTCTCCCCCCATCCCTTCCCTCCCTAAAAATAAATAAGTAAAATCTTAAAAAAAAAACACAGCAGCTGGTGATCTAGGTAGCACTAGCCTCCAGGATGATTCCTGAGTCCCAAGGCAGCCGGCCATGTTACCGTCCTGCTTAAAAGCCTTTCATGGCTTCCCCGTACCCCCACTATGGAGACCACGATGCTCTGTAGAGCCTGCCGACCCTTGGGTGGCGTGGGCCCTTCTCTCTAACCCCATCTGCCTGTCCTCTTTGTGCTCCAGGTCTGCTGGGTGTTCTTCTGTCCCCCCCACAGGGCCTTGGCACATGCCACCGCTTTGGGCAGTGCCAGGCTTCTCCGCCTGCTTTGGATAGTTAACTCTTCACTGTTCTTAGTTCACGTGTTACTTTCTCGAGGATCCCTCCTGCCTCCCCAAAAAGGTCAAGTCCTTCCATGATATGCTTTCATGGCATTTCTATCTTTATTTTTAACATCTTGTGTAGGAGGTGTACGCATTAGTTAACGCATTAATTTAACACATTAGTCCTCGCAGTTATTGGTTGATGTCTGTCTTTTCAACTGTTTTTTTTTTTTGCTCCACGGAGGCAGGAAACTTGTCCGTTGGGCCTCATGCTTGTGCAGTGGGACTTAGTTCAGTACCTGGCGTGTAGCAGGGACTCAGTAAATATTTTGGTGTAATTGAGTGACCATCTCCACAGATATGTACGGCTCTGTTCTATTTCCTTTCCAGGTCAGGGTCGATGTCCATTTCTGCGGACTGAACTTTGCCGATATTTTGGTTTGCCGTGGCCAGTATCAGAAAAAGCCCCCTCTTCCCTTCACACCTGGTGAGTATGAGGGGCCGAGTGACAGCTGCGGGAGGAGAAGGCACAATCTTCAGAACCATGTGCTTCCTCTCAGACTCTACCCTGGCGGTGCTTGCCCGCTGTCAGGGGCATCTCAGCCATGCCCACCGCACCGCTGGTGGGAAACCCTAGACCGTGGACCCCTTGGGGGAAGTGCCTATGATTGCCTTACCCTCCTTCTGTCGCGCAGGTTAGCATTGCAACTGACTCGTAGTAGCAGCTCAGTACATCCTTAGGGAAGGAATAGACGAATGAACGCTCGCACATCATTATGTCCATCAGAATTCTGACCCCAGGCATCATTGGTCCTGATCATTTCCTTTTATTCTTTGATGTGGCCTCAGTTTTGTTTTTCGTCTGAAGCATCACAACCTTCTGTTTGCAGCTGAAACTCCTCGTCTTCACGGGCACATTCATTCCCAAAGAAACCTAAAACCTAAGGGTCCGGAAGAAGTAGAAGAGTTGATACATTGCTAGCAGCCCACTGTCCGATCTTCATTATGCTCAGTCGGATTACATGTAGATCCTGAATATGTGGGCAGATAGCTGATCCTCGTGGTTGAAATGTACTGAAACAGGTATACGTGCAGCTCAGCACGTGTAGGGTGCATGTGCATGCTATGTAGACACGGGTATTATTTAGGACATAATACTGTGGCTGTGTTTTGGCCTTCGGGTGTTTGGTTGCCTCCGCAGTCGGAAGCCTTTCCCCTGTTTGTTTTGCTGAAACGCTGGATGGGGGAAGATGGCATGCTCGACTGAGTTCTTCCTCTGGCAGCTCAAGTGGGAAATATACGATGATTAAATTCAGAAATTTTGGAGGCGGAAGAGGGAAGGGCAGACAGCTCCAGTTCAACCATTTGAGCCAAGAACTGTATGAATAAATAAAGGTCAGGTCCCGAGGACCTCCCAGTCTGGAAGAAGAGACGCGGCAACAGATAAACACAATATGGTGGACATTGTAATTGGGGTGCTGTGGGAGCCCAAGCCCCCAGGGATTGGGGTCGGAAGTACTTGCGAACCTGTGATTCTCTGTGCTTTTGCCCATTCTTGAAATTTTTATTTGTGTCTTGGTAAGAATGGGGCTACTCTAGCTCTTAAGTGGGAAATTTTAAGTTCACTTTCCTGTGCTTTGGGTACGAACTCGGACCCCTCTTCCCTGGGTGGGCGGGAGGTGCTTCAACCATCTCGGTTTCAGAAGTTTGGCAGGATGGCCGGTGGGCCTGCGTTTCCTCACCTGCCTGGTGCTGGGCTTCACGGACAACCTAACCTTGAGACCCTTGTTTTAGGAATGGAGTTTGCTGGGATAGTAATGGAGACAGGTGCAGATGTCAGCACGGTGAAAGAGGTAAGCTCCAAGTCTAGGGACCCATGGGTGCACAGCTCTGAGACATGTGTAACTCAACTCATGTGTTGCCCACGGGTCTCGGCGCCTCCTGGCCTTTGCCAGCAGACACCGAAGGGAGGCTGGGATGGAGGGGGCAGAGATGAACGCTGAGTCGGGGGAAAGCAGGCAGCAGAAGTGCCTGGCTTCATTCAACGTTCATCACTAATAAAAGGCCGCACTGCTTCAGTTGCTAAGAGGTCTTGAGTTGCTAAGAGGATAGAAAAATTCCCCATTGTCAGCCTCTTGTGCGAGAAATTAACACCGGGATTCTAATGCATATCCAAATTCATCTTCTAATTGATGCCCGTATTATCGTCCAAAATGTGCTCAGATTGGATTGGCAACCTGGTGGGGGCAATTGAAGAAAAAAGGCTGCATTATTTACTGAAAAGTAACTCTGAATAGATCATTAGGGCCAACCTGGGGGTGGAGGGGGTGGGTGTGCTGGGGGGTCTTAATGAAATCAGAAACAGAGATGCGTTGGAACCGACCCTTAATGATATTTTCCCTTCAGGGAGACCGAGTTGTTGGCATGGGCAGCTTTAATAATATGGCGGAACAGTGTATCATGGACCAGAAGGTATCCCTACCTTCCGATGTTTCTTTCCTTTAATTTCCGCCTATCCTTCGTTCCTCATCCTCCTGCCCCCCACCTCCACTGCCCCTTTCCCTTTGTATTCATCTGGTCATATCTTGTTTCTCAGCCAACCGATTCTTTCTTTCAAATGCTAACCCCCTTTTCTATATTGGGGTAACAACCTTTGCACAGAACTTTGTGCAGAGTGGTTTAATGAAGAAACATTTTGTTTTCCGAGTCCTGGAGCAACTGGCTGGCGGTCCAATGGGATCCCAGTGAGGTAGTTTTGGTACAAAAACTGGTTTGGGGCACGGAGCTGGTTGTCCTGGGTCTCTCTCCCGCACGAAGCTTTCGAAAGAGGTGGCCCAGGGAATGGAGCTCGGATCCTTTTGGGCAGGATGTGAATGGTGCCCCCTAGTGGAGAACAGTGCATAGTTTTCTCACAGTTTCTTCAAGGTAAAATTGACATAACATCCAGTTCACCCATTACACAGTACACGGGTCAGTGTTCCTTCTCCATTAGTTACTGGTTCCTTCCCGAGCAGATGCAGCCTTAGGGTTTTGGAAGACTGACGCACCCAAGACTTGAGCTCCGTCACGGGTCGCTGGGTCTTGGCTTCTGCTAGGCTTGGGTCCTGACATGGGTCTCCCTTCGCAAGTCAGTCACTCAGTCAGATCGTGCTACTTACTGAACAGCCTTTGTGAACAGGTACTCGCGCCCAATCCCTTTGTCACTGTTATCTCTTTATAGACGCTGTGGAAGGTTCCGGAACCGGTGTCCCTCCGAGACGCTGCGATCCTGCCCATAACTTACAACACTGCCCTCATGGCCCTGGAGCGTCGGGCGCGCACCCAGCCTGGGTGAGGGCTGGGCAGCCTGGGTGACAGCTGGGTGGGTGGGACCCTGCTCCGATCCCAGAAGTGCGAGGCCTTGCCCCTTCCTTTCCCTCGCCCGGCCTTTAGCTCACGTTCGGTCTGTCTAAGGAAGGGCCAGAGGATGGTTAGGGACCTGAGATTGGGGTCTGGGGACAGGGGGGCTGTCCTCGGGTCGGAGAGGATGGTGAACTTGGCCAGTATGAATTTGGAGAACAATCCCTCTGAAACCCAAGCACTCTGGATAGCTCCTCCAGGAAAACCTCGATGTCTGGAGAGCTGGCTTGTGTAAACTGGCTCCCCTCTGGTTCTAAGGGAGGCCTGCGGTCCTTGTGTCTGTGAGACTTGGTCGGGCGGACCTGACCGGGATGTTTTACACTCGGAGGTGCCGGAGTTCCCGCTTCCCCTGGGCCAGGCCTGTCTACTGCCGTCCTTGCTCTGCAGAGAGCCGCAGCATCGCTCTCACAGATGGTTTTCATCGAGCCATGGCTGGGACGCAGTCCCCACCTTGGAGAACCCGGCAGTGCCGAGTGTGAGAATGCTTCAGCACGGAATTTCCAAAGCAGAAATTCAGTGGCAGCTCCAAGGGCGAGGAGGCTGCCTGGAGACAGTGAGGACTGTTTTTTTCCCGGGAAGTCGTCAAAGCTGGACCCGGTCAGCCCCCGGTGTAGCCGGCGCCCAGCCCTGGAGCCCGGAGCACGGGCGTCCATAAGGGGTTTCGTGACGTGGCCTCCAAGTTCTCTTCTTGCTTGAAAGGGGCCCGGCTTCACACCGTTCACGAGATCGCCTTGCGGGATGGTTTCTGGTCTCTGGAGCGAGGCTCATCTCTCTCTCTGTCTCTCTCTCTGTCTCTGTCTCTCTCTCTCTCTCTGGCGCAGGGAGACCGTGCTGGTGACAGCAGCCGCCGGCGCGACAGGCCTCGCAGTGATAGACGTGGCAACCAACGTCCTTCGGGCCAAGGTGCGTGCACGCGAGATGCTCCGCCTACTCCGACTGCGCCACCAAACGTGGTTTTCAGGCGGGGACCACGTTCGTGCGTTTGGTGGTACCCCTCTGGGGATGCAGAGCCGCCTAGAGTGGGGCCTTGCCAGCCGTTTGCTGGCGGGCCAGCGAGGGGACCTGGAGTGAGTCACTGGTCCCTCCAGTTACTGGCCCCTGCAGGGTGGGACTTGTTCGCAGCTTCTGCAGGGGCCCTGCCCCCCCCCCCCCCGTGAGGCTGTGCCCCGACCCGCACTCCTCACCAGCGCTTCAAGTTGAGACGCAGGTGCCACGTTTTAGGGGAGTGTTCTGTGTCCCTCCGGAGATGTTAACCGCCTCCCCCCACTATTTGTGTGTGGTCTCAGGGCATCCTGTCCTTCTCACTCACAGTGCACACGTCACACACCTCCGTGTGCACGTAACCTTGTACCTGCGCCATCGCTAGAGTCATGTCTCCCTCCCCCTGGGCTGGAATCCCCACGAAGGCAGGGACCGTGTCTGGTTCATTACTGCAGTTCTGTGCCGGGCGTGGCGCCTCGGTCACAGCAGGTACCCGGGAGCTGGTCCTTGAGTGAACGAATAAACAAATGAAAGAACGTGGGTATCAGAGAAAGAGGGTTTCTTGGAGAAGGTGAACATCGAGGCTGAGGTTTTGAAGGACGGGTGGCAGTCGAGTAGAGGAAGAAGAGAAGCGAAGGCCACTTTAGCGGTGGGAGGACCTGTCCGAAGACGGAGAAATAGGAACCCACCAGCCGCATCCAGCGAGGTGCCAATATAGCCTCAGGAGCAGAGGCTCCGCGTGGGGAACGGGGGAAAAGGGCTGGAGAGAGCTGGGCAGGGGTAAGATCGGGAGGTGCCGGAGAGTTTGAACGTGTGCTAGAAGCTCGTGAGGGTGTTAAGTAGCAAAGTGGTGTGATCGTCTTTGAATCTGCAAACGTCACCTTGGTAGCAGTGGGGATGAGGGATGGGGCAAGGCCAGGGGTGGTCCGTAGGCAGGCGGCAGGGCAGACTCTGGGAGCAACCCCGGCGGAGGTGACGATACTTGAACCAGAACAGTGGGGGTGTGAATTGAGAAACACTAAAGTGGAAGAAAGTGGGGAATTGGGCCACTGGAGAGCGTCCTGATGGAGCTGAAAGAACAAGGACTTTGAAGGCAGCCTCTCATAGGATCAAATTCCAGCTCCCCCTTGAGCTTAATCGCTCAGGCTTCTTCACGGGTAAGACGTTCTCCTTACAGGGTTGTGGGGGTTATTGAAAGTGCACGTGCCATACGCCCGTTAGTGGGCATGTCTGTGTCTGTAAGAATCTCTTAGAAGGCGACCCTGTTCCTGTCAGACATCGAGTGGGAAGGAGCAAACTAGGTGGACTTGAGGGTTTGCCGTTTATTGGGATGAGAACGCAGCGGGGACATGGAGAGTTCAGTTTTGGACATCGGCCAGTGTGAGGCTTCCACGGAGCCGGCGATTTGGGGATCCAGGAGGTGTCAGGAGCGACGGGCTGGGAGATAATTGCGCTGGTCTGGGGTTCCTGCAGGGGGCCCCTCTCCTCCTCGCAGGAAGCTCCTTTGGGAAGGACACGTGTGTTTGGAAAGCAATCCTTGACACCAGGAGGCTCTTCGCGAAAATGAACACATTTCATGTCAGAAACAAGAGATTTAGCACCTCCCTCAGCGGGGAGACCGCACTCAGCTCTCACCGTCTAGAACCATGGGCTGTGTTTTCTTCAGCAGCAATAATAGTTGTATGTGAAAGCAAACAAAAATAAAAACAGGCCACCGTGCCCTCTACTCGGAGCAGGCTGTCTTGCTGACGCCCTCCATGCACCGCAGCAGGGTTTTTCGTGCGTTCACGGCGCCTCCCCCGCTACTGTCTAACCCGTGGTCCCCACCAAACCCCCGGGAGGTGGGCAATGGTGGGCGTTTGTTCTCCCCACTTCACAGGTAAGGAAAGCGTGGCACCAGGAGAGAAGGTGACTCACGGCAGGTCTCCCCGGGACCTGGTGAAGAGCCGTTGGGTTGGAACCGGGGCCTGGCCAGGCACTGCCCACCGTGGCCCTGAGGGCCTGTGGGTAGCCCCGTGACCGGCAGCTGCTTGACGGTGGCTTTCGGTTTCACATGGTTGTGGGTGAGCTGGGAGTCTTTTCAGGGCACTGGTGCTCTGGGACGTTTGCATGCAAGTTCCAAGTGTCACTGCAGGGCCAATGTGCCTGGGCTGCTGGGTGCGGCCCGGTGGTCAGGCGCCTCTAGGCCATGCTTGAGTACTTGAAACTTTTCTGGAAACTTCCCAACCCCAGACCTGCTCACGGTGTGCCCCGCAGCCACCGATGCTGTGTGTGCCACGCCCGAGGCAAGGCCCGGGTTGCAGTCCTGGTTGGGGGAGTGGAGGAGTGCGGGCTTTGGGGTCGGGCGGCGTCCGGTTTGAATGCGTGTGCTCCTGCCTGCTCCCCGGACGATCCTGGGTTAAACCTCTCGGGGTTTCTGTCTCCTCCTAGAGAGTGGAAGTAATTATCCCTCCCCGCAGTGTCCTTACGAGGTTTACATGGAATGAGTGATTGCATATGTGTAACAGTGGATTCAGTTTACCTAACAGTTTGTTTTGCAAATGCTTTACATATGGCAGTATTCCACTGAATTCTCAAAATAAATCTTATTACATGGACGAGGCAAGTGAGGCTTAGAGAAGCAGGCAGGCAGGACAGAGAGGTTAAAAGCGTGAACTCTGGAGACAGATTACCTGGGTTTCGTTTTCAGTTCAGCCTCCCGTTTGCTGGGTGACCATGGGCAAGTTAAATTCTTTTGCCTCAGTTTTTTTTTTGTCTCTAAAATGGGGATAAGGATAGCCTGCATATCATCGAGCTGTTGATGTCTATTCAATAGAAAGCATTTAGACGAGGGCCTGGCACATGGTAATTACTCTGTAGGTGTTAGTTCTTACTAAGGAATTGGCTTAGGTGACCCAACTGGTTAGGAACAGGGCCGAGGATTTGAACTTAGATCTCTTTGACTTCAAGGTCTTTCCATTGAGTCATGTGTACCCTCTGGCAGCCTAGCTCTTGTAGATCTAGGCTGGATGTTTCTCATTCGCACTTCTGGAACCCCCTGTACTGGCCCATCACGTTGCTCTGTCTTGCCTTCTTGACTCTAAGCTAGGTATTTAGCGTGTGTCCGTAACACCTGACTCAGTGTGGAGTCTCAGTAGATGGCAGTTGCAATTTGCGTTTGGAGAAGACTTACTAAGTGTTTCCTGCACCATCTCCTAGCTAGACCCATTGGGGTTCTGGGGTCCTTGGACACATGGATCAGCGGCCAGTGGGGCAGGGCGGGGCCGGTGTAGTGGTGCTGGGGGCTGGGCCTGATGTGCGGGTTGAGGCTGACGCTAGGTCAGCGAGGTCACATTTGTTTCCTTGAGCAGCACCCTTTGTTTGCAGGTCGGGTGGGTGGTGTGAGCATGCGCCCCCCCCCCCCCCAACCCAGTGCATATTCTGGAACCCCAGCAGCTTTGCTTTCTCTACGCAGGTGATAGCCGCCGCCGGAAGTGACGAGAAGTGCAAGCTGGCCATGCAGAAGGGCGCACGGTGGAGCGTGAACTACAGTCAGGGCGGCCTGAAGGAGGCAGTGCGGAAGCTGGTGGGCGACGGCGGGGTGAACGTGGTCATCGACAACGTGGGCGGGGACGTCTTCCTGGAGGCTCTCCGCAGGTTCGTGGTGGGCGTCTTTCTTGAGTGGGTGGACCTGGGCCTCTGCTGGCAGCTCCCCAGGCCTGTGCCTTCCTCCCGGCCTTGCCTCTCTTGCGTCTTCGCTGCTCACTTCTGCAGGCGTTGGCACCGGCGAGAACAGCTGAGTGGGGGCGTGGAAAGAACTAGAAGCAGAGGGGAAATCAGGAAATGCTTAAATATAGCAACAACAAAACATCCAATGGGAAAATATCCGAGAAACGACTGCAGAGTCCCTAGTTGGCAACATCAAGTGCTTTAGAAATGGTCCATGTGTTCGGTTCAGCTGTGCCGGCCCCCGCTGACTATTTTATGGGCACGGTGTGGGTAATTCTTGAGGAGATCGTTGTTCAGACATCAAATGTGCACGCTCTTTTGATCTTGCTGGTTTTTGCAGTGGCCAGCAGGGTGGGTATCTCTCTGATTTGTTTTATTTAAAAAAGACACCTGCCCTGGCTGGTGTGGCTCAGTGGATTGGGCCCCAGCCTGCGGGCCAAAAGATTGCCAGTTCGATTCCCAGTCAGGGTGCATACCAGCTCCCCAGTTGGGGGTATGCGACAGGCCACTGATCAGTGTTTCTTTCCCTCTCTAGAAGTAAATAAATCAGATCTTTAAAAACTAAAAAATAATAAGAAAACTCAGTCACTGGAGATTGAGTGGCACTGTTGTCTCTACACCAGTCTCATTCTATTTTCAACCATGGACTCTGGATTGCTTTTAATATGGGTCCATTTCTCGTGCCATCCTGGCAAGCACACTTTTGCGGTTCATCTCAGTTTAGAGCAGAAGAAACAGAAGCAGAGAGAGCAGCTTGCCCACAGGGGGCACCCAGTTGATGCTCTAGCCCCTGAGAGTCACCCCAGGGTGATGGGGAAGAAGCAAAGGAAGGGGTGTGCCAAGCAAATTAGGGGGTGATGCTCTACCCCCTAATTAAAGGGTGAGCCAGGACCGAGTACTGCTGGTCCTCACCCTCCGCTTGCCTTCTGGGTAATATAGTATTTCGCCAGAAGCGTCCTGTTTCGCTTCTAAAAAAGAAAAGCAAAAAACCAAACCAACATACACATATTTCATATCAAAGATGTTTACAAACTTCATTTTCATAACTCCTTGCTCAGCATGCACTGAATGGTTCTTCTCGTAACGGGCGACAGGGAACTCATGTGGATTTTTGTTGATTGTTCAGAACTCTCTAGAGAAGCCCGTAACTTAAGGGTGTCCAGAGGAGAGTGTTTGTGAAAAAGCAAATGACGCTTCATTAACGTGTCTGTCATCCCCCTGTTCCCTGAGTTCAGAAACTTCACACCGAGTTGTCCTTGAGTGCGGTGTACGGAGTGACATTTGTCCGCACCGAGGTCCCTTAATGGACGAGGGGAATAGTGAAATAGTCTTGCTTCTACAGTGGGTTCACTCATAAAACTGGCTACTTCCTCCACCTCCCCACTGTCTTGCTCCTGGCTTATAGTTATGTTTTCCTACTGAAGACTCCAGAGTGGTACCAGATGAGCCACCCCTGGCCGTTTGCAAGGTCGAGAGGAGTTCCCAGCTAGAGGTTTAAGGCGTGTTTCTTTTTTAAAAAGTTGCGCTAAAATATACATAACCTAATATTTATCATTTGAACCGGTCAGAAGGGCACAGTTCAGGGACATTAAGTATACTCACAGTGTTGTGTAACCTTCTCCAACAAAACCTCCGTACCCGTTAAACAATAATTGCCCCTCGCCCCCTCCCCCTCCCCCCCAGCAACCTCTATTTTACTTTTTGTCTCTATGAATTAGCGTACGTTGCTTTTTTGTGCATTCTCCCGTCTTTCCTGTGGCACAAACTTGGTCCCGTAGAGCTGCCACGTTGGCTGTCTTACGTGCCCAGCCCAGCAGTGCTGAGTGCGTCCCCATCGTTGTGAAACACGTCCTGGACTTCTCCGCCCGGCAGATCTGAAACCGTCCTCATTGAGCAACGGCTTCCCACTTCTCCCTCCCGGCAGCCCCGTTCCCCTTTCTGTTTCTGTGCCTTTGGGAGCTTTCGGCGCCGCGTAGAAACAGGGCCAGACAGGGTTTGTCTTCTTAGCATAATGTCCTCAAGGTTCATCCGCGTTGTAGCAGGCGACAGAATCTTCCTTCCCTCTTAAGGCTGAATAACGTTCCGTGGTCAAGTATGTGCCCGTTTGGTTAACCCACTCATCAGTGCACGGGCACCTGGGCTGCTCGCACCTCTGGGCTGTTATCGATGGTGCGGATGGGAGCACAGGTGTGCACACATCTCTTCAGGACCCTGCTTCCAGTTCTCCTGGATGCAGGCCAGGAAGTGGGGTTGCTGGATCGTGCTGCAGTTCTATTTTTGATTTTTCTGAGGAACCCCCCTGGTTTTCCAGGGCGGGGGCACCGTTGTACAATTCTACCCGCCAGTGCCCGACGGTTCCGATTTCTCCGCAGCCTTGCCAACGCGTCTTCTATTTTCTCTTCTGTTCTATTTAAACAGTTGCTATCCTGATGAGTTGCTTTTTACATTTCTTTCCCTTCTGC
The DNA here is from genome assembly GCF_004126475.2 of Phyllostomus discolor. Lineage (NCBI taxonomy): Eukaryota > Metazoa > Chordata > Mammalia > Chiroptera > Phyllostomidae > Phyllostomus > Phyllostomus discolor. The sequence continues at coordinate 19,234,634 of NC_040916.2, forward strand.
TCTTCCCCTCAGCCTGGCCTGGGAGGGCAGGATCGTGGTGGTGGGCTTTGCCGGAGGAACCATTCCCTCCGTGCCAGCCAACCTTCTGCTCCTGAAGAACATCTCCGCCATGGGCTTGTATATGAGCCGGCACCTAGACCAGAACTTCCCCGTGTACTACGAGACCCTGGCCTCGGCTCTGCGGTACTGCCAGGAAGGACGCATCCGGCCCCACCTGGGAGCGGTTTTCAAGCTGGAGGAGGTGGGTGAGGTTCTCTTGAGGGAAGCGGTGTTGATGAAGCCGGGGAGTGATCTGGCTTTACCCAAACAGCTTCCGTTTAGATACTATACACCTCCCTTTTACAGACAGAAAAGGTGAACATGCCACACAGAATAATGGGGTGTCACAGGCTGAGGGTCACCGATGCCTCCCAGGTCTCTGGGTCGGAAGGTGCGAGCCTCGGGGGCCCCCTGGGCAGCAGGATCTAGGGAGCTGGGTGGTGTCTCAGACAGAGGGAAGAGATGGCCCTTGAGGAAATAATTTACCAGTGTCGGTGTGAACTCTGAACTCCACAGCGTGCGAGGCTGAGAAGGCAGCCCTGAACTTGACCTTTGGCTTTAGAACACAGGCACTAAAGCACAGCCAGGTGACGAGAGCCGGAGCTCTAGGAACCAAACACGGAACCGTGCCTGGCGTCAGGAGACTGTAGTTCCCCCATTAGTCTCTGTGGTTGACGCTGCTGGCTGTTCACCCCCTTTTTTCACCGCACCCCCCCACAGTCCTGTGAATGTGGCCTAAACTTCCTCCAAAGTGTGATGGTGTGCGCATGCAGAATCGTCATCAGTGTGCATCGGCTAGGCATTCACTCCGAAGTCTTTTTTTCTCTTTTATTCGGTTGGGGGCCCTTAATTTAGTTTAACGTTCACAGAACTGTTCTGGTAGCTCCAGTTGGCCCTGGATGGAGGCGATGTTTGGGTCACCAGCAGAAGAGCTTAGGGGAGCCCAGGCTGTCTCGGGCCAGACCTCACGCTCCGCCGTCTTCCCTTCTGACGTTTTCCCCCTTGATGAGGCGCGTTCTCCGCAAACACGGCTCACTCTCTCACCTTTTTCGGTGTCGGCTGAGAAGGTGGCGTTCAGTGGGATAAAGAGGACATGACCGGCCAGCAGGAAATGGGCTGGGATCTGTTTCCAGCTCTGGCCCCTCTGTCGGCAACCTGGTGGAGGTCCCTCACCGGTCTGACCTTCAGGCACAGGTCTCTAAGACTGAGGGGCAGGACAGTGTCAGCGGTGGCAGACCGCGCTGCGGGAGCCCCCGTTGGGGTTTGGGGGTGGGCAGGTGCAGGCTTGTGCTGCCTGGGCTCTCGGACGCCCTCTCTGCTGGGGCCCAAGTGGGAGTTTCTACTTTTTTGTTTATATTTTTCTTTGAAGAAAAGATTTTGTGGGTGAAGACTTGAAATGCACCGGTTTTGAGAATGCCCGGGTCCCCTTCCCACTTGTGGCTTTTATCACACGACGTGCGAACTGAGGTTTGCCTTCCCCGAGACGCAGGTGCACCTGCTCACGGAGGAGGGAGGCAACTGGGCAGCACAGGAGCGAGAACACCTGCTGGTGTGAGCTCATCTCTCCAGGGAGGTGTTCCAGCCGCTGCCCAGGTGTGATTCCCCACGCTGAAGTTCTCTGTCCTCTTAAACAGGATTTAACTATCTAATTGCTAGCCACCCCCCGCCCCCCCCAGCTTGCACGTGCCCTTCTTTCCCGTGAGTGCTCTGCGCATAGGATATTTCTAGTTCTTCCCATTCTATGGACCTTCCTGTCATCAGCGGGCTCTCTGAGCCCCTGCTCCCTGACAGTTTCAGATGCCTCATTCACACACTGTCCATTACTCTCTCTCTGTCTCTCTCTGTCTCTCTCTCTGACTCTGTCTCTGTCTCTTTCTTTGACTCTGTCTCTGTCTTTGGCTCTCCCTATCTATATCGTACCAGTCATACTGGTGCCACCCAGCTTCTATTTTCTTCCAAATATGTGGACTCACAGATTTGACCTTGACAGTGGATATGACTATGAGCACACACCATGGCCTTTCTCGTAGGCACAGGGTATGAGCGTCCATAGTACTCTGTGCTTCTCCTCCACCTGCTCGGAGCTACTCCTGTGGGGCATGACTCCCTGCAGATGGGCCCTGTGCTCTCCCCACTGCCGAGTCTCCAGGTTCCGGCAGGGACTCACGGATCTGATGGATGATGGATTAAGAGTACAAACATCTTTGTCCCTTATTCCCATTATGTCCCTTTGTCCCATTGTGTCTATAATGGGAGCAGTAATATACTCTACCTACTAGGGTGGGTGTGAGGGTTACGTAAGATAACACATCTAAAAGCATATGGGTACACACTTAGTATATTTTTTAAAACAAAATCTGTAGCCGTTATGCTGAGTTGAGTCTTCAGTCCCCGGCACTGTAACACTTGTGCACTGACATTTCCAAGGGCTGGCTTCGAGAGACAGTCTTTAGATCCTGAATGTTCACTAGAATTGATTGTTTCCCGAAGGGTCACACCTGGGCCACGATCATGAAGGGGCCTGTGATCTCCGTTCAGAGGACCAGGTTTGTTAGCTGCACCGCGTCTGCTCTCCCTAGGGAGCCGCCCACTCGTATCTCGACCTGACACGGTCCTTGAACCTCGCAGATCCGAACTTGGTTATTATAGGAAGGTCGGCTGAGGTCACGACCTGAACAGACGGGAATGAATGGACAGAAATCATTCAGCTGACGTTTCCTGAGTGTGCCTGTGGAACACAGTCTTGAAAATCACATCAGTCTTTTAGCTTCGACGGTTTATTAAATGTCACCGGGCGTTCCAGGCTCGGTTTAGGAGCCTCCTGGTGTCTACCCACCCCACCTGCCCCAGAACACCTCCTCTTGTCACACTCTTGCAGTGACGGCCCCGCCCACGAGCCCCGATCCCTGCGGTCAGGCTCCCCAGACCCCAGCACCCTCAATCTTATCCCGGGCTCTCCCGGCCGAGGGCGGGTCTCAGGCACAGCTTCCACTGTGCCCTGGGGGCAGGAGCCGCCGTAGCTCCGCTGCAGAGGTCTGAGCTGAAGAGCCCGTGGGAGCTCTGGCTTCTGAACACGCTAAGGCAACCCAGAAGCATGGGGGCATTCACCCCCCGGGACGCGCTTTGGCAGATGGAAGACGGGAGATAGTAGAGCTGCTCTTCCTCCTCCCGATGGACCGTGTGGACGTGCAGTGGGTCCCTGCGGCCTCTCTGGACAGGTACCGTGGGAACAGCAACGAGTGTGTGTCCGCCTGTGGCTACGGCCGGTTTGGGATCCGGCACACACACCGCCTAGTGCCCCTCCTGTCTCCTCTGTTCACTTCGCTCTCCCCTCGCCCTGGGCTCCCTGGGCGGCCAGCAAGCGTTAGGACACACATTCTGATAAGGCGCTCTTGCCCCAGGAAGCTGGCTTGACACTGAACTTTGAGCATTTATTTATTTTTGTGTTTAATAATGCACGGCTTGACCTTGTAAAAGATGGGTTTTCTGAGGTACAATTCACACAGAGTAAAATTCGCCGAGTGACAGTCATGTGCCCACCCCACTACAGTCAGGATAAAGAATTGTTCATTGCTCCGAAGAGTTCCCCTGTGCCCTCTGTACTCCCCCGCTTCCCCGTCCCTGGCAGCCGCTGACCTGCTTTCTCTCCCTATGTTTTAGCCTCTGTGGCTCGTCCCAGAAACGGAATCGTGCCGTCTGCAGCCTTTCGGGTCCGGCCTCTTTGGCCCTGTTTTCATGCACCTCTAGGTTCATCTGTGTTTCCGCATATGCTGGGTTATTCTTTTTTGTGGCCAAGTCGTATTTCACTGTATGGATGCACCACGGCTCGTTTCTTTGTTTATCAGTCAGTAAGATAGTTGATTATTTTCCGTTTTTGATGGTTCTGAGTAAACCTATAACTATTCATGTTTGAGTTTTGTATAGACGTGTTTTGTTGTTTTTTTTTTTTCAAATTTTAGGGCTGGGATTTCTGGGTCCTATGCTAAGTATATGTTTAACTTTTTCTTTTAAAATTGATGCAGACATGTATTTAGCTTTACTTGCAGAGCAGGGTTTTCCTCCCCCTGCACCCTGCCCCTTGCCCCCCCACTCTACCCCTGTTTCCAGTGGTGGCTAGATGACATCATCGATGAGAATGTCGGTTTTGAAAAGTCTGTGTGGAAAGTCTGTTGGAACCCTACAGATAATGAATGGTGGTTGTGAGAAGGGGCCAGCCGACTCTCTCGGCAGCTCCCTCTCGGGGCCTCAGTTCCTGAGAAGCGATTCCGCTGCAGCCTCTGTGGCCCGTGATGCCCAAGACGCGGCCACTCCCACTGCATTCCTGCCAAAGCCCAGGGCTCGAGGTTTTCTGCTGCGTGTGCCCATGTGTTCCCGACGGGACACCGGCGCGCCAGCGTCGCTGCCTGGGTGAACATTTCAGATTTTGTTTGTGCCGACTGGCCACTCTGTGCTTAACGCGTAATAGCCGCCAAAGTGCCCATCAAAGCGGTGTCTTCTCTTGCTTTCCCACCGACCGTGGAAGAGCGTGTTCGTACAGGGCACCTGCCGGGACCCATTGTTGTCAGCTGCTGTCTTTGATGATAGCCGTTCTAATAGGCATGGAGTCGTGTCTGAGTGTGGGTTTCGTTGGCATTTCCCTAATGAAGAATGACTTGGGGTATCTTCTCACATGCACGTTGGCCGTCTGTATCTTTCTTGGAGAAATGCATCGATTGACTTTTAAAAGCAGATACCGATCCGCTTGCATCAGAGTGGCAAGGTGACGAATGAAATTCAACTATGACAGCGTATCGGTCACTCAACGTTTTTACCTTTGAAAAGCAACCCTGCTCGGTTCCAGGCATATCCGTTCATTCATGAGTTTTATTTTATTCATCAGACATTCACCAGGCACATTGTGTACGGCAGTCACTAGAAAGCAGGACTTAAGGGATGTGTCTTTTAGTTGGAAAGAACTCAGGCCGGATCTGTGATGGGGAAGAGCTGGTTTCTGAGGGGAAGCACGAGTCAGCATAATGTACAGTGTGCGGCATAAATAACGCCCCCTTTTATTACAAAATCTTTTATTACAAAATCATACGCATGTAATTCTGTAACACAACAATATCACACCCAAGCACACCATATTCACATTTTAGGTGAAATGTTCCAACGAAAACTATAAATTATGACACCCATATATATTATTACCCGACCAACCACACTCACGCAGGTGTTACTTTTGCCGGACCCTGTATTTAGGGAACTATCGGTTACGCTGATTATTCCTGCTTGGTACACTAATTAAAAATTCCAACAGCAAAACCTAAAACAAAAACAGTATCTTCACCTAGCCCCTAAATTCCAGGAGCGTATCTCCAGGGACAAATGTAATTATGGCTTCATCCACCGCAAGGCAGGGGGCCAGGGCTCTGGGCACGGCCTGTGTGTCTGACCAGGCGTCAGTAGGGGGCGCCTCCCTCCCTGAGACGCGGCCTGTACAGATGCACAGCACCGGAGGGGAATGTCCCCGGGCGTCTATCTGAATTAGCTGTCAGAAGACTGACGGGTCCGGAGCCCCGCACTTTGCTTCTTAGTCTCTCACCGGGAGCTTTGTCATTCTTACTAATTGTCCAGTCCTCATGGTCACTGGTGGTCTGTGTCCCCAGCCCAGACAGAAACCACAGGGTGCGCAGGGACAGAGCTGGGTTATTTTTAGGAGAAGCTACAGTCACGACAGAAGTGGCGGTTGGACCTGGAGAGGAGTGACAGAAGGCCACAAACAGGAGGTCAAATAACGCATGTTCAGAATGCTGAGGTTCCCAAGTCACGGAACAAAAAAGTGGTGCTTTCCCCCAATACGATCGTGTAAAGAAGTCAGGTAAACGTGGGCTACATTTTTATAAAGATTTCTGTGCAAAATGGTTAAAAATATGCATTAGCATCTGAAGTGACAATTTTCTTTTTACATAACATCTATTTGCAGGAGATCCCCCATTTCTCTAGGATGCCAGACGAAGAAAGGATCAGTATCTCGAATTAGGCTTGTTTCCCCAAGTATTTTGGTTGTCGGGCTGTGACAGATCTCTGGGAACAAGTGACTGCCGGCTGACAGGGAGAGTGATACAGCTGTGCATTACCTGGAGATGTGTCTTTGAGTGATTGACAGGGCAGGGACGAGGGTTTCAAACATCTGCCTTAACCTCTTCCACCTCCTCGGAAGGCATCTAAATTTGTGTAGATTGGGAAGGGCCCTCAAAGCCACAAAGCCCCGAAAGACACATGTTTTTGACACCAGCTGCAGACAGCTTGCCATGATTGATTTGTTTGCCTGCTTTTTATTTATTTATGTTTCTCCGGCTTTTGGGGGGGAAGACTTCAAGTGGAAAGGGTTGTTTAATCGCATTTCTCACTTCAAAGCACATTTTCATCTTTGCAAGGCCCATCTTTTGCTTTTATGCCTGCATGTCTGTGGATGTCTGTATTTACTTATTTCCTTTACCCTCATCCCCCACACTTTCCCTGCGAAGTTACATAAGCAAATAACAGCGTAGGGTTGTGCTGTCGATCTTACTCTGTTCCTGACTTTTTCACCCGGCGCTTTTCAGCATCGCCCCGTGTCGCTGGTCCTGTACCCAGTTCGTGGTCTCCACTGCTGTGTAGTGGTCCGTGGTGTGTGTGTTCACTGTCGTTTGCAGATCCCTTCCCTGGGACAAACCTCAAGGTCAACACGGTGCCCTGCCACCACAATCTGTTTTGCTTTTCACATTTAGATGTAAACTCTGTTTTGAGTTCATATTTGTGAAGGATGCAAAGACAGTGTCTTGCTTCTTCTTTTTTTTTTTTTTTGCATGTGGTTGTGCAGTGGTCCCAGCACTATTTCTCGAAAAGATAAGCCTTTCTTCATGGCAGTGGAGGAAGGGATCCTTTGGCTCCATCGTCAAAAGATCAGTAGGCTGCGCATGTGTGGGCTTCTTTTGGGGCTCGCCTCGCTGGTTTGTTTGTTCCTTTATCAGTGTCACACTGTCTTCATTACTGTGGCTGCTTTTTAATTGTGCTTTATAACTTGTACTTCTAAAAGTGAGCTGGAGTTAGGTTGCAATTTCAGTTACACTGGAATGAAGAGAATTTTAATGAAAAGATAATCGTTGTACAATTTTAAATGACCGATTCTTCTGCAAGTGGCCCCAGTCTTTGAAAAGCGAGGACACACAGACATGACAACTGGGTGTATGAGCAGGCCTGAGGACTTCTTACCTGCGGTCATTCATCTGACAACATTGAAAACGATGGCTTAGACAGATACATTCTGAGTTATTCTTAAATATCATCGTTTTCCTTTGGATTTGTCATGAGTATTTAGTTAGCGTTACATGCTTCACTATAAACAGTTTGTTGAAGACACATCTTAATACTTTGGCTATTTGAAGAATTGAACCAGCAACACATGTTGGCTGGAATATGCATGTATGCAAGTCTTCCGACACATTTTGGGTTTTTGTTTTTTTTTTAGGTCAATGATGCTTTCCACTATGTGACGCAGCGCAGGTCCACGGGCAAGGTCCTCATCTCCCTCAAGTGAAGCCGCGCCACAGCAGCACACCTGGCGTGTCCAGAGCCAAACTCATTGCCTCCCCGAAAGCCTGGTTTCCCTTCTGTGTTTCCAAAGGTGTCACCGCCTTCTTTATCAACTCAGGCTCAACATCTTTTATTAGGGTCACCTTTGAATCTTTTTTTCTTAGTCCTCATAATAAGTGTGATCATCTACTTGGCTGTCCAGGTGTGGACCCGTTGGGGAGGGAGAGGATGCTATCAGTAATTACACCAGGAGAACGGGTGTCCCCAGCAAACCAGGAGGGGCGGTCACCCCACTCACAGTACATCGTTGGCCAGGTTCCATCGTCCCCACCTCCAAGATACTGCTCGCCTCTCGTATCCTCTTTTCCACTGGGCTCATTATGTCTCATCGGCTAAAGCCAGTGACCTCACTGGCTTTCCTACCTTTAAACTACAGCCCCTCCATCTTGGTTATACATGATTGCCACGGCGACCTTCCCAAAGCACAACCACGGCCATGACTTGTCTCAGGAAACCTGCGATGGCGCACCTGTGTGGACACGGTGGGGTCCAGGCTTCCCGAGCTGGCAGCATTTCCTGACAGCCACGGCGTCACCCCCTCTGCCTTCCAGCCTTATGTTCAACAGCTGCATTGGTCCCTGAGTAGCCCCGGGATTTCCAGCCCCCCCTCCGCTCTCTTCAAGCAGTTCCCCCCACGCCCTCTTCTCTGTGGACCAGAAGCCCCCCTGCCCCATAAGACCTGTGTCTGCAGTGCGCCTCTCCCCTCAGGAGGGCGCTCTCTCTCCTCTGCCCCTGACCCTCCTGCAGCTTCTCCCCGGGATTTGTCACACCACAGGGAGGAGCATGGCTGCCGAACACGTGGGTCTGCATCCCAGTCGCGCCGCTTTGGAGGGGGCTCCTGGGGGTCTCTGAGTGTCCATTTTGCTCACTGTCATGTAGACATCACTATCTCATCTGCCTCCCAGGGTGGCTGTGAGCAGCACAGAGATTGGGCAAGGTGATTAGCAAATGCAGGGATTAGCAAATGCTAGTTACTTTCACTTCCTTTTTAAAAAATATTTTATTTTTAGAGAGAGGGGAAGGGAGGGAGAAAGAAAAGGAGAGAGAGAGACAGATACGAGAGAGAAACATTGATTGGCCGCCTCTGGTCCGTGCCCTGACCCAGGACTGAACCCACAACCCAGGCATGTACCTTGACTGGGGATTGAACTGGTGACTTTTCGCTTTGTGGGATGACGCCCAACCCACTGAGCCACACTCTTCGGGGTCGCTTCTTTATTTTCCACTTTCCCAATATAGCATAAGTTCCTGCAGAGCAGGTACCATGTTGGATTCCCCTTTGTACCTCCTGCAGTGCCTAGCACAGTGAGTTGTGCTTGGTAAATAATAAATCAGGTTGAATTAGAATTACCTGCATGTCTTAAATTGTGGGATTAAGTTAAGAATAGGAAACAAACCATCGACGGATGAATGGGTCAACAAAATGTGGTACGTCCAGACAATGGAATATTAGTCAGCCTTCAAAAAGGAAATTCGGACACGTGCCACCACATGGGTGGACCTTGAAGACATTATGCTCAGTGAAGTAAGCCAGCCACCCAAGGACAAGTACTGCAGGACACTGTTTATAGGAGGTGCCTAGGGTAGTCAAATTCAGAGAGACGGAGAGCAGAGTGGGTGGTGGTCGCCAGGGGCCGGGGCGGGGAGGGGAAGGGGGAGTCGCTGTCTCATGGGACAATTTCAGTTTGGGAAGATGAGACAGTTCTGGAGGTAGCAGTGGTGACAGCTGTACAGCAATGGGAGTGCACTTCCTGCCACTGAACTGTTTACTTAAAAATGGTTAAAATGGTAAGTTTTAGGTTATGTATATTTGATCACAATATAAAATGTTAAAAAAAAACACAATTTATTATGCTCACAGCCAGGTGAACCCATTCAGAGAGGAGAACTGCGTGCGTGCGTGTGTGTGGGGTGGGGGGGCCTGAACCCTCGCTGGGGCTGGGCACTGTTGCCCCTCTCTCTGTTGACCACTGATGCCCAAAAAGGAGGAGCTTGGGGTGGGATAAAGGCAGGTGCCTGATACCACAGAGGTGGGCAACTTCTAATTATTCTTGGTGGGTGGGGCACCCTGTTCCAGTAAATGTGGCAAGAGGCTTTCTTTTCTGAAAAGTACCTCAGGCCATCTGAAAACATCTTAGTGTCTCCTCTCCAAAAGGAAACTTTTGGAGGAACTGAATTGCAAAATAGGGAGCAAACATTTGGGGGAAAGAATGTGAAACTGAGTGATTCCGAGCAATTAGCAGAAGAATGGGGGAGGGAGGGGACAGGCGGCAGGGAGACGCCCACCTGTCCGTGCAGGCCCCGCCCCCCCCCCCCCCCCCCCCCCGGTGCTTCCCCGTGGGTCAGAGCACCCGCTGGGTCTCTTCCAGGCACAGTGGCCGCAGCTGAGCCCCCTGGGGCCTGTGTGCCCTGTGGCTCCACTTGATGACAAGCCGCTCCTCGCCTGCCTCCCCCCAACCTGCCTTCTCCTTAATGTGAGCTCCTGGTGTTTAAGTGAAAGTTGGTTTTCAAAATTACCAAGACACCAACTTGGAGGCTAATTTTAGAATTTCCTGACGCCCTCTGGGATCATTGAAGACACTCCGGAGAGACCCCGGGGGAGAAGGAGGTCCAGTCAGGACTGGCAAAGTGCGCAAGCCCCGCGGGGAGCGGCCTGTCCCACGGCGCGCAGCTGATCAGAGGGTGTCACTAGTAATAAAGATCGATGGTCCCCAGCTCACTGCCGTCAAAGTGACTCAGGTGGAGAGAGGCAGTCTTTAAGGAGAGTGAGGCTCTTCAAGTTTCACAGGTGCTGCTTGGAACTCCTGATGGCCCGTTGTCTGCGTGCCCGCGTTCCTGCTCCACCGGAATGATTTGATCTGAAAGCATTTGACTCACATTTTAGTCACCTTTCCGTTGCTCCACCGTCTGAGCCATTAGTCTGAAAAAAAAATCGGTGGAGCTCCAAGCGGCAGCATTTATTCTGCATTCACAGACTCGCAGCTCACCCTGGAGGCCGGCTGGGGGGCGGGGAGCAGGGCGGGCCCCACTCCCACGCCTGCCTCCCCTTTCCTGTAACGGGCTGTGGACTGCCCCCCTGCCCCACCCCCAGCCACCCAGCCGAGGGTCTGTGCCATTAGCTTCGGAATCATTGTGCCTGCACACCGCCGGTCTGCCTGTCCCTGCTCCTTCCTGTCATCTGCCTGGCTCCAGGCAGCCATCTGTTCTATCTGAGCTACAGTAAGGACAGCAAAAGGTGTGTTATTTGGCCACTCAAGGAAAGGAAAGGTGTCTTCACAGGATCACTTCTATTTACCAAAGAAAAAAAATCTAAGTAAACGAGGAAAATCTCATGCTATTCTTTCTGTTACGCTTCCTCCCAGTACTGTGTAAGTAAATCCAAGAGCAACTATTTTTTCAAAAAAGTTTCCATACCGGTCGTGTGGGGGGAAGGCCTCCACGAACACCCGTGGCCTTGACTGACTGTTCGCTTCCACTTGGCGTCTCCGTCTCAGCTCGTCGCCGGACTGAAGAGCTGGGCTGGGAAAGCTGCTCTTCGGGACTTTATCCTTGTGAGGAATCGTATACAAAGTAGCTTTCTGCCCCCTTTTTTGCTGTGTTTAGAGACAGTGTCCTGAACTTCAGTGAATTGCTTGGCTATTCGAAAAGTGGTATTGTTAAAATAATGACAGCAGCCTCGCAGGGTCATTGGGGAAAAGTCAGGTCGGAGAGAGGTTTATGAGCAGAAAGGACCCTGTTTCTCTGTGCCGTCTCTCCTTCCCATTCTCCAGGGGAACCGCTGGAAGCAGCTGGTGTGGGTCTCACAGACCTTGTAAGACACATGTAAGCACAGGTGCACACTCACAGAGGTGGTTGGTGTGTGCTTTTAAGTAAAGACACACCTGGGTTTTAAAAACCGCCGATCACTGTATGCATAGTGTCCTGTGACGCTCTGTGTTAGGGCAATAATACGTCATGGACATCATTCCATATCAGTAAACATCCTCTTATCTCGATTTTTGTAACAGTTGCTTGCTATTCCTTAGGGAGGGCGTTGAGCATATACAACCATCTCCTTCATAGTGGGTTTGCTCATATATTTAACAAACATTTTAAAAAGATTTTTTAATTAATTTATTTTCAGAGAGGGAAGGGAGGGAGACAGAGAGAGGGAGAGAAACATCAATATGTGGTTGCTGGGGGTCGTGGCCTGCAACCCAGGCATGTACCCTGACTGGGAATCGAACCTGCGACACTTTGGTTCCCAGCCCGCGCTCAATCCACTGAGCTACGCCAGCCAGGGCAACAAACATTTATGGACGCACATTTACACGCTGAGCTCAGCACGGCACAGGGAGTGGGACGGCGAGCAAAAGGTGAGACGTCCGCTGGGGAGACAGATGGTCACTAAACTCACCGACCGCACCAAGCCGGTGCCGGGCGAGCTCTGATGGGGAATTGAACTCGGGGAGGTCGAGAGGGGTTTCCCTGAGGAAAGACCCTTGAATCTCGATCTGAAGGTGGAGCCTCCCGGCAATCTAATTCCGGGGGTTTACATGGGGAGGCATGTTCTAGGCCACCGGGGCGAAGCCAAGCACGGTGAGTGGGAGGTGCCGCAGGGAGGCTGCGGGGGGGCTGGGGCTGGAGAAATGGGGCTGGAGGCAGGGACCAGACCAGACCTGGGCCGTTTAGGGGTGTTTTGCCTTTACCCTAACAGCGACCTGACACCACTGCAGTGTTGTAAGCGGAGTGGATTCGGGGTGGCACGACCAGAATGGCATTTTTGGGAGAACTCCTCCAGCTGCATGTGGTGAAGGACTGGAGAGGAATAGCCCAGTGAGGAGTCCGAGAAAGTCCAAATGAGAGATGATGTCTGGGGCTGCGATGGTGCGGGTGGAGGGGGAGAGAAGTGGACAGGACAGGGAGCTATGCAGGATGGAAAAGCGGAAGGACTGGGTGTTGGCTTGGACGTGGGCGGGGCTAGGAGAAGGAAAGGTGCGGCTGATGCCTAGATTCCTGGATAGGTGTTGGAGAGGAGGCATCTCCAAAGAGAACTGGGTTTCAGCTGAGAAGGGGGATACGATGGGGGCAGAAGTTTGTACACATTGAGACATCCAGGGGATACCGAGTACGCAGTTTTATATCCCAGACACCGATGTGGGCGTCATTTGCAAGGAGGTGATATCGGTACCCAGGCTGTGGCAGAGTTCGCCTGGGAGCATGTAGAGAGAAGGCAGGAGGGACTAGACCACCCCCCAACCTTTTTCTCTCAGCAGAACCCTAGAATATTTTGTGACTGCTGTGGACCACTGAAAGGCTTGGAGGGGGTCGTTTGGTGATTTAAAATAAATCACAAGTGGTTATAAGGAAGGTTGCACAGCCACTGAGGCCTTCATTGCAGCTGTTTGACCTTGGGCCAGACTCACCTTCTTACGTTTCTCATGTGAGAAAATGAGGACAATAATATGTGCTTTCTACCTCGCATGGCCCATGTGAGGGTCAAATGAGATCATGTATGTGAAAGCGCTTTGCAAATGGTCATTTTCATAACAGACGACACGGTTGCTTAGTGCCACTGTGCTCAAATTCATTTCAGAGTTGAAGAAAAATGCGTTTTTTTTTTTTCAGCCTAGGCTGGGCGGACATGGAACAAAATATGGTTGGATTTTTAAAGTATCTCTAACAGCTCTACATTTTATTTTAGCTGAAGTCATTGTGCCTCTTTATACAGAATAATGGACCAAGTGATAGGGGGCCCATGAGCTGATGTGCCTCAAAGACATCCCGAGCCAGCCGAGGTCCGCGGAAGGGCAGTTAAATTGATGCAGAGGGCCGAGAGAGCCCTTTGTGAGGGATGATAAAAGAATTAGGGCTCTTCATTCCAGAAAGACACAGGCGAAGAGGAGGATGTGACTGAAATGTATAAACTAATGGAAATCATAGGATAAAAATACGAACGTATTAAGTCCCAGAGCACAAGTGCGAGGGACAACTTTATGGTTTTAAAGAAATAGTTTTAGGGCAAAGTAAAAATAGCACTTCTTGACACAGGAAGGGTAAGCATGTGCAAGTTATTACTGTCAAAGTCTGCAAGGACTGAAACCAAATATTAGAAGGGAAAGATTTATATTGTGTGGAGGGGAGATTCATAGGTGATTATAAAGTGGAATTAAGACTCTTTGGGTAAACTTCCCCAGTCTTGGGAGGTGACAGTGCAGGGGTGACCGTTCAGCTTCCTGCCTCTGTCCGGCACCCTTGTCCGTCTGGACTCCTGAGTGGGTGTGCTGGGGAGGACAGAGCACAGAATTGGGGCTCAGGAGGTGACCTCTCCGACCTTAGAGAATCCCCTCTTTTTTAGGTGCCGCCATTTCTTTATGAAAAAAAAAAGGAAAGAAGTAATAACAACACGAATACCTGCCGACCACTGTGAGAGCGTCAGAGGAAGCGATGTTGCTGGAAGTGCTGTGTGCTCGATGGGCAGACACTGTCTTTGTGGGCACAAGGGTTTCCACTCCTGTTTCAGCGTTTTCAGTTCTGTGCTCTCCCGGCAGGTTGACCTTCACCTTGTCCTTCTGGGCCCTGGCCTTGTTAAGGAGCCGTGTTTGTCGATTCGGAAATGAAGACGGGGATGGAGGGCAAGGACTCACCTCTGATCCCCCGGGAGGTGGAGGATCTGCAGACCGCTCTCCTCCCCTCCCCATCCCTCCCTGTGAGGACCGGAGGGGGACTGAAGCGAGGGGGAGCTCTGCAAGCCTCTCTTCTCCTTTGGACGTTTTGCTGGTGAGACACCACCTAAAGGGTGGGTCTTCTGGTCTCTGGGCGACTTCGAGGGTTCTTGTGGGTCTTGGGAAACTGAAGAAGGGGCAGTACAGGGGCTGGAGGAGAAAAACCTCGGGGACTGGTTTCCTGTGGCTCCTCCTGGGTTTAGGATTTGAGGGACAGAAAAATGTGACTCAAATTTCCTTCCACGATGGCCATGGCAGTGCGCTGTGGAAAGAACGCTGATGGAGATTCGGAGACAGAGGGTTTGTCTTGCCCGGAGGGACCGTCCTCTGAGTTTTGTTTCCCTTGGGAGTCTAACTTTGGGGGGCGAGGTGCATGGCAGCATCAGGAGGAGAGAGCTGTAACAAAACCCCTCCTTATTTCCTCCAGAGCAAGTAGGAGCTGCCTCGTCCGGCCTCCGAGCACTCCACCACCACACAGCCTTACCTGCCCTCATTTCCCACGGGGGCAAGGGGAAGGGCTATGGCCCCTGAGCCAGGCAGCCCTGGGTTTGAGCTTTGGCTTTACCGCTAGTTAGCTGCGTGGGCTCGGTTTCCGACCCATAAAATGATGATCACGCCAACCCCCTTCACCCTTGAGTGGCAGCGAGGACCAAATGATACCCCCATTTGGGGAGCACTTAGCAGGGTGCTTGGCAAATCGTCCGCCCTAAACAAGCGTCAGCTTTTGTCACGCCCACCAGTGCCCTCTACTGGTGGAGGAGACTTCCGACGGCTAGATACAAGCTCCATGAAAGCTGGGACGGGGCTGCTTTGCTTGCTTCTGTCTCTGGCACACACAGCGCCTGAAGAAACAAATCTCCCGGCACTGAGAACCTGCCATTCCGTTCCTGTGCAAGTTGCACCCATCCAGGGCCCAGCCGGAGGCCGGTTTCTCAGTGAAAGCAGATGGCAGTGACCTTGCTTTTCCAGGAACCCCAGAGCACACATCGCTGCCCGGAGAGAGCGCCGGGGATGTGCAGCAATCTTGGCGTGGGTCTGTTCATCTTCTCCTTCGGCACTGTTCAGTGCTTAGCCACACTGCCTGTGACCAGGGCCCTGGGTTAGAGACTCGGCCAGGGAGGGAGTGGCTTCCTTAGACTTCGGACCTGTATCTGACATTGTCCCCTGCAGGGGACCCAGTGTGGCAGACCCTAGAGAAACCCATTCTGTGCTGTCACATGACACTGTGGAGTGCTTCGCAGAAGCCCCTCACTCAGAGGTCCTGGGAGATCTATTTTCTGGCACGTACAGCTTCCTCATTCCTGGCATCTTTGCGTGGATGGGAAAGCTGGGCAGGGGGTTTGCATTACTGCTGATGTGTCTCGGAAAAACCCATCAAGCGGCACTCAGAATATCTCTCTCTTAAGAACAGCAGCCGCACGTCAATTGGTGCCACTTTCCTGTAACACAGGGTGATTGCTTAAAAGATTCCCCTGCCTTTCCTTTTGTTCTGAAACCGCAAAAGCCAGCGCTAAGAGCTGGAACAGGTCCCCCGGATTTCTGCCTCCCTTTATTCTCTGAAGAAAGGATCAAGGGTAAGGGCTCTTTAAAGGCAGGCACGGCGATGGGGGGCCTCCTGCCTCCGGTTCCCGCTGTGTCCCAGGTCCACCTTCTGATGTGGACTCCAGGCCACCCCCTCGGTTCCAATGGGGCCAGGAACCGCTGCGATCCTCCAGGGACCCCCCCTGCAGGTTCCAAGTCCGGGTCAATGACCCAACTGTTTCTGTCCAACGATTCCCTTTTGAATTCCGCTTGTAAGATTTCTCGCTTTCTTCATTTTTATCCTCTCCTTGTCTTTAAAGGCTTTTTTTGTTGTTGTTGTTAAAAATAAGCACAAGGAGACCTCGTGATCCTCTTCTCCCCGACCCAGATATTTGAAGAGCTGAGGGATTGACAGCAGCCTGTGGGCTGGCTCTCAGGAGCCGATTAGCTAAATGCAATGATAAAATATTCATCCTATTTCCCACATGTAACCTGGTCTCCTTGTTTGTCCTTATCTGTCCAGACCTGACTCGCCCTTCAATGCACTGCCGAGAAAGCCATGGGCTTGAGGATGAAAGACGTGGGTTCGATTCCTGACCTGGAAACTTATGAGCAATTTGACCTTGGGCAAGCAAGCCACTCCATGTGTGTGGCTCTAGGTGTGTGAAACAGAGATGCTGACCCTCCCACGGAGCCAGGCTTCGGGGTGACTGGCATACACAACATGGGCTCCAACGGCATGCTTGTTAAACTCCAGGAAGCCTAATTTGAGTGATCCTGAAATGATTGATCTGTCCTATGTTTGTATCATTGAGTCTACTGACATCATGCCGTTTAACAATAAACTATACATTATCTTTAATACGTGTCTCTACTTTCTTCACACCCCCCAGCTGGTGGGTAAGTTCCTTGCAGCACGGTGCATCGCACTTAATTTTCCTTGTGTCGGTTGTTGCAATAACAGGCACTTAGTCCTTGATAGCCGATCACTGGAGGACGTTACCCATCAACCAGATCTGGGTTCTGTAGCACAACAGAGTTATTTTCTTTGTCTTTCTCTCTCTGGTTTCACTCATTATTGCTAATGGTGAGAGAGTAGAAAGTCTATTAGGTTTTTCTTATCTGGTCAATGTGTAGCTTCTCATCAAATATATTCTACTGGGCATTGACAGATACGGCTGACTCGCCATGAATGCAGTTTGTTTGAGTCGTTTATCCACTATGAAGACGGGTTTTCCCTGAATCAGCTTTGTTTTTCCATTCAGGTGGGGTTGAGGTGGGCCACCAAGCCCAGGAGACGGAGGTCTATAAAGGAGGCCTACACCGTACCCTCTTCTGCTGTGACAGGCTCTCAGAGCACTTCCTAGTGACCCAGGGAGCCTGTGTTCTCTGGGGAAGAACAGTATTCCTGGCTGTCACATCGCCTCCAAGAAGTGCCCATTGTGGGTTCAACTGCGTCCCCCCAAAAGTTGTGTTGAAATCCTAGCCACTGGTACCTGCGAATGTGACCTTATTGAGACCCTATAGGGTCTTCCTAGCTGCAATGAGGTTAAGATCAGGTCATCCTGGGTGGCCTTCGTGCAGTCACTGGTGCCTTCATCAGGAGAGGGAGGTGCGGACACACACAGAGGGAAGATCTGAGCGTGGGAAGATGGAGGCCGAAACTGGAGTGATGGGGCTGCAAGCCAAGGAACGCCAAGGGTTGCCGGGGGCCAGTAGAAGCCAAGAAGAGGCGGGGAAGGATTCTCCCACGGAGCCTTGAGAGGGAGCAGGGCCCTGCCGACACCACGGTTTCAGACTTTCCTCCTCCAGAGCTGTGACAGATTAATTCCTCTGTTTTAATCCACCCAGTCTGTGGTAACTTGTTATGGCAGCTGCAGGAAATGGATGCACTGTCAGGGAGTCTAAATAATACAAAAGGGAGGCTCTAATTAGAATTAATTACTCATTTTCCCTGGAAGACCTTGGTACTACTCTTGTGGTACCTTCCTTTGTGATGACCTCAGTCTGGGACCCCCACGCCTTCCTTGCCCACATAGCTCTCTGTGTCTCCGTTTTTGACTTTATCTCACACCCTTCTAACCCCCAAACTCCACCCTCCTCCCCAATGTCCTCACTGTCTTCTCTGAATGTCCCCCTCACCTTTTTGCTCCGACTGATACACGACTTACTCCCAGGGATCTGGGGTCCCAGGGCCTGATGGTGGGGTAGGAGCCAGCTTTGCTCCTCATGGCCACGCCCAGACCATTGTTCCTCCATGACCCTTCCCGGCCAGTTTTTTACCCCCTCCCCCTGGCAATCATACATTACTATTTTGAAGGAGAGGCCATCAAATCTGCATAAGCCTCCCAGGCTGTGGTCCACCCTCCCCCCCACCCTCCAGGTAAGGCCCTGGGCCCTGCTGGCTCACTTCGCCCTCCTCATTGGCACTTCCGTCCCCACTCCTGCGGGATGGCCCACATACACCAGCGGATCTCGACCCTGGCTGCACTTCAGAAGCTTATTTGGGAAGCCTTAAAAAAAACAACCCCCCCAAAAGCAACCAAGGCACTGCATCCCCCTCCTCCCAACCAAATGAGTCAGCATCTTTGGGGGTTGGAGGCCTGTGTGCTTTTTAAGAGCTCCTGAGGTCATGCTGGTACTCCACTAGGTTTTAGACCACTGGCATAGGTGACCCAAGCAACACTGTGGCCTCTCAGAGCCTCCTCACCTCCGGCAAGCCCGCTCCCCCACCCCAGCCGTGGTGATTTCCCGCATCCTACTCTGACCCCCACCTCTGAGCTTCCAGCTCGCTTCCTGTAGAATCCCAGCTCCAGCCGTTCTGTGACCTCGCCATGTCCACCTGTCCACCATGGCCCTTGGGCCTTGCCATCCACCTCAGCCGACCCGTGTCCGTGGCCCAGGCTCAACCTCCTGCCCTCTCCCCGACTTGTGTCAGAGCGTGGCTGGAGGAAAACACGCAGCTGCTTCCTGGTCCTCGCCCTGTGAAGGGACAGCTCAGGTGGCTCTCGGTGCTGCCCGCCGCGCTGCCTCATCTCCCTGGTGGGTCCCTGTCCTCCCTCCCAGATGCTCCTTCACACCCTCCCTCTCCAGACCAGCTCCCTCCGGGGCCTCTGGCCTTGTCGCTCCTCCGATAGGCCCAGCGCGTCGCTGCCTCAAGACCTTGCATTTACAGTTCACGCTGCCCTCCTTCCTTCCTCCCCGCCCTGCCGTGGGCCGGCCCTCCCTGGGTTCATCTCACCTTCGCAGGAAAGCGAACCGTCCACTGTTACGGGATGCATTTGTTTTTGTTTGCTTGTCTGGCTCCCTCGCTCGCAGGCAGGTTTCCTAAAGGCGGTTCCTAAATCGTGGTCTGCTTGGTTCACGCCTAGACCCCCAACACCAGGAGCGGAGCCTGGGGCACCGCTAGCTCTCCGTGAATGAATGAGTGAGTGGATGTGCGAACGAAGGAACAGATCCATGCCGGGTATTTCTGAACCGACCTGGGAGGCTGTATAAACAGCGATTAGATGTCCCTTGATGATGGGTGACTTTGTTCTTTGCTTTTTGTGTTTTTTTAGTTCTATATACGCACATGTCAACTTTTTAAAAAATTAAATGTTATTATAGAAATAAAAATAACAAAAAAAGCAGTGACTAGAAGTTTGAGCTCTTGATTGATACTAGCCCTAGATTCCAAGCCTGGTTCTCTCCTTGCTCGCTGTGGGACTTTGAGCAAATTGCTCACCCTCTCTGGGGTTTAGTTGTCTCGTTTGTAAAGAATTAGGATATGAGGAGCCACTCCATAGGGATGTTGTGTGGATTACAGAAAATTATACCTGAAAACAGCCCCAAACCTGGCACATTATAAGCAATCAACAAATGTTTAGTAGTAATAATAATATTACCCCAATACATTTAGTTAATAAAAAATTAATTAGTTACTAAAGCACTTTTCTAAGTGCTTTACCTATTATGATCTGATTATTCTTTTTAAAATTAAACTCTTTTTAAAAAAGGTTTTATTTATTATTTATTTTTAGAGAGGGAAGGGAGGGAGAAAGAGAGAGAGAGAGAAACATCAATGTGTGGTTGCTGGGGGTCATGGCCTGCAACCCAGGCATGTACCCTGGCTGGGAATCGAACCTGTGACACTTTGGTTCGCAGCCCGCGCTCAATCCACTGAGCTACGCCAGCCAGGGCTGATCTGATTATTCTTCACACAACCCCTGAGACCGTAACTATCAGGCCCACCATACAAACCAGGAAACTGAGGCCCAGAGAGGTTCAGTGACTTACCCGACATCAGGGGAGTTAGAGGGTGGCAGAGCCAGGGGCCTAGGGTGGCGGTGTGGCTTCAGTACCCACGTGTGTGACCATCGTGATGTGCTGTCTCTGCTCAAAAACGGGCTTTCCACCTTTTGTGTCCCCTCTCCCAGGGAGTTCCAAGATGCTCTCCCATCTGTGACTCAGTCTGCTGGTGGGCGAGCATGAGACTTCCAGTCTGTGCATATGAGGTCTGCCTGGGAAAAGCCCACCCGTTGGTAACACAACGAGAGCGGTTTGCGCCCATATACTTCATTTTAATTCAGAAAATGAGGCCAGTAGTGACCTTTCCCATGTTCCAATTATGTCCTTTTCTTCCTCCCTGTTGGTTATTTGGTCGTTGATCAGTAAGAGTTTATTTCTCAATTTCTGGCTCTGTTCCTGAAATACATGGATGGGTCAGGCCATTCCAACTCCCTTCTTCTTTTCCTCCATTGGCATTTTCCCAGATGATGTCTGAGTCCCCTCCAGAGGCAGGATCTGAGGCAGGCTGGTTGCAGAGCATGTCAGCAACATCTCTGTGTGAGCACATGCCGTGGGCCCTCCCTGCACACCGCACGGCATGGAAGCGTGTGAGGATCCAGCCGCCTCCGACACCGCTCTCAAAGGAGAGAGGGCTGTGGGAAGGCAGGGCTGGAAGCGTGTCTTACGTTTCTCTGTGGCGTGGCCTGTCCGCTCCAGGTGGGCACAAGAACACCTGTAGGCTTCTTGAGAGTTTGGAACGCAGAGGAAGACCCCAGCCCTATCGAAGATCTATTTAGCAGCTGGACTCAGAAGCAAAAGAGCTCAGGCAAGTTACCAGCTGTCAACAATTGTTACATAATACAATCGGCGTCATTGTTTCTCCTGATTACATAAATAATTTTTTGAAAAAATTTAAATATACCCAAGCTTACAGAGAATAAACAAAGTTATCTGTAATAACTTCGTTTATAATCGAATAACTTCGTTAAGTAATCCCACCACCTTAAGATATCTAATTGACACTTTTGTAAACTTGCACATACTTTCTTTAAGCACGCACACCATTCCCACATAGTTTTATCTGGGATGCAGTGTAGTAGGTGTCGATTTATTGCTAAGTCTCTTAAAAAGTTACTTGCACCCTCATCCATTGTTTTCATACATTCTTCTTGTCAAGCAAAGAAAGTATTATTAACAGCCAGGTATATATCTTTTATATACTTTTATCTATATAAATTCATAAATGCTTGGATATAATCACCTATTATTAGATGTGCATATATAATAGCATATGGGATAATATACTTTTTTATTCAATAATATATTATGGCAACCTAGTGGTCTAATATTATACGTTTTTGTTTGCTCGATGATATGCCATAAAAACCCCTTAACTGATGCAGCTATAATTTATTATTTGTTATTAGATCTCCTAACATTCCATGACAGAAATATCTCAATCTGTTTAATCATTTCCCTATTTACAAGTATCTGCTTACTCAGCTTTTGCCCACTCCAACCTCACATGGACTTTTTAAATGAACTAATATCCACAATGCTGATTAAAAGTCTCCAAATTTTACTTTCCAATTTCTAATCCTGGTGTGTGTGTGTGTGTGTGTTTGGTCCATTATTAACTTGCTGTCATGATTGATTAGAAAGTCAGTGTAGTGTTTAAGTTCTCCTTGGAATTCTTATTTAGTCACAGGAAGTGTTTTTTGTGGCTTCTTTCTATAATCGCAGGTACTGGCTTCTGTTACTCAGACCTTCTCAATATGGCGGTCAGATCTTGTTTCCAGCCTCAGGAGCCACACACAAAATCATTCCACTGGGAAACTGTTGCTAAAGCAGAAAGGTTCCATGCAGCTGACGTGGCATCACAGTTCACAGTGTCTGCCAGCTGTGAGTAACAGCAGGCTGTCCTGCTGGGATAGAGCAGAAGCAGCAGCAGCAGCAGCAGCTCCTGGTTTAGGGGCAAACGATGTAAGTACTCGTATTCACCATTAACCGATTAACCCAAACCAAACCCAAACTAAGAGTGCTATGAGGGAATATACTTCTCATTAGAAACCCTTCTAGTAGATTCATTTGAGAAGCATTTGGTCTCAACCAGAGTAGAAAGGCATCAAGCCAGCACATGGTTCTCAGCAAAATGAACAACCTCACAGGCTTTTGTTTGAAAAAACAAACTTCAGCTGTGGCTCATGCAACTTTCAAACCCTAACTCCTTGAAGTGACTGTGGACCCTGGCTGTCCCCTGAGGCGTGGATTGAATTGAGGGTGTGTAAAAGGACACGTGATTTCAACGCACGTAAAACTTTAGGTAGGTTTGATTATTGGGCAGATGAAAGGAGGCTCAGCAGTTACAGTGTTTGGGGCAGAGGAGAGACCCTGTTAAATATTTCAAGGAAGAGGCAAGTTGGTTAAAGCTGACCGAGAGGCGATGTGGAAACTTCTGTCCTCAGGCCGCATGGATGGTTAGGGACGTGGTGTCTGCTAACCCACGGTGAAATGGAACCGTGGCCCAGCTCCCGTTAGCAGGAAGTGGCTCTAGAGCTGCCATTCCCAAGGTTTCCACCCTTGAAGTCACATCCTGAGTCATGGGATTTTCAGAGTTCATGAACTATGCACTTATGAGATGGTGATTTTTTTTCTTTTTGTTGAGGCCTTTTACTCCAATGTTCAGGTCTGTGTGAAATGTCACAAATGACCAACAGCGATCCACCTGAGTGTGGCTAACCTACTAACAGCTATTTTGATGGTCACTTCTGTCTTGGGGATACCTCAGCGAAGAGGTCCTTGGCCCTGCAGAATTTGCTTCCCAGCGGGAAAAACAGATGCTACGAGAGGAGGAATGAATAGTGGGAGGGGAGTCAGGATGCCTGGATTAGGGTCCTGGCCTTGATCCCAATTAACCATATGGCACTCTGGGCTCCCGTTTATATGCTATACAATGAGTGCATCCGGAAGGGATTCACTGCGATGCTTCAGTAATTGATTCTTCACCTAGTGTGAGTTTTTCCCTTGCTGAACAGCTTTTCACACAGCGTTGGATTGGCTCCATGTCCCACCCGGAAACAGGTGTTTACTGATGACATGGACCTCCCACGTACCTACCAGGCTTTGTCAGATTGTGGTTTCCTGTAACAGACACTTGAAGCATCCTCCTGGACGGGCCTCCTTACAGTGTAGTATGGGCAGGAGGGAGGGTTCCTTCTGCAAAAGATGTCTAAAAGCTAACAACTCATCTTACCTATCTGAGTTTCTATCTTTAAATGGTTATTGATCGGAACGGATACCTTTCCAGCAGCTGCTGATTTTTGAGGGGCAAAGCTACAAAAGCCTGACACTAAGGAAAATGAAATTGCTTGAAATAGGTGTGACCCACAGGCCACAGCCTGAAAGAAATGAAACTGCGTCAGAAATACACCAGGCTGTGTTTTCAAATAGAATAGAAAATACAAAACAAGAAAGAAAGAAAGAAAGAAAGAAAGAAAGAAAGAAAGAAAGAAAGAAAGAAAGAAAAGAAAGGAAGGAAGGAACAAAGAAAAGACAGGAGGGAAGAAGTAACGAAAGAAGGGAGGAAAGGAAGGAAGGATGGGAGGAAGGAAAAGAAAGAAAGAAAGAAAGAAAGAAAGAAAGAAAGAAAGAAAGAAAATCTCCACCACTGGTGACTGCGGGGTGCACCCTCAGCTTCCTGAAACTCGTCAGTCATTTTGGGCTTCGGAATTTGTGGGAGTCTCATTAACCCGTTTTAATGGAATGTTGGGTAAAAGCAATCTCTTTAATATAATGAGTAGGCACACTATCTTCCCCATTAGCCTGGCCTGGCCTAGCTCCCAAAATCACCCACATGGGCCTTCATCCATCCCTCGCTGCTTCCCCCCCTTTTCAAGGACAGAAGTGCACTTCCCGATCCCTGAGTGACCCCTCCTCTTGGGCTATGAGTGCCCCCCCCACCCCCACCATCGGCCTCCCAAGGGACCACAGCCACCGCCCATTTCCTTTATTCCCCTGTCTCTTCAGCCTCTCTTCTCATGGGCCCCCCACCGTAGGGAGACACGTTTGAGTGTCTCCCATTTTATACCAGCCAGCAGACCCACCAGCCTGTGAACAACCACTCACATCCCTCCCTACTGTCCCAGCCCCGCTCTGGCCATTCCACTGACCCTGTGGAACCCAGTGGACACTTTCAAGTTCTTACACAACTTGATCTTTTGTTGTGTTTCTTTCCTTTACCTCTTCCTCCTTCCTGACACTCTGCTCTCCTGGCTTCCTTCATGTTGTTCTGACTCCGCCTCCCCAGTCTTCGCAAACTTCTCTTTCTCTCCCTTTCACCTTACGCGATCATTTGCTTATTTTGAAATCTGTGCTCTTCCTTGACAATCTCATCCATATCCATGGTTTTAATAATGGTCTGTGTGCTAATAGCGCCTACATCAAACCTGATAACATACAAGCCTTCGGGAAGGAAGCAAGGTACAAACAAACGAACACCACCTACCACAAACCCAAGTCCAAGCCGCCTTCTCTCGGGAGCTCCTCCTCCTGGCTGGAGACAGCTCCAGTGCCTTGTCCCTGCAGGCAACGGAACTCCCCGGGGCCCCAGCCCGAACTTCCCTTTCCTCACAAACCTTGCTTCTTCCAGTAAAATGCACTTCAAGCTGGATCAGGAACATTACCCTTGACCTTCCTCCAGCCATTGCTGAGGAAATCCAGTTAACCTTTAAATCCCATTTATTCAGCTCCTGTGTTCTCCCCTGAACTTGACCCCAGCCCCTCTGACATTTCCGCCCCCACCAGTGTGTCAGTTCAGCTCGCATGGACTTCATAAAGGCAGACAATGGCAACTGCCTCCTAAGGCTCGCCCTGCCTGCAGCCTGGCCCTCCTCGTGCCCTTCTCTTCATTGTGACTTGTGCGCTTTCCTCAAATGTCAGCCTGATGATGCTACTCACCTGCTCTGAATCTTTTAGAAGCATCTTGTCTTCCGCAGGAATCCAAAACAATGGCCATCCAGCCTCTCCCCCCGCCTCCACTGAGTCCCACTGAATCATGTGGGTGGCCGAGCCTGCCCAGCTGAGCACCACCCCCGCCCCTGCCCCCGCCTTTGGACCTACCGCCTCCTCTTCTGAAATCACTCTCAGCCGCCTGTCCACTGGTTAAGTCCTAATTATGCAACAAGGTTCAAAGGGCTTTCTCTCCCAGGAAGCCTTGCCTGAGTCGGCGGCTCTTCCCCAATAATATAATGCTCCGAAACACTTCTCATGTTTTGTTAAAGTGATTTGTTTATTTTATTTACCCCTTAAGTTGACGGTGAAAACCCAAGACTTGGAATTATAAGTTTATTTCCATATTCCTAACGCCTACAGCGGCATGAGGAACACACCAGCTATTCAGTACGCTATTACTGAATGACCGGATGGGGGCCAGGTGGCCGCCTGCCGCCCCTCACCCCCCCAGGCCGACACTCTATCACAGTCAACCCAACAGAAAGCAAATTTCTTTCTCAATAGTTCAAGCGTAAGTTCTGGAAGCATATGTCTTGGCCACGTCCCTAAACAGGTGCCAACTGCCCAATTCATCTGCTTGGTGAGGGGGCTGCAGCTCAGGCTGTCTAGATGGGACTTTTGTGTCCGTTCTACAGCAAGGGATGGGGTCAGTCCCACGCACACTGTATAAACTGGGAGGAGACAGGGGGGTTTACCAAAGACAAACTGATGATCTGGTACCGGAGCCAGGGGATGGGGTGCTGGGCAGGCGAGAGCAGCTCACGTCCACGGTATCATGAGCAAACCTGAGGAGAGCTGGGGCGACACTCTGGTCCACGTGGCTGGCTGAGGCAGCTGGGGCCCTGTCATCAGTATCGACTCTCGTCGTCTCTTGTGTCTTTGTCCGTTCGGGCTGCTATGGCGTGACACCACAAAAGGGCTGGCTGACGAACCACGGGCATTTACTCCTCACAGTTGTGGGGCCCGGGAAGTCTACGATCCAGGTACAGGCAGACCCAGAGTCTGGTGGGGGCCCCCTCCTGAGCTGACGGACAGCCATCATCTCACTGTGTCCTCCCGTGGCAGAAGGGGCAGCGGCACTCTCTGGGGTCTGTTTCGTAAGGGCACTAACTAACCCTGTTCGTGAGGACTCTGCCCTCCTGACCTAACCAACTCCCGAAGGCTCCACCTCCTAATTCCATCACTGTGGGGGGGTGGTTAGCGTTCAGCATTTGAATTTTGGGGGGATGCCAACATTCAGTCTGTAGCAACCTCTTTGCATTCTACGCTCCAACCGCACTGAGTGTAACAGCGACTGGGGATGTGCTGAGTGCGCAGGCCCCCTGCCCCCTGAGCCCTGCGGGACCCACCCTTCGACTGGGAACACGTTTGTTCTCTCTTGCTCGCCCACCCTCCTTGCAGGCTCACGCGCCCGCATCCTGCAGGTCTCCGTGGAGAGGTCTCTGCTAGGGCGCCTCGTCTGACTAGGCTGGCAGCTTCGCTGTGCGTTTCATCTGTTTCTCGCCGCCCCCCTCCTGGCGCTGGAGTGGCCTGTCACCTTGTCTGCATCTCTGTTAGGCGGGAAGCTCCGAGAAGGCAAGGGACCGGTTCACCCTGGTGCCGTAGAGTGGCCTGCAGTCAACACCTAGAGCGATGCTTGACATGAATACAAGAATTACTCAGTTTCTCACCATTTCTTGGTTGTTACACAGGAGCAGGGACTGTCTGGGGTTCCTTCTACACAGTTCTTTGTCAGAGAAACTCTGAAGAGTCAGCTCACACAGGAGAAAATATTTATTACAGTGACTAATGAATTAATACTTGTCTAAAATATTATTTGTTTAATGGAAGATGATTTTTTTAATTCCAAGGTAAAGCTATGTCCTCCAGTTGGATTCATGTAGTGACATCATTTGTTCCATGAGTGACATTTGGGCCGGCACTGGGACATGGCGTCCCAGTGTCGTGAAATCACGAAGCAGGGAAAGTGTTCGTGGAAAAGGAGATATTCTTGGGGCGCTCGCATGGAAATCACATCACAGAAGCAATGTCGGGAAAGGCAGTGCATATTTGCTCAGCATGGGGAGAGCCTATCACATTCATTTGTGGAAAGCTCTCCCCAAATAATGAACTTGGGCCATCTCCCTGGCGACGGCTGCAGGCACGAATGCTCGGCGAGGAATCTTCTCCATCGCCTTGCCATGTCTTTCCCTGCCCTCCAGGAAGTGCAGCGTGAACTCTGTTTTCTGGCATCATACGTGGCTCCGATGGAAATTGCCCTGATGTGTTAAATGCAGCATTAAAACAGCACTCCAGGGGACCTTACCTCTCTCTGTAGTCACTCGGTCCGGACCGAGAGGACACGATTGTGAGAGCGGTGGAAATGTGTGTGTGTGTACTCACGCTGTGCACATGCACGGGCTGTTTCTGTGCATGGGGCAGCGGGCAGAGGAGAAGCCAGCAGAGTGGTATGTGAACCCAGGAGAGTGAGAGACAGACACGTATTGGAGACCCACTCCCCTGTTTAACAGGCATTTTGGTGCGTTTCCATGCATTATTTTGTTTTTGCAGCCCTGTTAGCTACTTTTCAGACTTAATTTTGTTTATCCTCACCCAAGGACATTTTTTTTTATTGCTTTAGAGGGAGAGGAAAGAGAGAGAGAGAGAGAGAGAAAGAGAGAGAGGAAGGGGGTGGGGAGAGAGAAGCATCGACTGGTTGACTTCTTGCATGAGTCCCTACCAGGGATTGACCTCACAACCAGGGTATGTGACCTGAGTGGGAATTGAACCCATGACCTTTTAGTTTATAGGACAATGCTCCAACCAACTGAGCCACCCTGGCCAGGGCTGGACTTAATTTTAAAGATAAGAGAACTGGGGTTCATGGAGAATGAGCGTTTTTTTCCCCCAAAGGCACATGGCTGGGAAGCAGCACTGTTCAAACTGTATCTAGGTTCCAATATCTATCTCCTTCCCCTCAGGCCTCTGCTCCTCCCCAAAGTGACAGAGGGAAGGATGTTTTATAAGGAGACACAAAGGGGGCTGTGGAAGTTGGAGAGGAGAAAGCTGCTGAGTGGCACGCCGTCCTCTATTCAAAGAGTTCACATGGGAGTTGGAGTCATGCGTGTGCGTTGCATTACCTCAGGAAGAGCGTCTGACTCTGCAATATTGGGGTGTTGCTTCTACAAGGAGCCCGAGACCGGCCTTCCCTGGAGAACAGGCACCTTCTGTGCCGGGGGGGGGGGGGGGACTGGGAGATCCAGAGAGGATGTGTATCTGGCAGTAGAGTGCCGGGGCGCTGCGGGTCTGCCCTGGGAAGAGCCGAGTTCGGGCGAGGCCCGAGCCTCCCCGGCTCAGCCGCCGCGTCCCCTGCAGGGACAGATTCTTTCTGGCTCATCGGGCCCGCGTCTGGATGTCCGCTCTTGTTCAAGAGTCTGTCACACATTTCCACCAAGCGGCAGGGAGGGACTTCTGGGTGCAGGGTGTGTGCGTCTGAATGTGTGTTTATCCATTTCATTGCAAGTGCAAAATTCCTTTGACATCTTACGCTTCTTGGTAAAAATGAACACAGACTTGAATTTGGTTGCACGATATTCTGTAGTAGAATATTTACGTTTGTTAACATTAAGACATATTTTGCAGTTGCTCGTGGGGCAACATTGGTGCTTCTCCTGGGCATCCTGCATCGTCGCTGGGGCTATGACTACTTGAGTGTGCGAAGCATTAGGCTGGGCTTTATTGACGTTTCTAATTCCGATGTTTTTACTTTAACCCGTTCTTTTTTCCCGTGTAGTTGTGTGGCGTAGGCTCTCTGCCTTCCCCTGGTCTCGTGGCTCTATGGGGACACTAGATTAAGTGCAAAGGAGCATTGTGGGGACTCGGCTTATCCTTTTCTGACGATTGTGCGGAACACTTCCTACACACCTGATAGCCTTTCCAGGGAGGGGAGAACAGCTAATGTTTATTCAGCATTTAATGGGCACCAAATACTTTGTAGGTGTTTAATCCAACTATACTCTTCCTAGCTTCGTGACGTGGGTTCTGTTATTACCCTCCTTGCACAGAAGAAGCAAAGGCGACGCACAGTAGCACGCCCGAGTTCACGCAGCCAGCGGAGGATGGGGCTGAGAGACACAAGCAGGCAGCCTTGTTCCGGGGCCACCAAGTGCCACGGCTCCTCTGGGGAGTACGTCCCACGGGCCTCGGGGGCTGGGAGGACACCCCAAGCACATTACAGCCCTTCATTGCATTCAGTGGGTGCTGAGCCACCTGTGCCCATCGGAGATTGAGGTGAGGTCAGAAGTCCCGGCAGCATCCATCCGTCACCCCACTCGTCCTGGTCCAGGGGCCGTCAGCCAAGTGGGAGGGGTGGAGAGAGGGGACGGGAGGCCACCTCTGCCAGCCCAGGGCTGAGAAGGAAGGACAGAGCCATTCTTCTTCCTGAGTGACATATTGCTTCTCCAGGTCTTGGCGGCGGAGGCAGGTTCAGGGAGGGCAGGTTTGCAGGCAGCCAGGTAGGGGCACTAAAGGAGCGATTTCGTCAGGGCTCCTACGTGGGGTCCCTTGGTCCTGAAGGAAGCCCGAGCTGGGCCCATGCCTTCACTCCCGAGCTTGTGCTGCGAGCACCAGTTCCAGGGAGGGCGCCAGCAGCTCCTGGTGCCCATGCCAGGCTAATGGTCCCTGGCTCTCGGACCACGTTTTCCTGGCACCCGTCCTTCCTGATAATTGGACTGCTGAGTGGCACCCGCTGCTGTGTGCATTTTGTCTGACACCCCGCTCACCTGAAGGAAGGGGTTGCAGCCTAGGAGGCCAATCGCTGGCCGAGGCCAGGGGCTCCCTCTCTCCAAGACTGGCCCCAAGTGGTGGCTTTGCTGGAGTCGAGTCAAGGCTTCTGGCTAGCTGGGTGATCTCGATTAAGTCACGTCACTTCTCTGGACCTTAGTTTTGTCATGTATACAGCGAAGCTCCGGAGTTAACACTCCAATGATGCAGGTGGTGGTGTGGGCCAGGACTGACATCAGGGTATAAGCCAAAAGAATCGGATCAGGTGGTCATGCACATTATCGTGATACACTGGAACCCATCACTGGTTGTCTACATGACCACACTGTTCCTGCTGTCCCACACATCCTTCTCTAGTAACTCTTCCCAGGAGGGTGGTGGTGCAGCCATTAGTGAGCCAGACATCAGGACCCATGACCGGGGTAAGGAGCCATGTCCGCGGTCAGAGAATTCTATACTCCATGGCCCGGTCCGAGGGGTCAGTTCAGTCGCATTAGCGTGGCGACCCTGAGAGCCATCGTGGTGGTCGTCCCTGCACTAGGAACCCCTTGGGAGGTGGGCTTGCTCCCAGCTTGTCGAAGGGAAGGGCCGTGTCCTTCAAATTGTCTTGTGTCAAATCCTGGCATCTTATGGAGACGAAGCGAAGTGTTGGTTGAAAGAAAGAATACACCCTTGGGGCCTTTTAAGAGCAAATTCTGAATTTTATTCCCACCCCCCAAATTATTGAGATATAACTGACCTATAACATTGTGTACGTTTATGGTATATAACACGATTTTCTGTGTTTTAAAATATCAATTCAAAAGTGAACATGAACTTCTCTACGTGTACCTTAATAATGCTGAAAAAAAAATGTACTCTGCAACTGCAAGAAATTGTCTTCGTATTGTAACAGAACATGTTTCAGGGCCTTCAGTTCAGTGCTGGGCATCTGAATTTGCCCTCCCCTAGAGGATACACTGTGTACGCAGCCAGGGCCCCAGGGGGAGAAGCGTGAACGAGGAAAACCACACCAGATGGGCCGGTATTTATGACTCTGCCTCAACCAGTGGAAGTACCTTAC
Source organism: Phyllostomus discolor (assembly GCF_004126475.2). Classification (NCBI taxonomy): domain Eukaryota; kingdom Metazoa; phylum Chordata; class Mammalia; order Chiroptera; family Phyllostomidae; genus Phyllostomus; species Phyllostomus discolor. The sequence continues at coordinate 19,265,618 of NC_040916.2, forward strand.
CTTTTCTAAAAGGAAAGATAATACTGATTTATAGAGTATTCTTTTTAAAAAAAATTTTTTTAAAGACTTTATTTATTTATTTTTAGAGAGGGAAGGGAGGGAGATAGAGAGAGAGAGAAACATCAGTGTGCGGTTGCTGGGGGTCATGGCCTGCAACCCAGGCATGTGCCCTGACTGGGAATCGAACCTGCGACACTTTGATTTGCAGCCCGAGCTCAGTGCACGGAACTACGCCAGCCAGGCAGAGTATTCTTATTTATATACGTGCTGTTTTACCAGCGCTTCGTCCCCCTAGTCACCCTCAGGAGCTCAGTATTGTTGCTCCCAGTACAGAGAAGGAGAGACTCAGGCTCAGAGAGGTTAGGTCGCAGAGCCGGCCAGCAGCAGAGCCACGGGTTAACAGCCCAAAGGCATTGCGTTCCTGGCCGGGCCAGGCTGCCTGCGGGCTTCCTGGGTTTCCTGTCCCTGGTGCCTCTGTTCTTTGTTTGCTGCGGGGGTTTGGATGCTCTCGTGTGTGGGAGAGCTCGCTCAGCCCACGGCCGGGCAAACAGGAGCCCAGGTTCTGAGCAAACCCTCTAAGTCAGGTGCACCCCACACTCGGTGGCCGGGCCGTACTTTGCCCTGGTGAGTCAGCCCCGGGGAGGCTGGGCAGTTGCAAAAGTAACCGACTGGCTGTGGATGGGAGGGCCAGGTGAGCCTTGGTGGATGTGGCACCTGGACTTTGACAGCCTCCGTGAGGAGAGGAGACACCCCCGGGCCAGGCCGCTGGGGCTGCGCGGAAGGCAGGTGGAAGGGCATCCGAGCAGGTGTGTGGGAACTCGGGCTCCTTCGTCTTCTCTCCCTCACCCGTGCTTGCCGTCCTGCCAGACGAGGCAGGGCCAGAGTGCCCCGACGGGGGCCAGGCAGGGCCTTTCATGGGACCGTGCGGGTGTGGTGGCTTGTCACTGTGGACGTGACGCCTTCATCCTGGAAATCCTGGGTGCTTTGGGGTGGGTGTCCTTCTTTACACAGCTCCAACTGACTGGAACTGGTATCTCTTGAAAACGAAATGACCGGATTTCAGCGAAGAGACTGGGTGCTGTGCCTTTGCACTCGGGGTGGGCTGTCCAGGGAAAGTCGGGGGACGGGCCAAAGAGACTCCTTACGTGTGTCCACATGGTGTTGAGTCCCGTGGGCCTTTAGGGAAGACCCTCACACCCTTTCACTGTGGTGGCATTTGGCCTTTGCTGGGATTTGCTGGGAAAAGCCTGGATTTTTTTTTTCTTCAAGAAAGTGGGTGACACGGGGCAGAGGGTGCTGGTTTCCCTGGAGCCAGGACTGGTCTCAAGGAGGAAGGCCCTTCCCGTGCGGGTTGCTCAGTGCTCTCTGCTCTCGGCTCAGAGCAAACGGTGGACCCTGGCTCCACGGCCCTGGGGCAGAGTGACGGCTTGATTTCAACACGCGCCCTTTGCCCTTTGGCGCTGATAAGAATTTTTACTTTCGGCTGGGAGTTTCAGGAGTGGGAGCAAGTGAACTGGATTCCATCAGGATTTCTCACCTGAAAACAGCTCCCAAAGGCGAGAAGCCATAGGGTGAGACTGAGCTCAGGCGCTCCCCGACATGGGGGACTCCTGGGGCGGGAGCGAGGCCGGCGCGTGCCTCCCTGTGGAGGTGCTGGGCGAAGGTCCGCTCTGCCCTGCGGGCCAGGGCGCTGGGAGGGCAGGCTGTTGTCCCCGGGCCGGTTTCCCATCTTGCAGAGTAAGTGGGGAAAATGCTTGGTTCTGGGGAGACTTCCAGGGTTTAGCATCCCCAGCCAGGAGGCTCACTGGACACGGCTCTCTCGTCTTGCTGGCCCCCCTGGAGTGGAGCAGGCCTGGCCGTGGTACCATAGCACGGGGCGAGTGCTAAGAGGTGAATATAAGGGTTCGGGAAAGATGTCTCCTGAGGTCACTTGGAGCTTCTTCTTGTTGAGGAAGTGCCTTCAGCCACTCCCACTCCCCTGTTCTTTATCTCTAACGTGGCTATTTATTGAAACAATCACCACAGACCAGGCCGGGGGTTGGGCACACCCTAAATTATCCTAATTCTGACAGTAGCCCTGCAAGTGAGCCATTAGGATTCCCATTTCATGGATAAGGACACCGAGGCTTAAAAAAAAATGAACTAGCTAGTAAGTGGGAGAGCTAGAATTCGAACTGTGGTCTCTAGCCCTGTCTAAGGCCTGCCCTGTTTCCGAGATAGCGTGGGGCCCCCACAATAACTGTTAAATCAATATTTGCTGGCGGAATAAATGACCATTTCTTTAATTGGAACACTTTGATAGGGTTTGGTAGCTTCATCTACTACTGTTCTCTCTCCTAGCTCTCCCACATCTATTACTGCTCCAACTAAATACACTTTTTCATTTTTAAGGCAACTTTGATATAGTTGTTTAGCCTGTTATTTATTTCATATACTGTTTGAGGTTTTTTCCCCAGATACTTCTATGTCAGTGTCCATCTGGCTTGTTCTAGACAGAGGATTTTGAGGACCATACTTGCTTTTTTACCCCCACAAAACCCAATCAACCATCATGTCTGGATATAAACCTGAAATAATGATAATTTGTTTGGTCTTGTTGTTTTGTCTGCAGGGAGATGAAATAACTACACAATAGACTGTAAACAAGGGAGAAGGTCAGAAGGCCGGGGATGGAGCCTGGGGTGCCCCAGTGGCCGCCGCAGCCCCGGGGGAGGCCCCCAGCCCAGTCACAGGGTCCGGACCGTGGCCTTCGGCGAGACGGGCATCTTCGGCCTGCCCCTCACGCTTGGCACGACGGAGAGAGGTTCCGTCAATGGCAAGATGTCCGCAGGAGCCCCCAGCCGCAGAAGGACCCCAGGGCAGACCGCCAGCAGCCCCACTACGTGCCCAGGCCTTTGTCCGGGGGTGACTATTACGAAGGTGGCCACCCCCATCAGCTGTATTCACGGTACGGTGTCAGCGCTTGGAGCGGACCCAACTCTCCTCTGCTTGTGGCCACATTGCTCTTTTCCTTCTTCCTTCTCCTTTTCCTTCTCCCCCCCCCACCCCCCCTTTCCCTCTCCTCCCTGCTACATTGACTTAGTTCAACACTTTTCTCTCCCAAATGGATTTTGGTGACTGAAAATAGTATTGCCTTCTTCTGCATCCCCTGGTGGAGCTTCCTAAAGGAGCCGTCAGAATGTACGTGGTTGGGTGGTTGGGTGTTGGGGACGGGGGAGAGGGCAGAAGGGATGAAAGAATGGCGAAGTTCAAGAGAGCAGAGGGGACCTGGGGTCCCTGTAAAATCTTCCCCGTTGTCTGTGGACCACTCCGACCCAGGTCAGCACCACACCCCCAGCAACGAGAAGAGCCCTGGTAGCTGGAACAGCACCAAGAGTGTGATGGGCATCCAGGAAACAGAGGTGTTGAATGAATGAGTGAAAATGCAAAAGAAATCAACCTCAGAGGAAGCAGAGATAAGCTTGCAGGCTCCAAGTTCAGAGGGCAGAGGTCTCGGCGAGGTCATTCTGGGTCGGAGGCTGTAGACTTCTCCTGGGTTCTCATTGACGGCTCTGCACTTAACCTCCTAGGGAATGCTGGGAGCTCTTCGTGTTCACGTGAGCTTTTCCAGGTGGGGTGAGATTTACCTGCCTACACATTCAGGGTTGAAATTATGACAACGGTTTTAAAGAATTTTGCCTCTGTGAAGTGCTAAAGAATTACTGATAAAAACACAAAGAACTGGTGGTCCTTTCCCTGGTCTTTCTGTGTGGTGGACTCCTCACAGGAAGGTGCGTCGAGGACAGAGGCAGTAAAAGCCATCGGGTTTAAGATGGTCCCAAGAGTGTTTTTCGTCTCACTTCCATCTGTACCATGCATGGGGACTACAGCGGCATGTTGGATACTTACACAGTGGTCTCGGGAAGGGGTTTGCTAAGATACTATCTGAGTGGTGGGATGTGTGTACTTGGAGAGCAAGGAGGACCATGGAGAAGAAGGAATCTATAGCTGTGGTTTTGCTGTGAAAATCCCAGCCTGGTTCCGAAACCAAGACCTCACTCCTGCTTAAGTCTGGATTTCCTGTTTACCAGATCTAGAATTAGCTGCGACTTTTAAAAGGGATTCTAGACTGAGGACACAATTCTCTCCTCCAAGGTGGTTTCCTGGGTCCAGTCTTCCACTGGCTTTTCTCTTTCCCACACTCATCCTTCAATGGCTGGCCTTCTTTGTGACATTTTAGGCCTGGCACTGAGGATCCGTATCTGAGCTACCACCCTCCAGCTCTAAGGGAAGAATATGCTTATGGAAGTTACTACTACCGTGGGCACCCGCAGCAGCAACCAGAAGAAAGAGGTATGGAATAACTTCCCAGAAGCCTCTGAGGCAGGGCAGAGGCCAAGGGAGCCACGCTCAGAGCTCCCTCCCACCCCCCTCGGATGCACTGCTCTGTGGAGGTAGAAAGAACTCCCTCCCCTGCCCACTTTGTTCTTGGCCAGACGAGGTCACAGCAAAGACACTAGTGCTTGGTGTCTCAAGAAGAGACAGAAAGCAGTCATTTTTCTTTGTACGTGTAGAGGATGGTGCTGAAACTATCACTCTGTTGCTGATATTATGGATACTTTGCACTTTATCCACATTTTTTCCTTCTACGTCTCATCATGGCGCAGATGACCGTGTCTGGCCAAGTGTGGGTAAAGTCATCCTGTGTGCGCCTGGGCTGGGGTGAGCTGACCGGCCTGTGCCCTGAGGGTGCAGACAGGTGCCACTTGGAGTCTGGACCCTACACAAGAGTAAGGTTTCAGGTGTGGGCTAATGGATGCTAGCAGAGAGAAAGTCTGTTTCAACACTGAGAATGCACACACACACACACACACACACACACAATACCCCGAGTTGTACAATAGTAAGGAGCCATACCTCTTGGGGACGTTCATCATTAGCTCACTGACCGATTTTATTCAGTTTGGCAAACACGTGTCCGTGCTACTGTGCTCCAGGGACTCAGCCCCACAGCCTGCAGGTGCCTTTCTGAACGCTCTGGAGCCAGAAGTGACCTGCTTTATTCTGTGTTTTTTTTTGTTTGTTTGTTTTTGTTTTTTCTCTGAGGGTGCAGTGCCGAGGCAAGTGAGTCCTTACATCAGGCCTGAAGATTATCGAGATCCAAAGTACCTCCATGAACATCCCCGTGAAAACCAGAACAGCCCGTCGGGGACCCCGTTCCGGTGAGTGTGTGAGGAGAGGCCTGGTGCATGTGGTCCAGCCCCACCAGACTGCGTTAGGGGAACCCGGTGCACCGGGTGCCGAGCCCTCGTCTCCGGAAGCCCGTCTGCTTCTGCTGTGCGGTGTGGGGGTTTGTCCCGGGGTTGCGGGGGTAGCCCGGCCGGCTGTTAGCAGGAACCCTGGGCAGAGAGACTCTTAACGCTGAGACATGGTTCCCAGACCTGGGCCAGTCTGGGTTCTGCTACTTGAGGTCCGTGCTGAAGCGGGGAGGGACTTCATGCTCGGTGGGCCGAGGAACAGATGTGGCCTTGAGGGAGTTCTCACCATGGGGTCCTGCTGGGGCTGGGAGGCTCCTCCTCTGTCCACTCCTGCGTGCTGAGATGGGCCATCCTTTGGGATAAGGCGAGCAGGGGATGGGGACAGCCTTTGGTTCAGGCGCCTGTCTCGGTGGCCTTAGGCCTGGCATCTTTGCCTGGAACCCACACGCCCAACTGCTCTGATTTATGCTGTTCCAGGCTGCAGGGGCCAGCCCCACTCTGCAGTGTTTGGGGCAGTTTCTGTCGCTGCCCTGGGGAGCCCAGGGGCCCCTGTTGTCCTGGCATTCATGGGCTGCTGTGGTGCACGGAAGGACCGTGCTTTCTCCCTGTGGCACCCAGGCCGACCTGACGCCGTCCGCCCCTTGCCACAGGACAGCCTCTGCCGGCTTGCCCAGAAACGCTCCCCTGTCCCTGTCATTTTGCTGCAGATCTCAGAGCGGGAACGCTTATAAAGACAGCCCTGCTTCTACCTCTGGACAGGAGAGGCCTGGGGACTTCCTTCCGGAGAGTCTGCCCCCTGGGGCCCAGAAGAATAAGGTAGCCTGCAGTGACATGGAGGCGGGGGGCCTGTGACAATGGACATTGTCAGCTGTGGCAGGGCAGGGCCCGTGGGATGGGGGTCCCAGCGCTGCCCTACCTGGCAGAGCCTCCCCGCATTCCTCTTCATTCCCGCCTTCCTGCTTCAGTCTGAAGGGCCTGGGGCCCCGATCTGGTCCTCTTGCATTTTTGTCAAACTGGCCGGGTCAGGAAATGCCACCCGAGTCACTCTGAGTTGGTGGGAGAGAGGAGAAGAGGCTGCCACCAGGACCCCGGTGGACTGGCTACTCGCTTCGCCCAGGCAGTGGGGGAGCTGCTGGAATCTTTGAAAGACAGGCCTGGAAAGCAGAGCTTGAAACCTCTCTTGACTTTTTAGCAAACCCTCTCTGTCTCCTAAAATCTTACTGCGTATACCGCCTGGGCCGTACATCCACTGGAACTCTCTTAACATTTTTTAAATAGACTTTTAGTTTGGAAAAATTTTAGATTTGTGGAAAATAGCAAAGACGCCATAGAGATGAGCTCTTTTTTAAAAGATTTTATTTGTTTATTTTTAGAGAGGGAAGGGAGGGAGAAAGAGAGAGAGAGAAACATCAATGTGCAGTTGCTGGGGGCTGTGGCCTGCAACTCAGGCATGTGCCCTGACTGGGAATCGAACCTGTGATGATTTGGTTCGCAGCCCGCGCTCAATCCACTGAGCTACGCCAGCCAGAGCTGTAGAGATAAGCTCTTAATGTTTGACAGTCTTGTATACATTTTGTTCCCCTGATTGGCTCTGTACGATTTTGGGGAACAGCCCCTTCTGTGTACCGAGCACGCAGCAGGCTAGGGCACCTGGAGTCCTGAGCAGTAGTAACGACAACACAACAGCAGCAGCCGCACACGGGTACAGCACTTGACCGTGTGCAAAGAGCTCTTGTATCCAGGGTTTCATTCGTCCCTCCCCAGGAGGTGCGTTCCATGAGTTTCCTGTACGCCCGTAGCCCAGGGAAAGCACAGTGCCAGGAGCATAGTAGGTGCTCATTAAGTAGTTGGTGCATGCACTGTGCAAGGCAGGTGTGGTGATGTGTATTACAGATGAGGGTGCCCAGCTCAGAGTCACTCGTCCCTAAGTCATAGCAGCTCAGCATTGGCAAAGCTGGGATCTGACTCCCGGCCTCCCGGTCCCTCCTGGGCCCAGGACCTGAGCTCTTTCCACTGGGCCATACACATTCTTCAGCTCACACCTGTCAGCTGAATCATCCGTTCTTTTCCTTGCAACACATCCCCATGCGCTGCATGTATCCGAAAGTTTGAATTTTGTTGCTCTGCGCAAACACCCAGGGGGACCCTCTCTCTGAAACCACTTCTGATCCTTCCTGTGTGTCTCCATCGGCTTCCCCCTGCAGCCGCCGCTGACCAGCGAGTCCAACCTCCTGCAGCAGCAGGAGTCTGGCCTCAGCTCCAGCAGCTACGAGCTCAGCCAGTACATGGCAGACGCCTCCGAGTCCTACCCCCCCGCGGCGTCAGCGGCCTGGAGACCAATTCAGGATGGTGGGTACTGACGTGACTGACTGAGGAGTTGGTTGCGTCTGATGGGAAGAAGGCTGAGTGGCAAGTCCCCTGGAAAGACGCTGTCACCCTGGTTTCCTAGAGTGGGTTGTCACTCACTTCCTTTGCCTACAGAGGTCTGCGGGGCAGAGGGGCTGACTTAGCTCCAACTTCTCTTGTCCTGGACGTTGCATCATAGCAGATTCTTGGGAGGGAGCCCCGCCCCTCGCCACCACCAGGCACTCACTCCCAGGCGCTTTCAAGTAGCAGGCGAAGGACGTGGGCACTGGAGTCAGTCTGGTAAAGCAAAGGCAGGTCACAGAGCACGGTTGCTATGTCCGGATGCAGATGATTTGTTAAACGCCCCGGCCTTTCATCGTCACCGAGAGTCTGGTCTTCGTGCGTCATTAACGTTTGGACCCACCCTCAGATGCTTGCGCTGTGCTCTGACATGGTCTCAGGGGCTTACATCTGACTGGAAGCACAGGCTGCTTCTCAGGATGTGGCCCACCCAGCGCCCAGGTGGAGTTTGGACAGGAACGCGTCTGCGGCATATTTCTAAGTCGAGGAAAGCAGTGACGGTCGCGCTAACAGTGTCCACCCATGTCTGTTGGCCAGAGGACGTCTCGGCAGCTGATTCCAAGGCACCCATGAAGTTCTACGTCCCCCACGTGCCTGTGAGTTTCGGGCCAGGAGGTCACCTGGTGTGTGCGTGCCCCAGCTCTCCCAGCGAAGGGCAGACGGCCCTGGTCGAACTGCACAGCATGGAGGTAAACGGGGGTCCGAGTCCCCGGCGTGCCAGCACGCTTCTGCCTGCTTCCTCTCTCCCTGCTTCCTCTCCTTTGAGCCTGGGCATCTCCAGGAATGGGGGCCCTTGTGGGGAACTGGGCTGTGCACCCTGTGGGTGGGGCTGTGCGTGCAGAAGGGGGCGGGGCCCTTCTCTGAGAAGTGACACTAGACTCACGTTTTTCCTGAGATGCTGTCGGCGCAGTTTCAGCAACTGGAGAACTCTCTCATGCTCTGCTTCCTCTACCAGACGCTGAGCCACACCTTGGGACCCTGGCCCGGGGCTCTGGCCCTGGGCTGGACTGAAAGGGGCATTGGGTGGACGGGGTCTGGAAGAGCAAATCTAATTTTTGTTCCAGGTTATTCTTAATGATTCCGAGGAACAAGAAGAGATGAGAACTTTCTCAGGACCCCTGATCCGGTAAACCACCCTATGAGCAGCGGAGGAAGGGCTTTTTGAAACCCGCAGCCTTCCTGCTCAGAGCAGGATTTGGGGGGATTTGCTCTCGGCTTCTCTGAAAGAAAGCGTCGACCCCCAGTGCACCAGAATTCTCTGTGCTGCCAGGCAGAGCCCAGTGTGGTCTGAGCCTTTCTCCACCAGCGATTCAGTATTTGAAGGGCCAGAAGGAAAATTATCGTGAAAGTTTGAAAACATGAAATCGGTTCCATTTTGCAGCAGCGACATGGTAGGAGGTTTAATGTTCTGTGCACTTAACAGACGTGGGAGGAGGGGAGAACAGTCTGGAAGTTGTAGACAGGTCCAGCGGAGGTGGGGGAAAAGGTTTGCCGCTTTCTGGAGAAATATCACCGTCAGTGCAAGTTCTCAGACAGTGTGCAAGTCTGCCCTCTGCAGGATTGAACTAGAACTGCTTTTAAAAGCCCTTTGCTGTGGGGACTCCAGGCTGATGTTGGAGTACCTGGGTCCCAGCCCCAGGCACATACTAAGGTGGCAGCTCAGTTAGCTCTCTCTAGCCTTAGCTTTCCCTTTAAGAAATGATGTGACGCCAGCTATGCCTACCCACAGTGGCTGTGAGACTCTTTAAGCATCAACACTGTTACATAAATGTATTCCTGTCCTGAATCTCCCCCTCCAGGGAAGTGCCCCTCTAGTATTCTGACAGTGTCTCCAAGTGACGCTGAGTTGTCTGTTTCTCGCACGCAGGCAGCACTGAGTGGCGTGTTTGGACGCTGGGGTACTGGTTCCAACGGGGCACCGATTTTATTGAATGGTCTCAAGCACACAGTACTGCCTGTTTATCAAGCACTCAATATCTGCTGCCCAATTTGCTAATTCCTTTTTTTGTCGGGAGATCGATTTTTTAAATGATCCCTGTCTTACGGGGGAAAGCTGGGACTCCGAGGAGAGACAAGCTTGTGTATGAGCTGAGATGTGTTGAGCTAGAGTTAAACCCTGGATTTGAACCCGGCTCCACAGTCTGGGCTCTTGCCCTCCCCCATGGCGGTCACTTCAGGTCTTGGGGCCTCGGTCTCCTCACCTGTGACATGGGGAGAGCCACCGTGAGAATCTCTGAAGTCCCGCCCTGTTCCCCAGGGAGAGGACCATCCTGCAGCCGCAGGCTCATTCCCGGTCCCAGCCCAGCCAGCGGCCCCCACGCACGGTGGGGGGAGCCCCCGGTCCCCATGGGGCAGAGTCTGCCACTCATCCCTTGCTCCCTGGCATCTCTCCGCAGGGAAGACGTCCACAAGGTGGACATCATGACGTTTTGCCAGCAGAAGGCAGCCCAGAGCCGCAAATCCGAGACCCCGGGGAGCCGAGACTCCGCTCTGCTGTGGCAGCTGCTGGTTCTCCTTTGCCGGCAGAATGGGGTGAGTGGTGCCTCTCTGGGGGTGGTGGTGGGGGGGCAGGAGCAGCTGGATTGGAATGTCAGCCTTCCTGGGATAAGTAAGGTTCGGCTTAGGGTGTAATTATCAAAGGAAATAGCAAAGAAGCCACAAGCACCCCCCCCCCCCCAAGTGCTCCGCTGTCAATGCCAGCTTGCCAACTCCCACCTCCCCGCGGCCCTTGTTGTCCCCTGGCCTGGGGTATCGGGAAGTTGTTGGGTCGCTGCGCCAGGCAGCAACACGCCCGCGAGAGCGTGCGTGTTCCCAGAACCCTCGTGGCACCCGAGCGGGATGCAGCAAGCCAGGGCTGGCTTCCCCATGAAGAAGGCGGGCACTCCCGGGTCTGCTGCTTCAGCCTGGGCTGCGTGGCGAGGGCGAGGAGGAGGATCCTTCTTCCCTCCGGTGACGCTCTTTGCCTTGCAGTCCATGGTGGGGTCTGACATTGCGGAGCTGCTGGTGCAAGACTGCAAAAAGCTGGACAAGTACCAGAGGCAGCCGCCGGTGGCCAATCTCATCAGCCTGACCGAGGAGGACGACAGGCTGGTGCTCGGCGTGGGGACCCCGAACCTGCTCACGGGGGAGATTCCCCCCAGCGTGGAGACGCCTGCGCAGATCGTGGAGAAATTCACCAAACTGCTCTACTACGGAAGGAAGAAGGCGAGTGCGCCCCCTCCAGGCTTGTTTTAAAAAAGCAACCGCTGTCTGTCCCCACCGCTCAGCCCTCCTCCACTTGGACTCGGCAATACAGGGTCCAGCACAAGTAACGCCCCTTTTTTATTACAAAATCTTTTGTTACAAAATCGTAAGCATGTCACTGTGTAACACGACAATATCACGCTCAAGCACGCCACATGACAGTTTAGGTGAAATGTTCAAATGAAAAGTGTAAATCGTTACACCCAGATTATTGTTACCCGACCAACCACACTCACGCCGGCGTTACTTCTGCCCGACCCTGTAGCTAGACCCATTTTACAGCACCGCAGCTCAGGAAGGTACACAGGGGAAAATAAAACCAGGAGGGAGCGCATTTGCGGTTGATATTTAAGGAGTAGAAAGGAATTCCAATGTAGATGGTCATTTCGTGTTTATCACTCTTGAATTCGGATCAATGTGGTTTTCTCAAACTCCGTAGATACTCAAAAATATAATCTTCAAGTCTCTAAGGAGGTATGGCTACTCAGGAATTTCTAGTTAAGGAAAGGCAAGTGATTGTTTTCCTCATTCCACCTGTAAGCAAAACAAAGTTGGAGTGGTGTTTTCCTTAAGAATCTCTCAAACCCTCTGAGTATATTTGGAGTTGAAACATCACGAATACAGTTCATTACGTATTTTTTAATGATGGTGTGGGTGAAACAAAATAATTACAGATTTTCCAAAATGACAGAAGTATCCTGAAATCAGAAGGTGTGTTTTACACACTTACTTATCTTTCTGCACGAGCAGCAGCAAACATTCCGCAAACACCCTAGGACTGCATGGCAACAATGTGGCCGGAGTGTCCTGCTCACTGGCGACGCTCTGTTCTTGGGCGGGGGTGGGGGGGGTGGGGGATCTGGAGTGGGACCAGGAACTATGGTTTATCCATGACAAGTTTGATTTGGGGAAAGAGTGAGAACACAAGTTCAGTTTGTTATAAACTTTTCTATAATTAGAAAAGAAAAACAGCCATAATCCTCCCACTCAAAGATCACACCTGTTAACGTTTTTGATGTATTTCCTTCTAGCATTTTCTATGCCTATATATTCAAAAGCAAATTAAATCATATATACAAGCACTTCTTTTTTTCCTAAAGTTATATGGTGAAATACTCCCATGGCATTAACATGCACTGTTTAAAAATGGTTGGGCACCATCCCATCAATTGAGGGCATCAGATTTTATTTAAAATCCATTCTTGTTGACTGTGTAGACTATCTACATTTTTGTCACCCATTATAAATGATACAGTTTGAACCTCTTGTCACATAAGTCTTTGGTGGGTATTTTAATTATTAGTTTTTAAGGATAGATTCCTAGAAGTGACATCACCAAGTTGAAGGACATACACTTTCTAAAAAGTTCTTAATATATACACTAAATTAGTTTCTAGAACATTTGTTACAAGCTGTATCCTCACCAGCTATATCTGAGGTACACCTACCAACATGAATACCTTAATTCCACAGATGAAGTGATGTCTTACTTAATTTTTTGACACATAAACTAGACAACTTTAGTTTTATATTATTTAAATTTTTATTGAGGTATACTTGACAAATAAAATGGCGAGATTTTAAAATGTAACATGTACAGATTTAATACTTGTCTATCATGCAAAGGGATTCCCCCATTGAGGTAATTAGTACATCCATCACTCACAGATTTACCTATTTTTGTGCCTTCTTTAATTTTGAAGCCAAACTCGCATTTTACGAAAGTCTTTTTTTTTTTAATTTTATTTATTTATTTTTAGAGAGGGAAGGGAAGGAGAGAGAGAAGCATCAATGTGTGGTTGCTGGGGGTTATAGCCTACAACCCAGGCATGTAACCTGGCTGGGAATTGAACCTGCGACACTTTGGTTCGCAGCCTGCGCTCAATCCACTGAGCTACACCAGCCAGGGCTCGAAAGTCTTAAATGAACTTAATCATATGTGAATGTATGATTAAAATCAATGTCAATCAATTTGATTCAAAAGATTAAAAAAAGGATAAAATGGGGAAACGGCACAGAGGCACTTTATGCACATGGGATCACTTTCTCCTCGTTCAACAGACCGTTCACCCCTTTTCACCTTCTGTTTTTTATTTAACAAAACCTCTGGGCACGTGTTTCTGGGACAAGGACAGGCTGTCACTATTCCAGGCTGGCAGTCGCTCGGCCCTGCTTCCCGAGAGTGCTCGGCCGCAGGCTGCGTGTGCACCAGCGGAGTGGCTGTGCTCCAGCGGGAGCTCAGATTATGTATCACTTCCATGTGCCACGGAATATTGTTCTCCTCTTGATTTTTCCAATCATCTAAAAATGCAGAGACTATTCTTAGCTCGTGGGTGGAAGCTGGCCTCCAGGACACGTTCTGCGGAGCCCTGCTCCGTATAATATGTAAATATCTTTCTCGTTATGTCTGAGGACCGCACAGGGCTCTACAGATAAATTATAACCGATGACACCCTGTATACTGACATTTAGGTTACGTCCAGTCTTTTGCTGTCACCAACGATGCTGCGATGCACAGCCATTGCCATGTCACCTTGTGTGAGAGAACACATTTCTGGATGGGGAGGTGTTCTGGAAGGGTGGGTGGTTTGTGATGCTGGTAGCTATTTAAAGTCGCCTTACTAGAGGTCATGCCAGTTTACTCTGCCTGTGGTGCATGAGGTTGGCGGGACCTGGGCATGTGGAACTCGTGGCATGGAAGGCCAGCGTATCGCCTTGTCACTTGTGTGCCGAGACTCAGTCCTTGGGGGGAGGTGCTTCTCGAGTTTTCGGTGCTCAGGTTCACCAGAGCATCATGTGTCTTTGCCAGCAACACACTGGTGGGATAGCTGGCTGCTGTGTCTGAGGGGGAGTGAATGAAAGAGAACAGAGGACTCTGACAAAGTCGAGGCTGGAGAAAGGGACAGCGTAGAAATACGTGCCAGCGAAAGCCCCTTTCGCACGGCCCCTGTCTCGTGTCCACGGGTGGGGCTCTGAGAGTCTCCGTGGAGGCCCCGTCCCTCTTGCCCAGGGGCAGCGGCTCCTAAGTGCAGCAGCGAGCTCCTGCTGTCGGGGAAGGTGAGTGGCGCACAACGCCACAACACCGCGTGTGATGCTTTGTTTCCAGGAGGCCTTGGAGTGGGCCATGAGGAACCACCTGTGGGGCCACGCTTTGTTCCTGTCCAGCAAGATGGACCCCAGGACCTACAGCTGGGTCATGAGTGGGTGAGCCGGGGACTCGCCATGGAGACCAGGGGTGCGGAGAGGCCTCCCCACCAGATGGGGGGGTGACAGTGGGAGAAATGCAAGAAGCATTGAGGTGCCCAACCCCCCGAGCGTTCGTCCAGGTTCTTTTCTGAATGGGACGTAGCGTTTCTCTCCCCCAGATTCTTATAATCTACCCACAGACACACTCTTTCTACCCAAGACGCTGAAGAGAACGTTTTAGCAATGTCTCCCCGAGTCAGGGTTTCCAAGGAGTAAGCGGGTTTCTACTTTGCGACAGCTTCTGTCTTTGGAAGGGGCTGTTGGACACAGTCCCATCAGCGAGGGGATGGGAAGGATCACTAAGGTGAACCGAAGGAGCCTTAAGGCTGAGAGCGAGTGCGTGTCCACTGCTCAGTCTTGCGGTGGAGAGATCGGTGCTGAGAAGGCAGGGATGCGGGCAGCAGGGCCGTGAGCTGTGGCAGGAAAGGGCATTTACAGATCCTGAAGTCTTCCCCCGGGGCAGGGGGAGATGGCGAGACTAGAGGGATGTGTGTGGTCAGAAATCAGGCCAGGACACCAAGATCTGGGTGCCAGGTGGACCAGGACAAACAACCACACCAGGACGAGATAGGAATGGAGGTGTGACTTCATAGCCAGGAGTTTGGACTAAGGCAGGTGAAACAGCGAAAGGGAACTGGATCTGATGGAGGTGGTAGGTCTAGGGCGAGCGGGAGGAGGGTTTCCGAGCAAGTCCGTTCAGCCCTAGTTAGCGTCCCTGGGGCAGGTATGGGGCATGGGCGGGGCTACCCTCTTAGCTTCACTTACCTGTGAATTGCCACACACCCTGTTGAGCAGAGCGTTGGCTAGGGAGACGGACACTCTAGTCCAAGTTCAGTCCATGGGGCTAGTGGCTGTCACACTCCCCGGGAGCCTGCTCTTCACGATGGCCTCCTTGGAGTCTCTTCATGGCTCTGCCCCTCAGGCGGCCCGGGGCCTGGTACCCTGGCTGCACCCTCAGCCTGTGCAGGGGCTGGCACGGGGAAGAGCGAGGAGCTTCATCATGTCACGTGCTCTGAGCCTGTGAGGCCAGGGCGCTGCTGTAGGACGGCGCTCTGAGGGGTGACTCTCCCCTGGGGGGGTGGGAAGCCGTCTCCCACGGCCCCACGTTGGAGCATATGCTTCTGCTACAGAGCTTTGCCTCGGGCCATTGATTCTTGACGGCGCCCAGTGAATTGTGAAAAATACCTCTTTCCATTCAGCTCTAGAGCTTATTATACTGCTTGTTTGGCGTATCTCTTGGTTTGCCATCATTGGGACCATTGTTGGTCTCTGTCTGATGCCTTTCTGGTCACTGAGAACGGCTACTTAGTGCCCGTGAGTAAAAGCCCTGCAGACCCGGGCTGGGGATGAGCCAGAGGACCAGCGCTGGGAGCTGTAGGAGTTGGGGGGGGGGAGGTGCTGGAAAGGAGGGGCCCACAGAGAGGAGGTTCAGGATGACTGCTGGGGCCCTTTGGGGCTCTTTGAAATGTGGGTGGGTCACCTCCATGCAGAGATGTTTACCTAAGAATTCGGGTGTCCGTGCCAAAGTGCAGAAAACCTCCCCTGACCACCAGGAGAGCCACCTGGGTGGGTGGCAGAGTGAAGATTCTGTCCTCCACTCCCCCCCCCCCCCCCCCCCCCCCCACCGCCGCAGAAGTGAGGGTGACAAAGGCACAACCGGAAAGCAAAGAGAGACTCTTGTTCCAAAGGCAGCTGCTAAAACCAAATAGAGATACGGACGAGGCCTCGTGCGTCCCGGACGGTGGGCTACAGGCCCTCTCGGCGTGGTCCCCACTGACGGCCGCCTCTCTCCGCAGCTTCACCAGCACGCTGGCGCTCCACGACCCGCTGCAGACCCTCTTCCAGCTCATGTCCGGGAGGATCCCACAGGCAGCCACGGTACGCCTGGGGACGGGCCCTGTCCACACCCGGCATCCTGGGGCCTTAGGGGGAGGAGACTGCTCCGGAGCCGGGGCGTGGCTTCCACGATTAAAGATCAAAATAAGTGTTTGTTAACCACCGACGCTGTGCTACGCAATTGGATGCACATGATTTCATTTCACGCTCGGAGGTAGGGACTCCTGTCCCTGTTTTGGCCGAGGTGGAAACAAAGGTGCTCAGGTGTGAGGCGTAGCGTCGGGGTCCGCCCAGGTCTGCGGGGGCCACTGACCCTGCCCTTCCACAAGGGCTGGCTGCCTGCGGCGCTGTGAAGAACGGGAGGGCCAGCGGCTGTCACTCAGGCTTCCGTGGGCTCCTCCTCCTTTCCGCTCCTGCGCCTCGACCCCTTGCTTCAGGACAGGATAGGTTTTACGTGTGGTCTGGACTTGGGTTTGGCTCCGGAGAAGAGCGAGGCCGGCCGGATCGCTGTCGCGTTGTGAGAGGCTCGGGGTTTTTGCTCCAAGTTAGCCTTCCTGACCTTTGAAGTTCGGTAACTAGGATACGTTTTCGTTGGCTGTCTGGGCCAGCTTTTTTGCGGAATTCGGCATGCTTTTTAAATCCATGTATTCGTATCTGACAGTGCAGAAAGGTTTTCTTGAATTATATCCTTCAGTGATCGTTTTGTTCTATTATTTTGGTATTCTTTCCAGAAACGCCATTTACACACATTTCATTGAATTAAAAAAAAAACTTCATTTGTTTCATTTCGTTATTTCTTCTTTTTTTTGCGTTTCTGGTTTCTACCTTGTAGGTCCCTTCTTGCGTCCTCAGCGGTGTCTGTGCACTTTCACGTTCTCTTCCCTTTTGTCCTCGTTTCTCTGGTTTTTCTCCCGCTGCTGCCCCAAGCTCGGAGGGCGCGTGGACCTCCCCACGTTCGCACCATGTCCTTCCTGGGCCCCCAAAACTTAGCTTTAGGCCCTCGCTTCCAGGAACTGGTTTCGCTACTTTATTTTGCTTCAATTCATGATAAAATATCAGGTAATTGGGTGACAGTTTCTTGTTTCTGATCATTTTTTTCCCCTGGTGAATGTTCCTTCTACTTTCCATGTGTTTTTCATGCTACTCCCCTCCCTTTATCTTTGTAGTGTCATTGCACAGAGCCTGCACTCGCTTCCTGGAGGAGCCGAGTTGTCCTGTTCCGGTTATTTGTGGGAGGCCTGTGCGGGGAGGGGCCGGGCCGTACCCAGGCTGTGCGGCCTTTCCGCATCCCCTGGAGTTTCCTGTGACCGTTTGTGTGGCCTTCGTGCGTCCCCAGCCTGCGGAGATGTCTGTGGGGTCCCCCACCCTGACCCCCGTGGTCCCTCTCTGCTCCCTCCTGAGCGTGCCTCTGCCCACTCTCCATGACTTCTGGCCGCCCTGTCTCGTATTTCCAGGTGCGGGGCTCTGTTGACACCCAGCTTTCATGAAAACGGACTTCACACTTGTGCTTTAGTGTTGTTTTTCTTTGCTGCTTGTGCACAACTCCACGAAAAGGGAAATGACGACTTTCGTGTCCCTTCGTCAACCCCCCGGGCTGCGCCAGAGCCCGGAGTGCGCCCCACCGCTCAGCCGGACGCCTGCGCTCTGCCTCGGCATCGCGTCCCCTGGCGACGCGCAGAAAACGGCGCCATGGATGCAGGGGCCTCTGGGACTCACTCCAGTGGGAGAGTTAGCTAAGTGTTCCCGACTGTTCCGGGAGGAAACTGAGAGGTCAGAGGTGTGGCGCCAAAGCTGTGTTTGATCTTGGTGTCTGAGAGGGTCTAATCGTAGTGTCCGGCGACAGCCGGGACTGCAGTTGCGCGTGGTGTGCGGTGTCGCGGAGGAAGAGCACCGCCGGGGGAAACCGGCCGGGGCTTGGAGCGCAGGCGTAACCGGGACTCCGCATCTGCGCTCTGGGTGCGCTTGGCCTTGTTCCTGAATCTCAGAACCTCGGTTTCTCCTGTCTGTGGGCACGGTGATGCCGAACCGATGGGCCTACTGTGACAATTAAAGGGAGATAACACCTGAACACGTCAGCCGCCGTGCTTGGCTGGGTTGAAATTAGTGAACAAATGCTCGCGCTCCGTCCCTTTCTCTTCCTGTATCTGCTTTACAGCGATTTTTAAAAATCGCTTGTGGAGGAGGCAGAAGAGTGAATTCTAAGTTTTCGTTATTTTTAGCAAAGGCTTTTCTTTTCCTGCTTGCTTCAGTTCCAGCAAGAAAGGGCCGGGCTCCCGCGTTAAGTTGGGGATAATAATAGCACCCACAGCCGGGGACCGGTCCTGGAAGACGCGCTCCGCACAGGGAGCGGCCCACGCTCGGTCAGAGTGCAATAAGTGGCAGCTGCGCTCAGTCCTGTGACTTATTATTGCCATCCTTCCCGCTCGCGCTGCACCGCCCAGGTCAGCAAAGAGTAACGGTCACATGGAGTCCGGTGATGCGTCTTCGCTTCCTTGGGGCAATGACAAAGGCCAGGGATTCGTGGATTGTTTTGACACCCAGATCTGGGGTATTACCGTCAATCTCTACCCACTTGAGGTGACCATTGGGAGACAGAACTGGTCTGCAAATCACCCCTTTCCTGTGCTGGGCTTGCGTGTGCGTGCGCGTGTGTTTTCACCTACATGTGACTTACAAAGTGCAAACCAAGTGTGCCGCACTGTGCTATGTGCTTTACCTCCCTATCTCATAGTATCATCAACAATAATAACCCTCTGGGGTGGAAATTATGATCTCCATTTGAGAGACGAGGAAACGAAGGTTTAAAGACATTAAAAAGTGTGCTGAAGGTCACACAGCTAGTCAGGGGCTGGACTCCAGTGGAACCAGGGCCTGTGTTACTCCTGTGACCTTATGTTGTTTCCTTTATCGATGTTTCCTGCCCTGAAATCCCCCTTCCTTCAGGAGAAGGTGGCCCTAGGGCCAGATGGTAGGAAAAGCACCATTTGTGTGGTCTTTGTTTACACTCTACTGCCCCCTGGTGGACATCTTCTGCCCCTGCATTGTCACCAGAGGGAGGCGGGCATAGCTCTTGTCTAGGAATGCATGAGGCTGGGCCACCTGCCTTGACGTGTTTCCTTCTCCAGGTGGCAGTAGGCTTGTTGTGAAGATGAAAGAAGGCGAGGTATGTGACAGGGTTTTGTAAAACCAGAGAACACGAGCCATTTGCAAGGTGTTAAGAAGTCCAGTGTTCCCCTGACTTCTGATGCTACTGTGGACTCTTCCCCTCGGGAGGCCAGGATGTTCAACCTTCTTCCTCCCATGGACACATCAGGGTTTTATTTTCATTTGCTTCCCCCTAGCTGTCGGGATTGGGGGCACCAGGAAGAAGTTTGAAAATTGGCAACGAATAGTGCCATTTTATCTGTGTTACCCCTCCATGCGCTCGGGTATAACACTGTCTGTCCGCCTGTCCATCACTCTGGGGTTCTGCTTTCTGAAAAGAGAACTTGCAGTCCAGAGCGGCAGCCTGGCCGGCGGTGGAGCGAGTGGCCCCTGAGCTCCTCCAGGCCGGGAAATGGACAGCAGCCTTCCTCACCTCCACCCTGGCCAGGGCTGCACTGCTCAGGAAACTTCCATTTTTTTTTTCTCTGCTGCTTCTCAGAGTTGTGGGGACAAGCAGTGGGGAGACTGGAGGCCTCACTTGGCGGTGATCCTGTCGAATCAGGCCGGGGACCCAGAGCTGCACCAGCGGGCC
This sequence comes from Phyllostomus discolor, assembly GCF_004126475.2. Taxonomy (NCBI): domain Eukaryota; kingdom Metazoa; phylum Chordata; class Mammalia; order Chiroptera; family Phyllostomidae; genus Phyllostomus; species Phyllostomus discolor. The sequence goes on from NC_040916.2 coordinate 19,285,343, forward strand.
ATCGTCACCATGGGGGACACCCTGGGTGAGCAGAAGCCGGCACGGCGTCCTCCCCCTCCCCCGCCCCTCTAGGGTAGCCCCGGGCCGAGCACACTTTGTGCTTCAGTTCTCAGGTTCTGTGGAGGGTCCAAGACAATGTCCCCAGCTTCCCTTTGACCCAGGAGCCTCAGTGTTTTGGGGACAGAAAGTCCAGGGAAAGGAGTGGCCTCCTCGCCTCTCCGTTTCCCAGAAAATGGGCAGCACATCAGGGCAGGGCAGGCCAGGCCCCAAGACTGGAGTTCGCGGCTGTCTCAGCAGGGTTCAGACTTCCCAGAAGATGAGTTAGGGCACGGGGTATGTCCCCTCCTGTCACCGTTAGTCCTGCAGTGACCCAGCTCGAGCAGACAGGAGATTCCATTTTTGCCTGAACTACCCCGGGGAATTGCGTGCCCTTTATTTCTACCCCCCCTCTGTGAACATGGCCTTATAAACACGTGGGGGCTATTGAATGGCTCGGATCAGTGACTCTCAGCTTTGGTCCAGGGGCAGAACACAGAGAAATCACAGTTCTCTTGTGGAGCTCAGGGAAATACTACCATGTGAAACTCAAAATAGCTTTGTGGGAGGCTCTGCCGAGTCAGATGGCAGGTCACTCGGCCCCCGGCTACAAAGCGACACTGTGTGCCGAGCCCTTGGGTGCCAGGTGCTGTGCTAGGTACTTTACCTGCTTGAATGCACTCAATTTGGAGGTAATAGAAAGTGTGTGGGAGGGCACTTCAAGCCCGGGAACAATTTGGTAATTAATGTGATTTTTATGAGCACCGGGGGAAAGCCTCCCATTGTTTGATCTCCCCAGGGAATGCATTAGGTGGCCAGGAAGCCTGGTTTTAAACGTGGCTCCTCAGAAGTGGTCCTCGTCTTTGCTCAGGTGTAGGCATCTGTTCTCGCTTCTCACCCTTGGGAAGGACTCACATGCTTAGAAAATTCCTGCTCAAAAATCCATTAGGGGCGGCGTGAAACAGTGCCTCATTCCCGCTGCAGAGGATTGAAATGGAATGTCTGAGGCCGGAAATGTGGTGGGAAAGAAACCGAGGGGGGAGGGGTTTGGGGACTGTGAGGCTCTGCCCTCTGACCTACCTCGGAGTCCACCTTCAGCGGCCTCCCCTCCCACCCAGAGGACGGTCCCCACGTGGGCACGGCGCGTGTCATGACTGGGGCTTGTCCTTCCCCTGCAGCCGGGAAGGGGATGGTGGAGGCGGCTCACTTCTGCTACCTCGTGGCTCGCGTGCCCTTCGGCCACTACACGGTGAAGACAGACCACCTGGCCCTGCTGGGCAGCAGCCACAGGTAGGCGATCTTCCGGGGCACAGGAGACGGGAAGGGGAGTTTTGTTTTCTAGGGGTATGCTTTAGCACTCGTTGGGTTTCACGGCTCCATTTTCCGCGGTCTTGGGTGAATCCCAGGTACCGCTGGTCCCCCTGCTCTGGGACTTGTTTCCGCTCAGGTCTGGGCAAGGGGAGGCCCAGCCGGTGCCGCTTCACACCACCAGGGGGCCTTTGGTGAGAGGTGGCGCCTGGGGTTGTATTGTGCGCTTCTGGCCACTTGGTGGCGCCCTGGCTCCACGACCGGGGACTGTCTCTCCTAAAACAGTGTGAGCGCCTTGTGGCGCGGTGTTAGGCAGCCCTGGGCAAAACCGGAAAGTGGAAGAAGTTTTTGCTCAGCTCCTACACCGCTGCCTGGGTGCACAAGCTACTCAGAGTCCCACCTGTCACTCGTTCTCTCTGGGCCCTAACATTAGGCTTTTCCTCCACGTTCTGGACCTCTTTTTCCCGTCCCTGTAATAATGAAGATTTCCCAAGCTCTTACGTTGTGCTACTCATTTTATTTGCACTATTTCCTCCCGTCATTACAAATGTACTCTGTGAAGAAGACGTTCTGTTTAATCTTCGCTTGCTAGAGGAGGGAAACCGAGGCACAGAGAGGCTGAGTAACTTGTCTAAGATAGCACAGCTGGTGTGGGGGGGGGTCAAGCTAGACTTGGAATCCAGACCGTGCGGCTGCAAAGCCCTTGCTTTTGGCAGCTGCCCCAAACTGCCTGCGGCCACAGGCGCGCACGCCCTGTGGCCTGTTCTCTGGGGGCTCTGGCCCCTGATAGCCCGTGGTTAGCTCCTCAGAGAAACCCGTCTGGGCCCCGTGTGACAGCAAGGGCGTGCAGTTCACACGTCTCTCTGCTGGCGTGTATGGCAAGAGGAGATGTCTGGAGATGGAGTCGTGACCCCAGGGACAGCTGTGGTGACGGTGGCGAGCTGTGGAGGGAGAGACGTGGGGCATGACGGGACTCAGATGACCCACACTGACCCAGTTGGCTCCCTCACTGGCTGAGGGAACACCCAGCACAGGGACCGGCGTTGATGTGTGGCTCTGTGGTCCTCCGAGGTCACTGCCGTGCCAGCTCTGATAAGTGCTCCCAGAGTGTCTCATCGCTCCCTCTTTCATGCCCCTGGGCTCAGGCTGGGGGTGGCCCGTGACAGGTGCACGTGCTAGGCTCTCAGGGCCCTCAGGTGAGCTGGGAGGGACAGCAGCCCGCCTCACGGGCCCCCCAGCGAGGAGGGCGGAGGACGAGCACCTTCCCCTTTTCTGCGGCCTGCCCCGGCCGCTTCCCGCAGGGCTGCCGCCCTCCCGGCTGGGTTCTGGTCCTTCCCCAGAGCAGAGCGGAGCAGAGGGGAAGAGCCTTCCCTTGGGGGGGCCCAGAGCCCTTCCCCCTCCAGGACAGGGACTCTGCCGAGGATGAGGATGGGCGCCATTGGGCGCCACTGGTGTTCCGCTACCTGCTGGGACCCACCTTCCTCCCCCGCCCCCACCTCAATCTCTTACGGCTCTTCCCTGGTTTCAGTCAAGAGTTTCCGAGATTTGCATCCACCGAGGCTATCCAGAGGACGGAAATCTTCGAGTACTGTCAGATGCTGGGCCGCCCCCAGTCCTTCATCCCTTCCTTCCAGGTAACTGCACCCACACGGGGCCGGGCCGGCACCTGCGCTGTGTCCTTGGCGGTGGGCAGCTGGGTGTTCGGCTCTGCCCTCCGGCACAGACCAGCTGGGCCGCGTCTCCTACCACCTTTCCCTCGCTCTCTCGAGCTCGGGGAGGGCTAGGGTTTCTCTCCAGGCCCCCTGAAGGTCTGAGTTTTAGGACATGAACGCGAAATGCTGCAGTGGTGTCTGCCGGAAGCCCCCGCCTGGCTCGGACCCATGAAAATCCTGCCCCGGGTCCCAGCTACATGGCGGGCCTGGGCCTGGAGGCCCCAGCTGGTGGGCTGCCCGCCCTGCCCCGCTGCTGCTGCTGACCTGCTCCCCTGACCTCTCTGACCTCTCGGGACTCTCCTGTCTTCAGACTCTGGAAATCACTCCCTGCGCCATCCTCAGCCCCCGGGGCTCCAGCGGGGCCGGTGGCCTTGTCCTTCACGGGTTCTAACCTCCCTGCTCAGCTTCCCCGCGGGGTGCTCTCTTGTCACTTCCAATTCACAGAGACGCCTTCGGCGCCTGCTTCAGTGACACGGTGGCAGTGACACACACGCACACACACACAGACATACACACACCCCTGAGAACACGGGACACACACCAAACCAGACTTTGAAAGTGAATGCATTACTATGTGCAGAAAACGACCCCATTCCAGACTCCCTTCCGCGGTTCCCCAGAGCCCTTCGGGCGCCGGCACAGCCTGCTGGCCGGGCCTCGGGGGACAGACTGGGCCTCGGGGGGCAGGCTTTCAGCCTCCCTGACCCTGCCTTCTGGAGTCAGCCGCCTCCCGTGAGCTCCGGGCTGGTGGTGATGAGAGGAACGGGTCTCCTCGCCTGTGCTCCCCGTGCCTGGCACGGGGCTTTCATGCTCCTCGTGTGTCACCGCCAGCCCCGTGAGGCTGGTGTGGTGTCCGCCCGCCCCCCTTCCCAGGAGGGGAAACGGGTGTTCAGAGCTGTGGGCTCGCATCTCTTGCATATCATTTGTTCCCAGAACACGGATTCTCTCATTGAGTTTTGCCACAACTGGCCCAGAGGTAGTGTTATCGTCCCCATCTCTGGTGAGGCACAGAGAGGCGGGGTCACGAGCTAGTGCGGCACACCCAGCAGGGAGCTGGGACTTGAACTCGGGTCTGCCCGATCCCCGAGCCCTCAGGGTCCATCTCTGCCTGTTGTGCTTGCTTTTGGGAAAGCCCACCCACGTCCGTCCGCACTCCCCCATGGGCTTTAAGCCCCGGCACCAGCCATTGTGTCTTCTTTTACTCGGCCCCCCCGCCCCTCGGCCCCTGGCCCTGTGCCCCACATGGCTTTCCAGGAAAGGGGGACTGCATTTCCATCGTGACCCGGGCCCAGGGAGATGGAGGCATGTGACTTCCATCCCTTTCTCTAGGAGCCGCAGGCTGCACTTGGCCTTGGGCCCATGCCCAGATAGACTGCCCCAGATGGCGCTCGGCCCTCCTTGGTACTTAGATGGCAGAGTCAGAGGAAGCTGGCAGTCTGCTGGCGTCACCCCTTTCTGTCTGTGCCGGCCTGGGTGGACCAGTCACCCGCCCGCTCCTCCTCGCAGGTGTACAAGTTCCTGTACGCTTCCCGGCTGGCAGACTTCGGCCTTGCGTCCCAGGCCCTGCACTACTGTGAAGCCGTGGGCACGGCCCTGCTCAGCCAGGGAGAGAGCAGTCACCCCGTGCTGCTGGTGGAGCTCATCAAGGTGAGCTTCCGAAAGGGTTCCCTGCGCCTGTTTTATCCTCAGTGTTCAGAGCGAGCGGTTGCAAAGTGGCTCAGGCCCGCATTTCCTCTCCTTCGAGCTGCTGCAGAACGGGAGCCCGGGGCTGTCTGTGACCGCGCGTGCATGCCCGGATGTGATAAGCCGAGGCCTGACGCCGGGCAGAAAAGGAGGCTGGGGGCCGGGGCACGGCAGGGGGGCTGGGAACCGGGCATATGCAGTGCCAGACATTCATCCTTGTGCCTGTGTTTCCAGTACAGTGAGACTGCACGTTAGGGTGGAACATTCTAATTATACAGGCTATGCTCAGAGACCATGTTTTAGTGATGGACATAGGAAATGCTCCTTGTTAAAATGCTTCTAAATGCATGGAATGCTTGATCACAGGTGGGATACACTTAGAAAACAAAACAGGTCAACTTGTAGTTCCAGGGGGAAGGAAATCAGGCAAATCGTTCCAATTAATAGAAGAAAAATGTGTTTGCTGGAGAGTACAAAGGCAGCCTACTGTCAGTTTTTGCTTTGCTTTAGGTGAGGTCCTGTGACCCACAAAGCCTGTGGTGCTGAGCCTCCTTGCTCTGAGATTTCTGCCACAGGCTGAGGTCAGTAGTGAGCTCAGGCACCCAGCATGGAGGAGGAGGGAAGGTCTGAAACTTAGTAATGGGATAGAGGGTGGCAATACCAAGTCATCCCCTGACCAGCGGGCACAGGCATCAGCTGGGCGCTGCCCAGAGTTCTGACCTCAGAGTTAGCATTTTAACAAGGTCCCGGGCGGTCCTAGGCGGGTGGGAGTTTGACAAGCACTCGCACACAGCAGACAGCTCTGCAGGAACGTAGAGCCGAAGTAACAGTTTCTCCTCGTATTTCACTTAGCGTCTGACACCAAGGGTGGGTTCCCTGCCTTTGCATGTTGCAAATTTTGCGGACGTATCTGCTGGATGTGCTCTCTCCCGATTACACTTCATAATCTAATTTACAAGTATGTTCCGGCGCGTCCTCCTTCTTCCTATTGCGTCTTCCCCCATTTTCTGGCCATTTCTCTCACTGACTCGCCTCCCCCTGTTCCCTTCTCGCACGCCCCGCCCTGACCCACCTGCACCCCGGCACAGCTAGCCGAGAAGCTGAAGCTGTCGGACCCTCTGCTGATGGAGAGACGCCGTGGGGACCGGGACCTGGAGCCCGAGTGGCTCGTGGGCCTTCGGAAGCTGCACCAGGAGCTGGCGGTGAGCGGGCCTGGGGTGGGGGGGGGGCTGTCTGCGCCCCTCGGAGCTCCCCTTTACCCAGAGGGCCCAGGCACTGACCCGGGCCAGTCCCCGACCCTGTCGCCCACGAGGCCCGGTCTGACCTGGGAGCCGGTGGCAGCTTCTTCCCACCCCGGCTCCTCCCCGGGTGGAAATGGTTTCCTGTGTTCGCGTGTGAGACGGCGGGGCCCTTTCCAAAGCCACCCCTGCCACCCATTCCGAGGTCCCAGAAAATAGGATTCAGGAGGATCAAGGCTTGCACTCCTTCAGGAGCGCGGGGCCACGGCGTGCCCGCGCCTCTTTCATGTCATGCAGGGCGATCGCTTAAAAGACTTCCGCTGGGCCTTCCCTTTTTGTCCTGACAATTGTCAAAGCTGCTGGTCGTAATTGTAACTAATTGGATCGGGGCTCCCTCCATTTTATTTCTCCCGCGCCTTCTGAGAGAGGACAGGGTGCAGTTTTTAAGGTGCCCCTGGCCCTTACTCCCTCCACAGGCTGCTGACTCTGGGGCTTTGGGTTCCTTGCACTTGCCCCTCCCTGGAGGGGACGCAGCGGCCCAGTCCCGTGGTCCTGGGCCCCTGCCCTGCCTGCTCTGAGCAGGGCTAGGAGCCCCGCAGGGCTGAGGCTGCTACCCACCCCCTCACCCCCCACCTCCCCCGCCAGCCCCTGGCATCCCGCGGAGGTTCCCTCACCTCGGTGACTCCCTCTAGTTTCTTTCTGGCTTAATTTCTAAACCGTTGTTCCCTGTTCTTGTTTTCCTTCGTGTCGCTGAAAGGGTTTTCCTTTATCTCCATTAGCAAAAGGTAGCCGGAGACCCTGGGCAGCCCCGTCCCGCTCACTCAGACATTTCGGGAGCCCGAGGACCAACAGGTACCCAACCTGACGCGCCGAGTGTGTGAGTGGCTGGCCCTTGGGAGCTGGTGACAGGAGGTGGCGCCACTTAAAACACACCCGCCCCTCCCGTCCTGCCGCGGCGCCTCCCTGGCCTGTGGCAGGCTGACCCGGTGGCCCGGGCGGGTGCCGTCCCCACGTTGCTCCTGCAGCCACGGTCGTCCTGACACCCCCGAGTCCTCACGCCGTTCCTTCGAGCTTCTGCTTCCCGAGCAGGCTTCAACACTTGTCACTTCCCATCCGTCTCTACCTGGTTCATCTCCGGTCCTGCCGCCTCCCCGGCTGAATACATTTCCCGAGGTCGGAGACGGAGCTTGACCTCTGTCTCCCGTGGGTGTCGGGGAGGATCGGAGCTCTCCAGGCTCTGAGCGATCGGCCGCCGCGCACATGTGGAAATGCGTGCCAGAGCGTTTCCGCACTGACATGCTCCCCCCGCCCCCCCCCCCCCCCGGATGCCCCCGCAGCCGGCTGGGTTGCGTCACCGCCCCTGATTATTCCGCGCCCTCCTCCCAAGCGGTGCGCCAGGGTGCGGTCAGAACGAGGCCTCGTCTCTTCATTGCCGGCCTTTCCCCAGCCTTTCCCGCTCCCTTCAGGCCTGAGTGAGGGGGTAGGCCGGCAGGGCGGGCCTGGGTTTCCAGGTCTGGGCTTTGCTGCTGAGTCGCAGACTCTGTGAAGGTCAAGGGCTGGAGGAGAGCCAGGCTGGGTGTCTCTGAGCGGCCGCTTCTGCTGGGGAGCAGCTGTGTCTCCTGTCACCCAGTTGAGCAGGGGGGACCGTGGCCCCGTCCCACGCCGTGACCTTGGGCCGGTAGTGGCACACACCCGCATCGTAGCCCGTCTCCTCGGCAGAATGGCGGGGCCAGAATGAAGGCCACCAAGGCCCGCCCAGGGCCCGCGCCGGTGCTCCTGTGCCTTGAAAGCAAAGGCATCATTTCTGTGGCCCAGTGGGCACTTTCACTGGAATCTTCCTAAGTTTTAAACACCCAAGCCCACGAGGAACTCCTTGAAGGAGAAAGTTTCTCCAAAAGTAGAAAGAGTTTGGCATCGCAGATGGTAACGTGTGCCTCCCAACCCACTGTCGGGGGCTCGGGGGTCGCACACGGTGGGAGGGAAACGTGGCCTGAGCTCCACGTCGTAAGCAGGGGCGGCGGCACCGCAGTGGCTGTGCCGGGCTTGTCGTCACATCAGTGGCAGCCACGTCCAGGGGCCCGTTCTCACGACCGCTTTCCAGCGAGGACGTGGGAAGGAGTCACTGGGGTGATGGGGACGTGCAGATGCGGCAGTTCAGGTCTCGCCTCTCTCTCTCTGCCCTGTGTCCTTAGAGAACACTTTCTACCAGGATCTTTCGGGACACCCAGGCGACTCGGAAGCCGCTGCAGACCCCTCAGCCCTGTGGCCGACAGTGGAGCCCGTGGGCACGGTCCAGCCCGGCCCCCAGCAGCCCTTTCCGCTCCAGCCGGGCTCCTACCCAGTGGGAGGAGACTGGGGACAGACCGGGGTGCCGGTGCCTCTCTACTCAGTTGCCGAGACTCACCCGCCGGGGATTGGTGGCGGCGTGGCTGTGACAGAGGCTCCCGGAGGACGGGCCTGGGAGCAGGCCCAGCAGGCACAGCCGAGTCCTGGTAAGGCCCGGGCTGGGCTGGCAGGTGGGGGTGAGCCGGTCTGGAGGGAGGGAGCAGATGCGGGGAGGCACAGGCCGGTGGGGAGCTGGGAAAGACCTGCATGGGGGTGTGCCCGTGACAGAGGGCCTACTGTGTGTCGGCCCCGGTGCTGGTGCCCTGCACATATCCGAGGGAGCTTGCTCTCTGCTGGGAAAAGCACAGCAAGGCTGACAGCGGCCCCGCCTGCCCTCCCTGGGGCCACATGGTTTCTAGGGGAGAGGCCGCAGGGTGGAGAGCTGTGGTGAAGGTCAAGTCCTCCTGCTGAGGCCCAAGAGCTCGCTGCCCACCAAGACCTGTGCTCCTGTCCGGGTCCTGGGTGTCCGAGGCCCATCAGGCCTTGGACCACAGGGCTGAGAGTGGGCGAGCAGTGCTGGGGGTCGCCAGGGAGGTGCAGGAGGCCAGCCAGTTGGGTTGGCTCTTGGACCTTCTGAGATAAAGGTCTGCCCACCACGGGACACTCAAATGGAGGGAGTGGCCTGGCCGGGGAGGACCCCACATCCTAGTTTGATGTGGCCCTGGTGCCAGGGTTCCTGGGAACAACCGTGGTGTCCAGGGTAGAGGAAGGGTGACTGGCATGTACTGGGGCAGCTGGAATTGGACTGAGAGGCTGGGCAAGGGGGTGCTCAGGCTCAGTGTGATATGCTTGGGGCTTCAGGCTGGGAGCCCCAGCTGCTGCGCGGGTAGGAGAGCCAGCCGACTGTCCCCACTCCCTGCCTCGGGACGGTCAGAACAGCTGCCGTCGAAGATCATGACATTTGTTCCTTTTCGTACCGCAGGAGAGAACGCGGCCTCTCTGGACACTTTCCAGCATCCCGACGGTCCAAAGGTGGTTTCCGAGCCACAGGTGAGAGGAGGAGGCCGGCCCTAAGTGTCAGGTTTCCCTGGTCCCCAGGGTCCTCAGCCACCTGCACACTCCCCCCTCCGCCTGGCCCTGCTCAACCTTCCCCACGGTACCCTGTCTGTGCTCATCTCCTCCACACTGAGTCCTGAGACGTGGGGACACTGAGTTCCTGGACACTCCGTCCCCGCTCCCACCTGTGACCCCCACCCCGGCCAGGGCAGCGGGGCCGGGCGTAGTGCGGCCTCACAGGGCTGTTCCATCCGACTCACTCTCCTCACCCTCACACCGCACGCTCGCCACACCCTGCCCCGTCCGGGAGACTCTGGATATGTCTTCCTTTTGTTTTTTCTTTTCATTTGTACGTTGCTTTGCTCCCGAGAAGGGCCTACGGCAGCTCTGTCTCTTGCCTTCGGAGATGCTGTGAGGTCCCCGAAGTGACCGTGTCTAGTTAGTCGTGGCATCGAGCGGTCGCATGGGCGCTCCCTTCCCCCAGCAAGGGCAGCGCTGGCCCCAAGCGTGAGATGTCCCTCAGCCGCGCCTGGTCGGTCGGTTGTACCACGTACCTTTCTCGCGTCCTGGCTGCCCACAGGGCTTAAAAACCTGTGTACTTTGCTTTTTCTTTTTCCGACTGAAAAAGTGGTACATTCTTAATTATAGAAAACTTAAAAAATAAAGAGTCAAGCCCATATCCCTCATAATCCCAAAGTCAAATAGTTGGTTATTTCAATACTCATATATGTGTATGTACGTATGTATACACACAAACAACATGTTTTACATGGTTAAGGACAAGCATGAATGCAGCTTTATTTCCTATTCGGTCTTTAATGCTGTAAAATGAGGTTTTTAGTGGGGTGGGATGAGATTTTCTAGGAGGAGTGGGTTTGGGGGTTACTCGGACTGTCCTTGCGGGTTTGTGGGTCCCTGCGGGGTGTTTCCTGGCCCTCTGCACTTCTGGCGGTAGCCTTCCCTGCCCCTGCTCCGGGCCTTGGTGTGGCCCCGGAAACCCGGTGTTCCCAGGGGCTGGCACAGCGCCCAGACCCCCAGGGGACTGGGGATAACGTGTGGACCGTGGTCGGGCTCTGGCCTTGACCTGAGGCCTTCGGCAAGTCCTGCCGCATGGCTAAGCCCTACCTCCTCATCAGCGAAGTGTGAGCCGGTAGGACGAGCCCACGGAGTGGGTGAGCAGGCCAGGTCAGGTGACGGCATCCAGGTACAGGTGCCGTTATGACCTGTCCAGGGCGTTACACAGGTGAGCTCTTGTTTTCTTTCATCCCAGGTGCCGCTGATTCCCGGGACACAAGACATTTCCGAGAGCGCCGCCGTTTCAGCCAAGGAGGAAGAGGAGGAGGATTCTTCTGATGAGACCGATAGAAAATCTTCCCATCACACCGCGCAGGGAGCAAAGGTAGGAGGCGCGGGGCAGAGCATGCAGGTGGAGGACCAGGGCTTCTCTTCCCAGCAGACTGGGGGTCTGGGCTTGGGCTGTGTCCCGGCCCCACGTCACCCCCTCACCCTGGGGGGGGGCTAATCTCACGTCCAGAGGGAGAATCACACCTGCAGGCCATTGACCTCTGCTCCCCTGCCCCCGTCCCCTGCACCCACAGAGCTCAGGGTTTGGCTGGTTCAGCTGGTTTCGCTCGAAGCCCACCCACAGCGCATCGGCCTCCGGAGATGAAGACTCCTCAGACAGCCCCGACTCGGAGGTAACGTGGCGGAGGGACCAGGACGCCCCAGCCTATGTGGGCCCCTCCCAGGATGGCTCCTCCGGCGCAGAGGGCCTGGCGTTGGTTGGCCTTGGACTCCAGCCCCATCCGGGTGCAATGGAGGTTTTGTGCAGGGACAGAGGTCGTGGGAAGTAAATGGATCCTGTGAAGGGAAAGGCCGTAAAAGTTAGGATGACGAGTTGCAGCTCAGAAGGCTGGCGATCGCTGGGAGTCACGGAGCAGGGGGTGGCCCCCAGGATGTGGGGTTGGGGGGAGAACACCCCACGAGGGTTGTGGGTGGAGGCCCCGGGTGGGCGCTGCAGGAACACGAGCAGGGCCGCGAGGATTTGCCGACCACCAACACTGTCTTTCCTTTCTCCCCAAGCAGGAGACCCCCAGCGCGTCTCCTCCCGCCCAGGCTGGCTCAGGCCCCTCCCTGACGCCTCTCCCAGGGCCCCCGTCTCTGCCAGGCACCGGCACCTTCTCCAGGGCCACAGGTACGGCCAAGCTCGTGTCCCCTGGGCCGCGGTGGTCTGCTCCACGCTCCCCGGCAGTTGGGGGTGCCTTCTGGGGGTGGAGACTCCTCAGTCCCGGCCAGTGGAAACAGCCCTGATGCATACACGGCTTTCTAGGTGCGGGTGAAGCCCAAGGACCGGCGTCCAGCTGGGGGACAGCCGAGGTCACTGGGAACGGAGGCTTGTCCGGGCCACAGGTGAGCAGCCCGAGGGCGGGCGCCCAGGGCCCCGCCGGAGGCCTGGGTGCGAGGACGGCCCCATCAGGGGGAGGCGGGGAGAGCTTCACTGTGGGTTTGCTGGAGTTGCCACGACAACGGGCCACACGGGGAGCTGCTTAAACAAAGCGATGGAAGTTTGTGTCCTGCCCACTCGGAGGCTGGGACCCGAGATCAGGGTGTCGGCAGGTGGGTTTCTCCCTCGGCCTCCCTCCTTGGCTTGTGGACGGCCGCCCCTCCCGAGTCTTCCCGTGGCCACCTCTGTGTGCGTCTGTGTCCACGTGTGCTCTTCCTCCATGGACACACCAGTCGTGCTGGGTTAGGGACCCCCGCAAGGACCTCTCTTTGCCTTCATCCCCTCTGTAAGGACCCTATATCCCAACCCATCCTGAAGCACTGGGAGTTAGATTTGAGCATATGAGGTTTTGGGGGGGGCATGACTCAGCCCATAACTGCTTCCTTGGGCGAAATCTGCAGAACTTTCCGTGCCCCAGTGGGAGGCAGAGTTCACCCGTGTCCTTGGCGAGGGCTGTGACGAACTCTCGATGAATTGTCTACACTGGTACGCTTTCGTGCTGATGGCCAGGGGGACGCTTTTATTGCCTGTGGCCTGGTTGGAGCACTCTTAGGGCTCTTTAGACCTTTCAAAGAAAATGCTACTTTTCACGATGCTATCAGTACCACTTCCTGGGGCCTTTTCTCCTCCTGCACTCCAGGTACAGCCATACCTGAGCCCCCACAGTGCCGCCTCACACCCGCGGGCTGGCTGTGCCCACTGGAACTGTGTTTGTTTGCTCGAGACTCCCCGAGTTATATCCAGGAGCCTTCCCATCACCCTCTCCTGACCAATGTTGACCCTCAGGGACGCCCTTGGCGCTCTGGCATCGGTGACTGATTTTTCTGTTATTCTCTGTCACAGGGCGTTTCCTCCGAGCACTACTTCAGCCCCGGTGCCCTGCCCCCCCCGCCCCCCATGAAAGGGGCAGTTCCTCTCTACAACCCATCTCAGGTCCCTCAGGTAAGGAGGCCCCTCGGGGCGGGGGTCAGCGCAGGTTAGAGATCCGGGTTCACAGTCCTAGTGGACCACTTATGGTGCGACAACAGCTCAGTGCAGCAACAGCTGTTGCTTCTCGGGCAACGGCTCGCCCTTTCCAAGTCTCGGTTTTTGCATCTGTAAAACGGGCTGAGGAGTGGCTACCTCTCCGAGTGGTCGTGGGGGTTCAGTAGGAGCATGTATGTGTGTGCAGGGCCTGGCACACAGAGGAGGGTCAGTCAGTGCTGCCGTGGTCAACGCTGACCTTTCGTGCATCTCAAGACTCAGGGGACACAAGTGGTGGTGATGTCACCAGAGACCTCGCACCATTGCTGTGTCCTGGGGTGAGGGGATCCTTGCCAACACTGGAAAAGGCCAAAGTCCCTGCTCTGCAGTGATCTGGGGACACCGATGGCTCTACTATGTCCCTGGGCACCCCCCCGTTTATAAAACCGAATCTGTTTTGCCGTATTTAAGAGATCAAGGTGCTGGGTGGACATCGGTTGTTAGAACATCACACTGGGGAGCCAGATGCAGCTAGAGCATTCTAGACGCTCAGGTTGCTCAGCGTGGCCCAACCTGTCAGCCCTGGGAGGAGTCACACGCGGGGCTCTAATCCAGTGTGGCCTTGGTTCTCTTCCAGCTCCCCACGGGTCTGAGTGCGAGCCGGCCACATCGCCTCGCGCAGCGCCGCTACCCGACCCAGCCCTGAGGAGCGACCACTCATCCATTCGTCGCCTCCCAGCCCCTCTGCCAAGTCAGGGCCCCAGGAGGGTTGTGCCGGCCTGTTGCCTCCACTGGGCACGGAGAAGGCCAAGGGACAGGGTCCCGCGGGGTCCAGTTCCGTCCAGTCTCTTAAGATCAGCTTCGCACGACAGAAATGGCTCCGTCAGATGGAAAAGCTGGGCATGGTCGCAGACGGGAGGGGAGCAGGGAGCAGGTGTCACCCATGGGGCAGCTTAGAGGGTGGTGGCTTCAGATCCCCAGACCAGTTGGGGCCGGGGACACCACCAAGGACCCCAGTGGGCCCTGCAGCAGGAGCTCTGGGGCAGGGCCGTCTCAGGCCACCCTCCCGGACTAACCTGACTTCTCCCTCAGGTTCACTTATAGACCAGCAATCCGCGGCTGTCCTTAGCAAACGTTTTTACACGAAAACTTGATTATTCTTGTCATCATTCCCTTTTCAGTGGCATTTCAGCAGTTTCCCTGTTGGTCCCCCTTTCGTGCCCATTTTTAGGCGGTTCAGATTAATTATATTTCTCTCACTTTCTTAGCCGGTCCTATTTTTTCACATTCTGGCATCTGGCTATCAAGTTAGATTGCCGTAGGCATCAGATCGTCATGGCAACTACTGAACCTAATGGTGCAGATGGATGGAACATCAGTCAAATAAATGATGGAAAACATTTTCTAAAAATTCACCCCTTCCCCGAGAGAGGGGGAGGGAGTCCATGACATTGTGTATCCCCTGCTCCCTGCTCCAGACCTTTGCAAGTCCATGTTCGGGGGGTCGCCGGAGACAGAGGGGGGAGGGGCACATCTTGGAGATTTCCATTCTTTTTCTTTTGGACCCAAAATAGAACGGACGGGTGCTGTTTGTCAGATTGGCGGAGAATCGCTCCGCCGCCCGAAGAACATTGTGTTTTGTGCGTGTGACGGTGCGTGCAGGTTTTGTGCTCCCGCGTGCTACAGTTCCACCGTCGGCAGACAGCCAATGCTTCTCCGTGGCACATTCCGCGGCGTCCTCCCAGAAGTCCTTGCTAGCGACAGTTGCGCCGTGGGAAAGGGTGCGCGGGGCTGGACAGAGCCCTCTGCTGACGGCAGTCTGGGCCCTGATCTCCTGACCCCCCAAGGCTGCGTCGATGTCCTCAGTGTTTTCAGCTGGGAAAATAGGAACGAAAGCTCCTTCGAGGAAAGGAGTTGCTTCGTGAATTCACCCTCACATATTCCGTCTTCTGAGACGTCTGTGCTTCTTTCAGAGTAAATGAGGGGGTGCGCGCCTCAGGGTTTGGCAGCCAGAAGGGCCTTGCTAAATGCTGCCCCTTCTTCCTGACAAGAGGGCTGCCTCTTCGGGGTGGTGTGCCAGCACCCAGGGGCGGAACGGTGGCAGGAGTGGGCAGCTTCCGCAGAGTCAGACGCTTGGACTTGCGTCCTGGCTCATGCACAGTTCGCCTTATAGCCTGGGCCACGCCTACCTGACTTCCCCGTGCTTCTCACCTGTGACACGAGCATGATAATTGCGATAGTACCCACCGCAGGGGGACGCTGCGGGAATTCAGTCGGTCAGGCTCGTGGAACAGTATCTGGTACATGCTAAGCACTGTACTCGTGTGTGTGTGTATGTGTTTTTTTTTAATAATTATCCACGTGTACTCAGTAAGTTAAATCTTGGCTGTCTTGTTGCCTACCAGATTAAACTGTGGATTTTTCATTCTCGATGTAGGTGTATCGTGGGAATACTATATAAAAACTACTCAATATGCATCCTTATTACTAAGCTGGTTGCTCTTCCTGTGTCCCACCTGCCCCCAAGCAGTGCTAGGTCTGTGGCTTAGGGACCTGGGGGACAGTGATGCAGTGGGTGGTCCTGACCCACGGAAAGAGGTGCTTTCGAGGAGGAGAGTGGGGGTCCAAGGGAAGGGCCAAGACGTTGGATGCCTGTGTCCCCACTTTCTCCTCCCGTCGGGGTGATGAGTGGAAAAGCAGGGACTGGAGGGTAAACAAAGCTGGCACTGAACTTAGTTACTTCCCAGGCAAAGGGAACAAATCTGCCGAGGGGGAAGTCAGGGGTCTCACACGCTAGAAAGGGCGGATGTCGGGGTATGGGTACTGATTCCCCATCTTAGGCTCGTACTGCGGCTGAGTCAGACGCACCCGCTCATCCGTGTGTGGCTGATTGAAACGGGCCCTGTTGTTCATTGGCCAGGAGAGAGCCCTCCGCTGGGTCCAGTAAGGGCCTGACAACCCAGGGTCACGCAGGGGCCTCAGTTGTTTATTAGCTTTTCTTAGTGGTGCTGATGTGGACGAGGTTGCTGAAGGTCATGATCATTTTACGGCTTCGGCTGGTTAGAGCCAGTTGTGCTAAAACAAAGCAAATGCAGCTGTAAGAGAGAAATATTTTCTTTCTTCGTGAGATGGAAGGGTGGGCAGGGGAGCGGGGCACGGTGGGCATCTGCTGCTGAAAGTGGGGGCCCAAGAGCCTGGGGTTCCTGGTGCCTTCCCTGGTCCAGTGCTTGGGACAGGCTGCGAGCCGCGAGGAGAAGCTTCCTGGGCTCAGCAGCTCCTGTCCAGGGCGGCTCGGGACCCTGGCAGCTTGGCCTTAGGGATGACGGGATCTGAGGCAGGGCCTCAGCTCCCTGTGGCCTGGTGCGTGTGGGCTCCCGTAGGGAATGATCGGTTGTACAGTGTCCCCGAGGGTCACAGGCGCCCCGGGGGCCCCAGCCAACTCTGGGTCAGGGCGGGGCCGGACCAGCCACCCAAAAAGATTAGGGCCCACCCTATCGGCCCTTCACCATGAGCCATTTGGGAAAAACAGAAGCAATGGAATTCTCTCTTAAGAAAAAAATTACTGGAAGGCACAGTTTAAAAGGGGAAGAGACAGAGATTAGTGAGGGGCAAGTCTGTTTTGATTCTCCTGCTCCTCGCTGGGGTGCGGTCTTGGAGGAAGACTAGCGTGAGGAAATAAAGGTGGGACGGTTTCCTTAAAAAACGGAGTGGTAACGTGAGAATTTGCGATTCCGCTATATGCGTACAATTTAATATTTATATGAAAACACTTAAACTTAATGTTCAGTAATTTGGAGGGGAACAAACCCTTAAATTCCATTTAAGAGTTTTTATCACGTACAGCCACTCCAGCCTCCTGTCTAATCCGCTTCCAGGGCACAGACAGCACAAACAGGCCGAGAGTCCGCCGTCCCCGGCGCTGCCCGCACTCCCCTCTCCGCCTTCGCTGGAGCCTCAGGTCGCTCCGGATCAAAGCTTCTGCTGGCTCCCCCCCCCCCCCCCCCCCCCCCTTGAAATCTCTTCTCTCTTCCTCTGGGCAACCAAGGGGAAGAGCGAGCGATAGCATCCGCCTCTTCACAAAAAACCAGGATATTTTCTTCCCAAGAGGAAATATGCAAAACACTCTTCCGCTTGAAAGGAATAATAACAGGTGTGTAATTTGGGTCTCGGGCTCACGGGAGTTTCCGGGACACGTGCCCTGCACAGACAGTGGCACGGAATTGCCTTTCCCCCTCTCGTGTCCGCCAGCCGACGCCGGCAACTGCACGCGGCCGAGTGGCACGCAGCAGCAGGGTGTCAGCCGGGTGCTCCCCTGGGGTCACCTCCAGGCACGGCCACAAGGCTGCTGCTCCCTGGACGCAGTCACACCGGGCCGTCCAATCAGGGCTTTCACAGAGGGTTTCCTAATGAGACTGAATGAATGTCATGCTGAATGGGGACTAGCAGCATATTAAATGTTTCATTACAGGCTCACGCAGGAGGGGCATCTGCTTTCCATGCTTTCTTCCTTTTCACATCTACCTCCGGGTAATATTTAAAAGTATTTCGCTGAAACTAGGTCAGCCGCACTGTGACTCAAGCGTGGCTGACCTGGGCGAGCCACTTGTGCTATTAATGTGAGATGCTCTCCTGGTCGCTGACCACCTTCGAAAGAGCCGACTGAGCATCCGATTTTTAACGGATCTCGAGAGAGGGGGGTTCCGTGGCTTCCCCGGAGGCTCCGGCCTAGAGGTTCACGCCCTCCAGCGTGAGAAGGCTCTTCCTAATACTTCACACCCAAACCACTCCTGTGGCTCTGTAAGACTCTCGGCCGGTCTTCGGAGGAGACGGGAAACAGCTATGCACCACCGCCTGTGTCCGGAACTCCTCCACGTTCGGCAAGGCCGTTGAGTCATGTTTCAGCTTATGGGATGAAGGCTTACGAAACAGGGTTTTCCCGACTAAAGTTGGGGATCAAACCAGCCAAATGCTTGGAGTCTTTTGGTAGCTATAGTGGCCATGTAGTTGCGTTTCAATAACAGTATTTATCCGGCACGTACTGGGTGTCAGGCACAGTGGTCTGCATTCTAGGAAGTGTATATGATTATTGTAACACGTTACGGATGAGGAATCTGAAGACTCAAGAGAGAGATCAAGCAATTTGTCCAAGGTCATACGGCTACTCGGGACAGAGCTGGGATTGGAGTGCAGGTGGTCTGACCTCTGAATCTGGGCTTTTAGCCACGTTGTCCCTGGACATATGCACATTTATTCACGTATTTGTCAAATATTAGCTGAATAATGTATCAGGCATTGCCCTGCTTTCCCAACCAGATGATCCTGACACTTAAAATACTCAGGGTCTAGCGAGGGAGACAGACATGTAAATGTGGAAATTACCACCTAGTGTGATGACTGTTACACTTAAAGCTATATTCAGAGGACCCAGTGCCTTGCGATTTCTTAATAATATAGGGGTTTCATCTACTTATGTAATTTTGGGGGGCTGATACGTAATATGGTCACATTGTACCACCGCTTGTAGGTCAAGATCAAAGTTAAGTTCATGGCTAGTGTGTAGAATAGCAAAGCTGTTGGCCCGAGCTGGAAGTGGCGTTAAGAATCAGTGGGCGTGCGTGAAGTCGTGCGCTGTGACCGCCAACACCCTGGGCCAATGGCATCTGAAAGGGAGACCACGGGATTTAGATGCGCCACATTGCCGTGACGGAATCTCTGCTTGCTTCTTCCTGCCCTTCGCAAGATCCGAAGGCAGGAAAAGGCTGAGCGTTGCAGTAGAAGCCTCTGAAGGAAGGGTCCGAGGCAGGGGGTGCGTGTGATTCAGTGTGTGCGCACATACACGGATGCCATCCTGTGAGGACCTTTTCCCAACTGTCTCTCTTTCCACCTGAGCTCCGCCCCCAGCCCCTTCTTCCCTCTCCTTCACAGCTGCTGCTGACTCCCAAGCGGGGAGAGGAGCCAGCCTCCCCACGAAGCACCTTCTGAGTGGCCAACACCGTGTCGGCGCCCCTGGGGTCCCACTCACCAGAACAGGGTGCAACAGACCCCCTGTCAGTAAATCCAGACTTTCGGCTAGAAAATAGTAGCTAGTTTATGATGTTCCCTGGTTCTTAGAAATCGAAGGCCTTGACTTTGAAAACGTGCCTCTGAGTTCTAAGAGCTCGTTTTGGAATATTAACCGTTCTTGTGTTCTATAGTCATGATCTGTGGTCAGAAAGAGACCTCGTTCTGGGTGGAACAGGGAGGATTTGAGTTTTGGATTTCAGGATTTCATCTCCACCTCTTTGGGTGTTTGGATGGATTCCCATGAAGTCAGAACAAACCAGAGTCTTACGGTCATGGCTTTTTTTTTTTACCTTTTTTTTTGATATTTTGGTCATGACTTCCACATGTAATTTTTCAGCTTGCTCGGGTTGCAGGCAATGCCGACAATAAACCATTAGTCATCCCAATAATGCGCCTCAGTTAATATCTTGAGACAGGACCCAGTCCCACTTGCTTTGTGAACAGGTATATTACCGACACGATGCAGACACATTGACATTCACGAAATCAAATTAGTTTTTAAATGCACTGGAGTAGCTGGCAATGGAAATTAATTGATGTTAAGGCCCTAAAATAAAGAATTATTTGCAAAGAAAACAATCACTCCCATTCATCACTTTGTAGAGGCTGACTTTATAGTCCCGGGGAAGAGAGGACAGTGAAAATAAGACCTCGGGTTCTAGGCTCACGTTTCCCACCAGCTAACCTGGTGCCTGTACACAAGCTGATTGAATTTCTCAGTGTCCTCAAACGCCACTAAAAAACTGGAGTGGCCCATTCAGCAAACGTGGGTTTAGGACGTCCCGTGGGACAGGCGGGTGGAAGGCGAGTCCAGCCCTCCGAGGGCTCACGGACAAGTTGGGAGGTAAGTGACATGCATGGCCCACGGTGGCCGCTGCCCCAGGTGCCACGGCTGTGCGGTGGAGCCCCTGACTATGCCTCCCAGGGAAGAAGGTACCGAGGAAGGTTCTGGAAGATGGAAATTTATCAATGAAAAGACCATGGCCCGGAGCGGTTAATTAACTTTTCTAAGTCTCTTATATTAAAGTTCTGATTTCCAGGTTGATGGCCTTTCCCCTTGCGTATGAAAACATGAGGGAACATGTCAAGCTTCTCCATGGAGGGTGTGTTGGTAGTTTGAAAAGATCAATAATAGGAACTAAGACGTCGTGCTAGGCATTGTTACGAGCGCTCGCACGCATTTATTCTGTCTTCTTAACATGCAAGGAAGGGATTAAGCAGAGAGTTCAAATGACTTGACCAGCATTTCACAGCTAATGGTGGAGCCGAGAAAGCATCGTGCTACGCTCTTCACATATCGCCTTCTTTAACCCTCGAAGCAACTCACCCATGTTTATTAGCCTCACTTCACCGTGAGGACATGGGGCCCGGAGGGTTTAAGTAACTTCCCAGACGTCACAGATTAAGTGGAGGAGCTGGGATTTGAACCTAGGGAGCTGGGCCCCAGAGCCTAGATCCCCTCCTGTTAACTTAGCTTAAAGTGGTGGCACCTGTTCTGCAAACCAGGCAGGACGGCTGCACCTTATTCCCAGTCCTGTGCCAAGCTG
This sequence comes from Phyllostomus discolor, assembly GCF_004126475.2. Classification (NCBI taxonomy): domain Eukaryota; kingdom Metazoa; phylum Chordata; class Mammalia; order Chiroptera; family Phyllostomidae; genus Phyllostomus; species Phyllostomus discolor. The sequence goes on from NC_040916.2 coordinate 19,305,777, forward strand.
TCTCAGCTAGGGTGACGCTCGCTGTCCCTCCATTACCCTCCTGCCCGCTGCTGGGGGAGACGGCTCATCATCTCACGTGTTAATGTCTATTTTTGCCAGTAGACTTGTGACCTGTCAGGCACAGAGATGCTATAACTTACTCATCTTTTTTTATTTCCAGGACCTTACGCTGTGCCTATATGTAATAAAGGCTAAATATTCAAAACAGACCCAAGTGAACGATTTCCCATCATGAGAACCTCAAAACTGTTGTCCACAAATTACTTCCGGCCAGGAGGTGGCCCTGCGGGGCCGTCCTGGTGTTCACGTTTGGTCCGTCTCTGCATCTTGTAGAAGCCGAGGCCAGCCTTGGCACAAAAACACATGCTCAAAAACATACCTGCGCATGAGTGATGACACAGTAAGGGAGGCCAGGGACACAAATGGGAGGGGCACGGCAGCTCTTGAGACCCTGTCCCTGGCAGAGATGACAGAGACCTTCGGAGGAGGGGCCCAGCGCTCCTCGGAGACACCCGGGCAGCCCAGCTCCCCGGCGGCTGCCGGAGGGGAGGCCCCTCGCCTCAGGTCAAGGCAAGCGATGCCCTCATTGTGCTTATTTCTGGCAGAAGCATTTCTAGGTTTTAGAGGGTACTTCACCCCTTTACAACCTGGGTAATGGCTGTTGGAATGCTTTGCCCTGATAGTGTCTTAATTAGGTCAAATTTTACACCGAGGGCTCTAAGTTAATGCTGCATTTGCAGTTCTAAGGCCTCCGCTCTTAACGCTGCCAGGAAACACTCGGATGTGAGGATGGACACCCTGACCCCACAGTCTGTTTTGCCCGCTTCTGGGGGAGGGGGCGGGCCGGAGAGGGGGTCCAGAGGAGCTGTGTGCCTGGAGCAGCATCTAAATGCTTCCAGAGAGGGAACCCCGTCTCCAAGTCCCCCTGCTCCGAGCACCGCTTGGATGTTGCCTGGATAATTGCAGGATCCAGGCTGTTCGTGTTTAGTGAAAATTATATAGTTTTGCTCTCCGTGTTTTTTTTTTAAAGCTACCTTTTAATTATCTGCCTTTTGTCAAGCAGAACACGCCCCGAGAGTTACACCCTTCCTTCCCCACCATGCCACCCCGATAATGAGAAGAAAGCCATCTGCCGAGGAAAACAAACACAATATAAAAATTACACAAATACATAATCCCCGACTCAGAAGGAAGGGAGCAGCTGCCACCTGGTACCGAACAGGAAAGAGTTTAATATTTATCCATCAGAGAAGCTTCCCAGCAGGCTGTGACTCCTCTGTGGGGTGGGGTGGGCCGAGGGGGCGGTCGGCGGCGACAGCCAACCGCACAGGCCTGGCCTAAATAGGGACACAGCGGAAACCAATTCGGCGGGCTCGGCGTGGCTGCTCCCTGTCACAGGGTGCAGTCGGGAGGCCCCCGAGGAGGCCATCAATCTGTCACCAGAAAGGGGAGAGACGGGGAGTGGAGAAAGGTGGTAATTGAAATTGAACTTTGCTGGGGACTTTTCCTCCAGCGGGAAGCGTAGCCGGAGAAACAGGGAGCAGAGTGGTCCTTGAGGTGAGGGGCAGCGGGGCTCTTGTCTCGGGCCTTGGGGAGCGGTGCCTGGTCGTGACGACAGTCCGCTCTGGCTGCCGTGTTTCAGACCAGCCTCTCTGGTCCTGGATTGGGGTACACGTTTTCTTCCTGTGCCCGAAAATGCGCTTCCTGAGGCCTCAGTGGCTGTAGGGCTTGCACTGATGTATATATATATACATAACTTGTATCTAATTCCTTCATCACCCGCGCTCTGAGTGAATAGAAATTCAGTTATTAGAAATTGTGCAACGCGCGGAAGCTAGTCCATCTTCCATTGTATCGACAAATTGGATTGTTAAAACAATTACGCCCGTGGTCGACACGACAGGGCTCTCTAAGAAAGAGGCCCTTTACCGAGCTGTGTGAATCAGAAGTGTCCTTAAGCTGTGGCCAGGGAGACATGGTTCGGCAAAACATCTGCCAATAACAGGGAGTGCTCCAGCCAATTACCGGGTCTCCACGTGCAGGCGCAGCTCCCCTGCCACGTCCGAGAGCCCATGAAGCTTGCAAGTGCTGGTGGGGGGGGTGGTGTTCCTGCCTCCGTGCAGCTGCGCATCAGCCACTTTTGAGCACATTTTCACGTATTAATGAGGTGGCGTAGCAGCTCCAGGATTAGAACAGCGGGGCGTACCGGCATCTGCCTTACCCGAAGCTACGCCTGCTGTCAGCTTCGTGGGCAGGGTTGCGCGGCGGGAGGTGGGGATTGTGGTGGGCATGGCACGTGCACACGCCCCCTCGACCCCCTGTACCCCCAGACCACCTCATCTCTCACCGTCCCCACATGGGCCCCAGCACTGCTCTTCACAGCTCCTGTTGCATCTTGCAACTTTGTCTCCTTGTTTCATGGTTTATGTGTCAGTGTTGCTTGGAGATTCCTTTTTGCTTCTCCATTTCCTAACACAGTCCCTGGTGTTCAGTGGGCGCTCCATCAATGATGAATGAATGAATGAATGAATGAGTGGGTTGGTGGATGGATGGATGGATGAGAGAGCTTGCTCCCTCAGAGAGTGCCCTACGCAGGTGCAGTCTACCTGTCACTGTAGCTTGGAGGAACAGAATAGGTGTGTGGCACGGCTTTCCTTATATTTGCATACAAATGGTGCCATGGCAGAGGAGGTCTCTAAACCAAGAGCCACCAGAGACCTTGCTGAGCATTTAACCCCGAGCATGTCCTTCGGGGGACTGCACCCTTGTCCAGGCCTGGGCCGGGGCTGGGACACGGGTGCAGAGTTTCCGCCAGCCTGCAATGCGGTGAGAAAAAATATAGCGTGGTACGTTTTCATGGAGCTGCACAAATTCTGTTAGAATTCTGGGATTAGGTCCTTCCACCTCATTTGACATTAAAATGCTCTTCCTTTTAGGAATTGATGGTGGTAGTAGATGACGACATTTTTTTTAAATGCCTTTACTTGACAAAACAAATAGTTTCTGAGTCCCTCACTCTTTTTTTTTTTTTTTGGTAGGGAGAACTTGGATTGTTCTGTGAAATCTCAAAGTCTGGGATTTCAATGCTTTAACTCATCTCTTTCTTTTTGGGGAAAAAAACCACAAACCACTGAAACCCGCTGCTGGCCTTCAGTGAGGTGCGGAGCTGCTTCCAAGGGTTAGTTCCTTATAGTGAATCATACAGCACTTCAAACCCTGCAAGGGCCTCCCCGTCTCTTGGGGGCAGGGACCCAGGCTGGGTCACGGACGTCCTGTGGCGACGCCGTCACTAAGCTGCAGGAGATGTCTTCAGCCCAGGCCAGTCAGTCACCTGACCAAGGAGCACAGAAGCCCGATGTCCTAACGTCGGACACGTTCTCTTCTGCGGTTGGAGGGGCTGGGCCATCTCTAGGTGGGGCATGTGAGTACGTGCCCTGACTGTGTGAATGCAGAGCACCCCCGTGAGCGACGAGGATCCTAGTGGTGCGAACTGTGTGTGTGTGTGGATACTCTCTGTGTATCTGTGCCCCACCCCCCACATCCTCCTGCTGTCCACCATAAACAAGTCCGCTTCCTTGGACTTCCCCAGCTCGGACCCTCTGGGCCACGCAGCGACACCCTGGGTGTTTACATCATCTTCTGTTCCTGTTCTCTGCTTATTATTCACAAGCCTGACCTCCCTGAAGAGTGGGAACGCTCCCTTTGAATCCTGTCATTGGTCGATAAGCGTTTCTTTTCGTAAACACCATCTCCTCTGGAGGCTGTTGGCCGCTCCTGGTCCCACGTGTCGGGGAGATCTGGTCTCCAGCGCGGGCTCTGTGGCTGATGGAGGACTGGAGGGTGGGTGAGCGCTGACTCCACCGGCACCCAGACGCCCCGTCGCTGGGAGGGAGGGACTGGGGTGACCTGCCTCACTGAGCCGCCTGTCATAGCCATTAACTGCGTACGGACAGTAGGGGTCTTTGAGAATACGCACGTGGGACATAATCGTTAGGGCTAATACTAGTGTTCGGTTTTAAAATTTTCTTTGACTCCAAGTGGAAAGGCAGGAAATTTGCTTAAAGAAAGAGCGACTAGAAGGCTATTGTTGGTTCTGAATTTGCGACAGACTTTGATGGCATAAGCACCGGGGGCGAAGTCTTAGAGCCCTGGAGGCAATTATTTCCCTTCCGGGCGGGGCGTCTTCTCTTTCTCCTCCCACTGGGGGAAAGAAGAAAGAAAGAAAAAGCTAGGAAAACCACTGCTCTAGGTCTTTGTTCTAAGAAGGCTTGAAATTTCCAGGGAAGAACAACACAGACTTTATCACCTTGTCAGCCTCTTTCAACCCAAACCTCTCTCCCTGCCCCTCAGCCCCCGTGTTGGCTGCAGACACGACCCTTCTCATCCAGGGAAAGATCTTTCTTGGGGCTGGTGTCGAGGCTGCTATTTAGGCAGCTGCCTCTTGGCGTGACCCCAAGTGCAATGTTTGAGCTGGCTCTTTCCTCGGGCACGGGCATCACCTGCCTGGTGTGAACTTCCACGGTCCCGGGGTGCTCAGCTGGAGGCTCTGGCTCGTGACACCCTGAGCAGGTGGCTTGGGACAAAGGGCACAGCAGCTGGCAACAGCGGTTGCTGGAAGGTTACCAAGGCTCGGGAACGTTCTCACCAGCTGTGTGTGTGTGAGCGTGAGCGTGAGCGTGGCCTCTCCAAACGGGGAAAAAGCTTCTTACGAGGAACTTTGAAGCAGTCTTTTCTTCCCCGCTTTCCTGGCATTCGTTGGGAAGAATGTCACCCTTGTCTAGGCAGGTAGCTCCTGCTCTCTCCTCCCCACGAACATCTTCTGACAGTTGGGACTCTGACCTGGGGATCCCCCGTGCCTTTTAAGGGTGTCCTTTCAACTCCCTGGTTTTCCCTTTTAAAGCCACGTTCGCCCTCGTTTCTGCGAAGACCAAACCTGAGCAGTGAGACTCGTCGTTCAAGGCGTCTGGCAGGGGGACTCTTCAGCAAGGAGAGATTTTTGTTCCGATGCCCGGTTACCCCGACCTCCCACGCCCCGCATCCCCGTGCCAGGAACGCCTGTTACGTGCGGAATTCCCGGAGGGGCATCTACCTTTGGCGTCTGAAAACAGAAACTGGTATTTAAAGGCGTCTCTCTTGTGAACCCACTTTAGTTGGACCAGTTCTAATCTTTTATTTCCCGTGACGGGTTGTACATAAGGGTTGAACAAATCCGTACAAAGGCTTGGCCCCGACACTGCCGGGGCCTCTGCAGCTCAACCCCTGCCCACACAGTACAGATTGTAATCAAATAGGGGAGACGCCCACGTGCCCCACTGGGAGCCCGCAGTGAAGAGTATGGTGAGAAAGGGGCTCTGGGACCTCCCGACTTTGGCTCTCTTGGGTGTAAAGAAACAGCTCTTTCTTCTCACAGGGAGGAGATAGTTCCGATGTCACTGAAATGGGTGAGGATCCCTTCCTCCCTCGCCCAACGGAGGCAGCCCCCACTAACGCTCGTGCCCAGGAATCCTTGCTCACGGGCCCTGAGTCCTTCAGGACGTACCCTGCGGCTGCCCAGGGGACGGGGCCCATGCCCTCCCCCAGCTCCCCCTGCCGTGAGCCTTCGGGTGAGTTACGCAGTTTCTGTGACCTTCAGCTTCATCATCCGCACAACAGAGGTCGAGGCACCTACCTCGGGATGTAAACGTTAAAACGAGACATGGGTGTACCTCATGTGATACATGGAAAACGAACAGCACGTGTAAATTCCCTCTGTTCTTATACCGAGACTTCCTTTTTCTTTTCTTTCCTCTTCTCTTTCCCATGGCCCTTCCTTGTCCCTTGCAGTGGGAGTGAATGCCCGGATCATTTTAATGAGTCCTTCTGGATTCCAGGCACATCCAAGATTAGCGTCAGCCAGAACCTGAGCTGCGTTGCCAAATTATAAGCTCCTTCTGCGGACATGCAGACCACGTGAAGGGACTTTTGTCAGTGCTAGGTGATGCTAATACCCATCTGATCTGAAGCCAGAGTTGCTGTCTTTTGTTGAATAATTTACATCGGCTGTGAGAACACTGAGCTCAAGCTAAAAATGACAGGAAAGGAGGATTTACCTAAATGCCCACAAAGCTAAACTGTAGTGACATCACCCGAGCCCCCGTGCGGCGGGCCACTCCTGCGCCACCCGGAACGCCAGGGGCCGTTGCAGGGAGCACACGCGTGAGGCGGCAGGAGAGTTTAACCCCTGAGATGTGAGGGCTCCATCAAGGCTCGCCCTGTGGGTGTCACCAGCTCATGCTGGCGGAGAAGCCTGGCTGGCCTCATCAAAACAAGCGCATCACAGTGGTGCCCCGCCGCGTGTTCCTGCACTGCTTTTCCACTTACCAAGCACTTATTGTCTGCCTGTTGTGCGGGGGGCGGGTTTTCTGCCGGGCACAGCCGCACAGGGGGAGAGGGCTGCTGCCAGCCGCTCCCGGTCTGGTGCGGAAAACACACAGTAAGTGTCCATCACCCCTGTCCCCGCCCTCCGCGCCCACACTCCCTGAGGAGTGACAGAGCAACACCTCCTCCAGGACCGTCCCTCCCTCCCAGCATTTTGGAAGGAGGCAAGTTGGGGACGGCAAAGGGAATACGACCGGAATGACAGGAATAACCATGTAAAGCTGTTACCATGTGCCAGGTACGGGCCTAGACATTTTACACACATCTCATCGCCCTGGTGCTTCCAGGAGGAAAAGGGATGAATGTTTTTCTCTTAACCGGAAGTCTCATCCCTCTGGCTGGCTCCCTCGCCTCCTTGGCTGATGCCAGGACCCCTCCTCGCATGGGTCTTCCCTCTGCGCTGGAGTGACACTGAGCACCTCTACTCCCTGGGCTTCCCACCATCTCGGAGTTCTCTGCAGTCCAGGTCTGCATCTGACATCGCATATTTTACTCGTTGATGTCGCTTTTTCGTTTGGCTCTTCCATCTGTCCCACGAAAAGGAAGCTTCACGAAGCCCAGGGGTCTTGTTATTTCCGGTCCTCTGCTGTGTCGTCAGCACCCGGAACAGCACCTGGACCACAGCACATGACCGATGATTATTTGTTTTTTTTTTTTTTCTAGTACATAGTAAACACTTAATTTTTTTTATTTTAATCATTGTTCAAGTACAGTTTTCTCCCCCCTACTCCCATTCCAGCCCACCCACCCAACCCTCCCCCCTTCCCCCCATTCCCCCCCACCCCTAGTTTTTGTCCATGTGTCCTCCAAATTTGTTCCTGTAATCCCTACCCATTCCCCCCTGAAATTCCCTCTTCTCTCCCCTCTGGCCACTGTCAGACTATCCCCTATTTCAGTGTCTTTGGTTATATTTTGCTAGTTTTTTTTTTGTTTTGTTTTGTTGTTTAGATTCCTGTTAAAGGTGATATCATATGGTATTTGTCTTTCACTGCCTGGCTTATTTCACTTAGCATAATGCTTTCCAGCTCCATCCATGCTGTCGCAAAGGGTATGAGCTCCTTCTTTCTTTCTGCTGCATAGAATTCCATTGTGTAAATGTGCCATAGTTTGTTGAACAGACTGACCACCTGAGGCCATTAGGGAGAGATGAGTCTGCGTGGTCTAAGGGTGGAGTGAGGCTTTTCCTGCGATGGCCGGACTAGAGGAGGTGCGTTCATTGGTTGATTCATTCACCCCCTGGGTATTTGTTGTGCGGTTCAATTGCGTGTGGCGCGGTGCTGGGCTTTGGGATACTAGATGCAATGAGACACGGTTCTGCGTCCAGAACTCAGTCGGCTGAGGGAAATGGACTCATAAATAATACTAATCATAATAATGATGATCGTCCATTTAATGGGGCATACTATGTGCCAGGTGCTGTTCTAAGGACGTTTATGCATATCAAGCCCTCTAATTCTTACAACAAAATGAGGTGATCACTCTCCTGCTCTTTTTGCAGGGAAGGAAACAGAGGCACAGAGAGGCCACGCATGGAGCTATGATGCAGTGTGAGACATGCTATGAGGAGTGAAGGGGGTGGGAACAGCTTGCCTTCCCACTGGGCGCTCCTGGGGAGGGGGCTGGGGGCATTTGCAGAGGCTGTTTGTCCTGCTCCTGTCCCCACTGGCCAGATCTTCTTCCCTCCCTCACTCCAGTTCCTGCTGCTGGAACCTAACCCCGTCTCCCCTGAGACCAGGTTCGGCCAGTGTTCTCCTTCCCACCCTCATGGCCCTCTGCTGTTTTGCCCGGAGTCTGCAGACACTCCGGTGCTCTAACGCAGGCAGGAGAGCTCAGCTTAGCTCGGGTGCCCCAATGCCCCCTCCGTGCTCTCAAAGCTGTGATCTCGGACGCCTGCATCGAGGGCTGCTGTCCTCTGCAGAGAGCGAAGAGCCCCAGAGTCCACTCCATTGTCTCTGCAGGGGCCCAGGTCTGCACCCACGGAGAGGCTTTGGGGAGTCTCCAAAAGGAGGGACTTTAACACCTTCAAGCCTCCCACCTCGTTGCTCTCCCCACAGTCCCTCCTGGGTCTTGGGTGGCCACCTTTGCGCCTCAAAAGTGTAGGAGGTCACTTGTCTTCCTCGCCTAACGATGTGTTACAGAAAAGAAGCCTTCATTACTTGTGAAAGTGTGATAGGAACATGAATATTAATAACTCCCATGGGTTTCCCGCAAACATCCATCACCACGGCTTAAAAGGCTTGTTCTGACTTGCTTGGCATGGGGGTAACTGCTCAGCAGAACAATAATAAAGCATTCATGAACCCAGCTTAGGCGGAGCTCTTCCCGGGGCTTTGAACTCCAGCGCTCCTGCAGGGCCGGGGTGCGGAACGTGCTGGCCCCCACCTGGGTTCCAGCAGGAGGATGTCTGACTTCCGTCAGGGACAGGACATGGCAGATGCACCAAGGCCCGGTGGAGCCGGAGCTGGGATTTCTCTCTATCAAAAAGGAAGTTCTTGGTGACAGCATCCCGGTGAGCAGGTGCCGGAGATCTAAGACAAGGCAGGTCGGAGCGGTGCTGGGACCGGGAGCTGGTGAGCTCAGCATGGGCGCATGGAACTTCAGAACTCAGAGGTCATCCTTCTGGGGACACTGACGACACATGGGGGGGAGGAAAGTCAGAGGCAGGGCCAGGAGTGGGGCGTCTGGAGATGGCCATTTCCCTGGGAGAATCCTAGGACGTCAGGAACATGTCGCCTTTGCCCTGGATTCAGCGTTTCCCTTGACATCCACTGACATATTCTTCTCAGTGCAGATCCTTTGTTCTGGAAACCTCCAAGCATATGCCACTTTCTGCTCGGTGGGTCTCTGGCTTGCTGCAGAGGATTGATAGGGTCGACCCAGGCTGTGCTGGAGCTCATAGGGTTCCCGTCTCAGGTGGTGCTGTGCTGGTCGGAAGTGCCCCCAGGACACGAAGGGAATTTGTGGAGACCGGACAGAGAACTAGGGGACTGGAGGCCCTGGGGCTGAGCAGCACGACAGCCCCGTCCTTGGGTTCTCTTTCTCCAGATACCCAACGTGGGGTTCAGCTTTGGGGGTGAAGCTCCCGGTCTGATCGCCGTTCAAGAACACGGCGGCCTGAATCCCTAGCTGAAAAGCCATTGCCGAATATATTTTTCTGGTACATCGTCTGTGCATTTTTTTTCCTTTTTCCAATTTAGGATTTAAAAATCACCCATATCTCTAGCTCCCAAAAACAAAATAAAAAAATCATTTGGGTTTTCTAGAGAAAAGTATCTTCTTCGGTAGTTTCAATGTGGTCAGGGTAGCACCACTTTTGCTGAACTTTTAGGTTGCTCCTGGGGTCTGTGGTGTTAATGAAAATGCCCATCTTCATGGGCAGCGGCGCGCGCAGTTGGAGTGGTGGGGAAATCTCTCCATGTCTCTGGGCTGTCGGATGCCCCTGTGGTTGGAATGCCAGTGTCCTGCGTCAGAGAAGGCGACCCAGATGAGAATCACAAACACCGTCATGGCTCCCCCCCCCGGCCACAAAGACTTTATTGCAGGGGGTCACACCCCGGTGGAGTTCCGGCAGGGGGTCCTTTGGGTCACAACGACCTCTGGCTCACAGTGTTTACTCTGAGGGGCGGCTTGGTATCACCGTGGAAGTTAGAGAGAAGAGTTGAAGCCAGAAAATCTACAAGGTGGATCCTGGCTCTGAAATTGGCTCACTCTGTTATTCCTCCCTTTCTGAGCTGCTGTGTTCCCATATGTCCAATGAACATAAATACAGCAACTGCTCTTTCTCTGCCTTATGGAATCGTCTGGGGATAACATGAAACTTTTGCCTTGGTAAAGTGTTGTTGATGCTGTACAGAAATAGAGTTAGTCAAACTTTTTTCAAAGGCTAACCAAACACATTTTTTTGGCCAATCCATAAAGTGGTTAATGGGGTGCATGCGATAAAAGCTTAGTATATAAGAAGGCTACTTCTCTAGTCAAAAAGGAAAAAAGGGAATGTGGTTATAGAAGATGGTGTTGGCTATCTGCACCTTCCCTCGCTCCTCTCCCCTTCGTTAAAGAGCCCTGATGATGTGTGTTGGCCTCATTCATCATAAGCACATGTTTCAAGGGAGGCAGGTTTTAACCCAGAAGCAAGTCTTGGGTGGTCTAAGCCTGTGGTTCCTAAACTTCAACATGTGTCACCTGCCAGGCTTGTTAAAACACCACTTGCTGGGCTCTACCCCTAGAATTTCTTATTCAATAGGTCTGGGTGGGGTCAGGGCATTTGTATCCAGTGAGGCTGATACCGCTGGTCTGAGACTATGCTTTGAGAGCCACTGTCTCAGTCAACCACGATGGATGGTCCCATTCTCCTTGCCAGGTATTGGTTAGCTATAGATACATGATGCTGTTCCAGCCAATGAAATGTGGTAAGTCTCCTAGGGGCTCATGGGAAAGGTTTTCTCACTTTTCAAAAGAGACACGGGGAAGGGGTGGCTCCCTTCTACTGCCGGATGGAGAACCTGGGGCTGCTGCAGGGATTTGGGACTATGAAGGGGGCAACCCTACGGACCAGGTGGATGCTCTGAGAGTGACCAGGCAAAAATGAGGACAAGCACCTGGGTCCTTAATGAGGTGAGTGAGTTGCCAAATTCATGGTGGAGCTGCCCACCTATTGTTGGTTGGGCCATTTTGAGTCGGAATTTTCTATTTCCTTCAGTCAGTGGTAACTTAATGGATACATTCAAAACAGCAATTTCTTTTCCCTTGTGGGGATGTGGGGTAGGTTACGGGTGAGGAGCCCTGAGCCTCTCTAGGGGGGAGGGGATGCCCGGCACTGGGGAGTGCACTGAGCCTTGAACCACGTACCGACACGAGGTCTAATCATTGGGGGAAGAATCCGGGAGGGACCAATCTTTAGACAGGATGGAGGGGCGAGCCGGTCAGGGTCAGAGTACCGTGTCCCCAGCTTGCGAGACGTGACCACTTTGGTGGGGAGCACACACAAGTGGGCGGAAAGGTAGACTTGGTGCCTTGAGAACAGCACACTGTTGAGGATTCTGCGGCCTGAGTGGGGCAGGACGGGTGGGAAGGGGAGGCCGGGATTGGAAAGGACAGCTGAGGAGAGGCCGGCCAAGGGGTCAGAACCGGAAAGCAGGAGGCAATAAAAAGGCAAGGGGCTTGGGAGCTGGTGTGCTGAGTGAGACCGTCTGCCCCCAAAGGATTCATCATTTTCCATGGAAGGAAAGGTTTTTCCCCCCCTCAGCTAAGAGACAGCACAGGGTTCTGAAGTGGTCTTTATCGGGTGGTGTGTGTGCCCGCAGGGCAGACACTGGTTTCGCAGTAATGACCGAGAATCCTCTCTTCTCCAAGTCCCAGAGTTGGGTGCAAGTCCGTTCCTTCTTCCACCACCTGTGGGCCTGGGCCTGTCTGCTGTTCATCCCGTTTCTGTCCTCGGTGCTCTGTGCACGGTACTCTGAGTGCTGTCCTGAGTCTCCCCCATGGGCCAGCACCGACCACCTCTACCTGCAGACACTGCCGACTGTGGCTCTGCCCCTCTGCCCAGGGCCGGCCCGAGGGCCTCTGCGAGAAAGAGAGAGAAAGAGAGCGCGCTTTCAATGCAGCTTTGAGGATTCAGGTATTGATCACGAGTGCTTCCAGATAGTTCAAACAAACAACTGAGCAACACCCTTCGCCTCCTCCAAAACACTCTGTAATTTTCTCCCTTGTCCAACACGAGAAATAGAGTTGTCCAGGTTGAGAAGGAGGGGACGGTGCGGTAATCAGAGCTGCAGAGCCATCCACATCGACCTTGGGGCCGCGTGCTGCACTCTGTAATCCCCAACTCGAAGGCTCCTCGGCATCTCATTAGTCTGGAGTTGTGGCGCAGATAATTCTGCATCGAGTGAGTAATTAAATGTGACATGGACACAGGCGATCGGATTAGCGACACGCCCAGGGGTCCCTTGGAGGGGACCTTTCCTGTCTGTGCCCACGAGGGAAGGTGTAGGGAAGCTCAGCACAGCTCCTGCAGGGGGCGACGCTGGGGCCAAGGCCGAGCAAGCGCTGGGGCGTGATTCGTGGGCCAGGGCGAGGGGCCAATGAGAGTGGGGGCAGCCCCTTCTGGAAGGACCTTCATGGAAGCCAGACCTGCTGGGGAAGCGGCAGGGTCCCCTCTGGTGCGGCTGATCCTTCCGGGGCTAATGCTGGAAATCTGGCCTCAGTTTCCCAAGTGGCCCACTCACTCTGTCCTCCCTGGAGGGTGCCAGACATTACCCCAGAGCCCTCTGACCCCTGGGCATCGCTGACAAAGCCAGGCTTTGTGACCGAGGCAGAGGACAACAGAGAGAGCATCTTCTCATTTTGACAGTGACACCTATTTCCGGAGAACCTAAGGCTCATGTACTTTACCTCCCTGGCTCCGCAAAGGCTTTCACTCGGCTTTCCAGCACACCCCCAAATCCACCCTATTTTTTAAAGTCCGGGGAAGGAGTTTATAAAAATCTTTTGGGAAACACATTCAATTTCTCTCAGCTCTTACTCAACGCACATATATCGGCTGCCAGCTCTGTGCAAGGAATTGGGAGCCAGGGGACTAAAGGAAAGGGAAGACTTGGCTTCCGCTTTTAAGGAGCTCACGAGAGAGACAGAAAAAGACAGATGAGCGGCAGAGCGTTAAAGCCCCTGGGAGAGGAGGGAACTGGTTTGGGGTGGGGGTGGGGGTGGGGAGGAAAGGTGGCCCCTGGCAGGTGAGGTTCAAGTTGGCCTTCCAGGGTTGGATGGAGGGGGAGGGCCTGGAGTGTGGAAACCTCCTCCATGCTCCCCCTTCTTCCGTGCCCCCCTTTTAAAGTTCAAATGCATCACGAGGCACCACGACTACAAGATGAACCAGGCTTGGTCTCAGCCTCGAGAAAGTCACAACGGACCGATGTGAATGTCCAGAAACTTGACCTTCCATAGAGATGAGACTCACTGACTCGCTTGCTCGCTCATTTGATAAATATTTATTGAGCATCTATTCTGGACCGGGTCCTGTTCTCGATGCTAAGGATACAGGGGGAAACAGGACAGATACAAGCTTACTTTATAAAGCTCGTGGTCTTAGGGGGACGGGAGACAAGAAACAGTTACACGTGTGATAAGAAAAATGCAAAGGGAGCCACGGGTGCAAGGTGTTCAAACTGGTCCGGACGGAAGGCTTTCCTCCAGAAGTGGCTCCCCAGCCGGCGGGTGAGCGAGCCCTGAAGGAGAGCCGAGCGAGCCAGGTGAAGGTGGAGAGGGGAACACGGGGACAAGAACGTGCCCATCGGAAGGAAGGGACTGCACGAAGGTTCTGCGTGGAGAGGACGGGGCATGAAAACCGTCCGAGGTGGCGATAAGGCCAAAGAGTTTGGGCAGGCCCTTCCCGGGCTGGAGGTGGCCGTGTGTCTGTCCCCTTGGTGCAACGGTCAGAACAAATCAAAGCTACGATGTCTTCTCATGTGCCACCACCAGGTGTAGGAGAGGAGGCTCCTCCCTTGCACAGATGCGGAGGGCCAGTGAGGCCCACGGGCGTCTTGTCCATGTGGGGCCCTGCCCTGGTCCCTGCGCCTGCTGCCTCCCCACCTGCCTCTCAGCACGGGACCCTTGGGCACCCACCACCCAAGGGGTTGAGTTCCTCGAGTGCCCGGCGGGCAGTGTGGGAATGTTTGCTGTGCCAGGAGTGAGGCCTGGGACTTCTTTCTGGAGGGGCGCTGAGCCCTGAGCATCTGAGAAGGCGCCAAGTGGTATCTTTTTAAATGCCACCGAGTTAGTTCAGGATTGGGCTTTTGCCTCTGTTTCCCCACTTGCTATGCCAGCTTTCTGCTGAGGCTGAAGGTTTGCCCAGAAACTCCAGTCCCCAGTGGTCACTGAGACTGCATCTGGATGTTGCGGACAGCATACAGAATAACACACACACACACACACACCCCCCACCAGAAGACCTGGCCAGTGTCGCATACAGCAGAGTGTTTGTAATAAATCAATGTGTTGGATTATCAGATATTTTGAATATGTGAAACATCATCTTTTTATTACTTCCAAGGAGAAGATGATCCTAATTCTAAATATGACACTTAAGTAATTTCCTCCTTTAAAAAAATTGGTCTTTGTTGATGCCAACAATCGCCTCTTCCTTTTCCCAGCAGACAGGTAGCAGTTTTAACATTCGTTCCATGTTCACGCTGAGAGATCCCCAGGAGGTAAGACGTGGAGCTGGTTCAGGAGGTGGAGTGCATCCCGAAGTTCTGAACTTGACACTCGAAGCCTCGCACCTCCTTCCGCAGAGGTTCCTTTGCCAGTCTCAGCTCTCGGCTTTCTCCTCCGCGTTTTCGCACAAACCCTCCCCTCTGCCTGGAGTGTCCTTCCCCTTTATCTTCACGCGCTCAGGCTTGCTTCCAAGGAGACCTCCCCTCCTCCATCTCCATTTGCTCCCCCCCCCCCCCCCCCCCCCCCGCCCCGTCCCGCTCTGCCCGTCCTCCCCTGTCCCTGACTTCCTCCTCTTCCTCTTCCTCCTCATCGCCATGTCCTCCTTTCTCATCTTTCACTGGGTCCCCTGCTCAGACTCGGTTTATCAGCAGTCACCGGCATAGAGCTAGTGCCAGTGTTTGAGGGCTAGCCTAGAAAGCTCACAACAAACTGGCTTCGGATTCTACAGTTAAGACTTTATTTTTATGTTTGGGAAACGAGGAAAGAAGAAAGGAGACCGGGGTCTCCACTGACTGGGGAGAAGTGGTCGGGAGCACAGCCTCAGACCTCAGCTCTGCTGCTCTGCCGTGTCGGGCCAGTTACTCAGCCTGCTGAGCCTTCGTGTTCTCATCTGTGAAATGGAAATGATAGACCTGACCTCATGGGCTTACTGGGGGCATCACAATCGGTGTCACATGTACAATGCTTAGCGCAGTGTCTTGCAAGTAATGAGCGCTCCATGGTTGGTATCTATTGCCATTCTAATAACCATGGTAACACTTTCAAACTCTTATTTACAACGTTATTTTTATTAATTGTTGCCAGTTCAAACCAACAAGGTGGCAAGCAAAATTTGGATCCATTCCATTGTCACGCTGTGACTGCTTCTTCCCCCGGGATGGAGAAGTGACTTCCTTGCACCACAGAAGCCTTGACAGGTGTCCCCAGGAAGTGGAACAAATGCCCTTGACTCTCTCGTCTGGGCCCCCAGCTCGCACGGAGCAGCCGAGCGCAGGCAGCTGGGCGGGAAGCCCGCAGAGGGTGAGTACGCTGGGTTCAGTCGCTTGCTTCCGCAACAGGTGCTGTTCATAGCACCCAAGTCCTTCCCTGGAGCCTCTTTGTATCTGTGACACAGGCCGTGTGCTAAGAGCTCACACATGCCACATTTTGTCACAATATGTCACTTCCATGTTTTGTCACCACGTGACACGTGCGTGACACGGCCTCTGGTTTAGACAACACGGAGGCCCCCTCTGGCTTGAGCAGGGGCTCGGGCTCACCGCCCCCCCTCCCAACCTTCTGCCCGTTGCCGTCCCTGCTGCCTGGGTGACCGGCTCCCGTCCCAGGAGAAAGGATCGCTGTGCTCACTAATGGGTAGTTAAGGGGACAGCGTTCCCGTTTAAGGGATTTCATGGGCCTTGAAAACTAGTGAGTAAATAACCATTTATCAGCCAGTCACTGAGAGGGTGCCTGCCACCTGGCACCGCATTCCGGACTCGCCAACGCCTTGCAGCCACATATCATCGCGGGGCATAAAAGTTATGTGCGAACGGGCTGTAAAACGGAACAACTGTTTACCTCGGCCGAGGTTTTATTTACACGCCCTCCGGCAGGCAGCAAAGGCCAGCTGTGGGGCCCACCTTCAAGCAGAGCCCGGCCTCCTCCGTGCAGCTGCCTCGGGTGGACGCCCGTCACGGGGGGACTTCTGGGCCCCCCCTCCGTACCTTGTTTCGCCTGCTTGCAGCTTGCATCTTCTTGACACGAAAGCTTTGTTTCTGTAATTACAGAACATTCCATTTGATGAATTCCACATTGGATTTGGTAGGAGATGCACGCATAGCTGGCATTCTCTGTAGAGCTCTCGCACGTGTGGGGTCTACTTTGTCCTCCCACGCCCCGGGAAGTGGAGTCCTCGCCCCCGATGACGAGGAGGGACCGTGGCGTGGAGAAGGGAGGTGGCCTGTAGGACGGCACGTGCGGGTCAGGGCAGCGCTGGGGCTAGAATCTGTGGCTTCTGAGCATCCTCCTCAGTGATCTTCCCAGGAGGGCGGGCTCTTGTATTACACAGGTCCCTCCGGCCGAGGTCCCTGATGTCCATTTACACCAGGCTGACAGCCAGTTCGGAGGGGCGGGGCTGTGAACGGAGCAGTCAGGGCTGCAGGCCCCGAGTGCCCTCCCCTGCTGTGCTCCCTGTCCGCTCTGGGTTGACCCACTCAAAGTGGCAGTAACCCCACGGCCGTGCACACCCTTCCTCTCAGTTGCTGAGGTGATTCCATCCCACACTCGCCTTCCCCGCGGGGGCTGGAGCCTCGTTCTGACGTCCAGCTCCTTGGCTGAAGCCCTGGAAACCTGCTGATTCCGTGTGAGCCCTCTCTCCCAGGAAGCTAGGGCTTGTTCTGGTCCCTTTTGTGCTCAGTGGGGGTTTTATTCCCTCGGACGGATCTGCCGGACCTGGATGCTGATAGTATTTTTTTCCCTCCGACTCCTGCGAGTGCAGGAAGCTGCCAGCTGTTCATGGTCTCTTCCTGAAACACGTTTTACTGAGCACCTCCTGCCTACGAGGCACGATGCAGCGTTGATTTCCCTCGGCCCTTGTTACCTTAACGAAACCTGAGTTTGTCATGTGTCATAACGAAGTCTGCTTTGTGTTACTGTTGACCAGCGCACGAGACGCCATGGAGCTGGTCTTTGTTCTCCCCATTTCCCATCCACGGCCAGCCCCCGGAACTAACAGCTCGGTGGGGGCACTGAAGAGGCTGGAGGTGAGGGTGCCTCAAGGTTGGGGGCAGAACATGGGATGTGGGTTCCAGGAGACCTTTAAGATGACATAAGGATTTCTTTAAAAAAAAAAGATTTATTTATTTATTTGTAGAGAGAAGGGAAGGGAAGGAGAAAGAGAAACAATGATGTGTGGTTTCCTCTCACGCGCCCCCTCCTGGGGACCTGGGGACCTGCAACCCAGGCATGTGCCCTGACTGGGAATCGAACCGGTGGCCCTTTGGTTTACAGGTCCATGCCCAGTCCACTGGGCTACACCAGCCAGGGAGGATTTCTTAATACGACCAAGGCCCGGCTGGTCCCGACCGCAGGTCAGTCAGCAGGTGACTCTGCTGATGCACAGTCAATGAGCCAAAGAGGAAGCAGGTGATTGACAGAAAAGGGTAACAGAGAATGAATGACCTTCAGTGTCATTGTTTAATAATATCACCTTCAGCAGCTGCGATCCGTTAGTGTCACAGACTCCAGTGGCAAGGCTTGAGTGAGTTTCATCTGAATTGCTGCCTTCCTCCTCTGCGTGCCCCATTTCTAAAATCACCTATTCTGAACGGCAACTCAGTCAGTTCAATCGAGTGCCGTTTCACACAGGAGGCACCGGTTCCAGACCCCCCTCCACGTCTGTGACTGTCCGCGGCTTTCTGAAACAGCCTGCGTGTGTTCCAAAGCGGAATGCCGCTCAGCTCCAGGTTCCCGAGGCAGAACAGTGTGGAGACGGACACAGTTCTGACCCGAGGCTAAAGGTGCCCCCGCCGGCCCCTTGTTCCCCACCGTGTCCCCCGTTTGTCACAGCCCAACCTGCCAGCTCACGTTCAGTCTCCCCTCCGTTCAGTTGTGTTAAGGAATCATCAGCTTGATCAGCTTCCGTTTAGGGGCCAAGATGCCAGAGTTTCTTATGTTGTTTCCCATGCGTTGGGAACCCTGCCAGAGTCAACGAAGGTAAAGCGAACTTGTGTATTTGGGCCCTGTCTTCCAGGGGCCGGTGAAGTGAGGGACAGGATTGTATCACGGGAGGAATAAGGGAGGGGATGGGTCACTCATGCTGGTTGGTCTCCACAGCGTCTGTGGAAAAAAACCCCTGCTGATTGAAAATTTGAATCATTACAAGCTTTGAAATCAATGGCCTTTTTTTAGAATTTTAATCTTCTATGGTTTGCTTTAGAGCCGGCGCTGCCATGGTCTGAGCCACAGACCAGACTGTCCATCAAAACGGGCAGGGTTTGCTCGTGGCCTCTGTGGACGCAGAGATGATATTAAACACTCGAAAAGGCGGCAATAACTCTCCAAGGCACTCGAGTGGTCATCAGGGAATTGTACGCCCTGGAATTCCATTGATTTAGAATTTGCATTTCTCATTATTTGCAAATGACCCTCTAGGTTCTAAGTACATTATAATTTGTATTTTTGTCAAAGCATGAATTAGAATTGCACCTGCTGGCTGGGATGCTGGCATGTAGAGGTGGACCACTCGGCTGACGGATGAGTCTAACACCCTCCCCCCTGACACGCAAAACCATGAGTTTTCCATTTGTTGTATGGGCATATTGTGGGGTGAATGATGTGATACAGAGGCTCTTTGTGAACTGGGGGATTCTTAAAGGTTCTGGAAGGAATTACTCCTGAGTGTCTGGCTGTACTGTAGGTACATCTCATTGCAATGACACCGAGGGCAGTCATGCCTTTCTTATCTGTGGCTGACTTATCTAGACGTTAAGAAATGACTTATTTTGTGATCAGCATGTAAAGAGAAAGGGCTGCTGAGGAGACAACAGAGATGTTTTCACACCTGGCCACACTAAAACTCATGCACACTCCTAGCTCAAAGGTGACCGATCCCCTCAAATCTTCACCCAGGGCCACCCTCTGCCCTTTTCTCGTTAGATCGGACCTCAGGTGCAGAGTTGAAGCCGTCACTGCAAGAAGCCGGTGGCATCTACCTGCTGATGGTCTCTCTCGAGGGCTGGTTTGTTTTAGTATTTCCCTCCCTTGTACCCATCCCTAGGTCTGTCTGTTCTCTCGCTTCATTTATAATGAACATGCATACTAATGTGATTAGAATATGTCATTGGAGCGGATGACATTTGGATTTATATAATAATCTTTCAGCATGTGTCTTTCTTCTTCTTTTGTGCTCTTTCCACTCAGCATAATTTTCAGGAGCTATCTGTGTTGGTGAATGTGCGTCTGGTTAATTCTCTCGCTGCATTGTCTTCCGGAGCACGCGGCTGCCATGTTTTGCTTACAGCCCCAGTGGGAGACAGGCGCCATGGCTGGCTTGGTGCTTTGCTGCCACAGACAGCACTGAGGACCATCCTTATCTGTGTCCCCGTATGGCCCTGGCGGCTGTTCCTGGGGCATTAGCCCTGGAGTGGGATGAAGGTCATAGGTGATTGCGCTCCTCATCTCATGGAGAGTTGCCAGCTAGCTCTCCAGAGTGACTGTCCCACTTTCTTCTCTACCAAGAGCGAACTAGGCCTCCCGTTCCTCCACATTCTCATTAATATAAATGAGCATCCTTCTGGTTGTTAATGATGTAGAGCATCTTTTTGCATATTTATTAATTTGGACTTCTCGTGGAAATTGTCTAATCACATCCTTGTCCATTTTAATATCGGGTCTCTCATCTTTCTCACTAATTTGTTGGAGTTTCATGTATATTTTAGACATTCATTTTTGTCCATGGTAGCTGATGGGCAGCTGTGCACTCAGACACCCCGTCGTCCTGGGAGAAATGTCCATGGCTTTGAGATGGGTGTCGGTCAAAGAAAACTAATTGCAGCAGAAACACCATAGGGGCCAAACACTGTAATGTTTTGTAGAGGTTTATTTTTATTAAAGAGTAAATTTCCACTAAGTAAAACCTTGTGAATGATGGAACAGACCATCAATCCATCAGCAAGTATTTACTGAGTCATTTCCATGGGCTAAGCTCTACCACAATGGCTGGAAAAATACAGAGAGCAAGGATCCTTCACCCTCAAGCACTTTCAATCTATTAGAAAGAGACACAGCCCCAAAGAGGGCCAACAGTACAAAGCAAAACTTAACAGACCTCGAAAGAGAGATCCAGAGAGATGGCAGTAAAGCACTCGGCTCTTAAAGGAGGTTTTCAAAACCCTGAATTTAGCTTCAATCATACAACAAAGACCAGTGAATGGGGAGGTTTGCTTTTCATAACTAGGCCGCCAAAGCTAGGGGTGCTCGTATTAAAATTTCGTCACCACTGGCATTCACTTGCTAAGTGAATTTCTGGAGGTTTGAGAGAATCATCGGGACTTTGAAAATAGCTTCCCACACAGCCTGACTCGCACGAAGCCACAGAGCGAACGGGTCTCCAGATCTTCTGGTCCGCAGGTCTCTCCCCTCGCAAAGCACTGGAAACGAAGCGAACTGCACACACGTGTTGACGTGAGAATTAGCTGATAGAAACCCCCGAAGCACGAAGGGGAGACCGTAAGTGCTGCGGAACTCGGTCAGTAATGGACACTGGCTCTCCCCCAGTTGCTCCTGAAAGGCGTTCGATGACAGCTGAGTGACCATTTAACCTGCTAATCAGGCGGCTGGCGGCATGCCTGGTGACAAAAGGAAGGGGAGAATTTACAGAAGGCAAAGACAGGGGCAGAAAAAGAGACCAAATGTCATGCTTTTCGAGCTGGGCACTGCAGGCCTTGGGGACGGGCGGAGTCTTTGTTGAATGGGACTTTGCAGGGTGTGGAGGAATTTGACGTTGCGGGCCCTTGTGGAGCTCAACACCAGTTTACCTGCCCCTCCCCCATCCTGTGAGCACAGCCGCAACCTCCGTAAAAAGCGCCAACTAATTTCGAAACCCGGTCCCCGTCTCCTGGCTGGAAATCATGGTGCCAGAGCACTGGGCGCCCTTAGGAGACAATGTTGCCGGGGGTGGGGGGGCGGGGCACTGGTTGGAGGGAGCAGAGATGCAATTAGCAGGGAAGCGAAAGGTCTGATTAGAATGACAGCAATACTTTAGTATCTGAGTGGAGTTCAGTCAAGTCAATCCGTTCTGCATGGATTGGGGGCAGCCAGACCGTTGTTAAACATTTGCTCTCATCTCCTCGTGGCTCTGCTCAGAGCCTTTGGTGACTCCCCATCGCTTAGAAATGCAGACCGCCTCCCTAGGCCTCACCTTTGCCTTCCTTCCAAAACTCATTTCCATCCCCCTCCTCCGCCCCAACCCCATCTTCCATTTTCTTATGTGGACTTTTCGAGTTCCAGTTAACAGAGCCACACGCATAACCTCGAATGGTCCAGGATGACCGAGATGGGAGACGAGCTAATGCTCAACTATTTTGTGACTGGAGATTTTAACGAGTTTCAGGTGGGGTCCGCTCCGAGGCGGCGTGCTTTGTTGCTCCGGTGCTGGTACTTGTCAGCCGCAGCGCCCCCATGCCGCAGCGCCCCCACACTGCAGCGCCCCCATGCCGCAGTGTCCCCACACTGCAGCGCCCCCATGCCGCAGCACCCCCACACTGCAGCGCCCCCATGCCGCAGTGTCCCCACACTGCAGTGCCTCCACGCTGCAGCGCCCCCATACCGCAGCGCCCCCACGCGGCAGCAGTTCATGTTCCCTGTGCAGATGCCTGACTTAAAGTCACCTCGTCCACGTGGTCCCGATCCCAGTCCTCCTACCTGGACCACAGACGTTCGTCCTGCACCGACCTAAGGGGCTTCGCTTCCATGTTGCCGGCTCCTCTCCCCCCCTCCCCCCCGACGCTTCCGTCTGGGCATCTCCTTGTTTGGCCTGTCATTTCCAGGGGACTGGACTGCAGTAATAAAGGCTTCAACTGAACACCAGCTCTGTTGCTACCTGAAAAAGTTGTGCATTTGAAACTTCAGGGTCTAGAGGGTAATGATGTTCTTTGTTATCCAGTTGGTATGGTTAAATTTCTACTTAACATTCTCTTAAAATGAAGAGTATCTGTAATGCTGCACAGGAAGTATCGTATCAAGACACATACTATTAGGGTCTCTAACTCGTAAACAGAAGCTCGGCTGTTCATTTGGGACGGAAGTCTGGGACTCACTCCGTCCCGGTCTTCTCCCCCGCCCTCCTGACCAGGCTGTGTCTGGACGGTCCCACCTCCTCAATGGCTCTGAAATGACTTCCCTCTTCTCCAGCCTATTGACCGTCCTTACTTAGTTCAGCTTCTTACTCCGTCTTGCTTGGATTATTCCAAGTCACCAGTAAGTTGTCTCTGCTTCCAGACACCCGCCCTTCACCCCTTCCCAGAGAACCCTCTCACTGCAGACCTAACATCTATCCTGCTAGCCCCGTGCAGGATTCCTTCATGGCGTCCTCTCCTGCCCCGGGGCCACTCCTGAAACCCTGCAGCCCTCTCCTGCTCCAGCACCCCTACCTGCTGAGCCCCCCAGTCTCATTCCCTACACCTTTTCCTTACCCCGTGCCCTCTAGTGGTGCCACATGACCTCAGTTACAAAGTCACATTATATTTTTTCATGCTGCATTATGCTTTATAAAAAATGCTGTGCTTTTTAAAAAAAGATTTATTTATTTATTTATTTATTTATTTTTAGAGAGGGAAGGGAGGGAGATAGAGAGAGAGAGAAACATCAATGTGCGGTTGCTAGGGGCCGTGGCCCACAACCCAGGCATGTACCCTGACTGGGAATTGAACCTGCGACATTTTGGTTCGCAGCCTGTGCTCAATCCACTGAGCTACGACGCCAGCCAGGGGAAAAAAATGCTGTGCTTTTGTTAATGATTACTTACCCTTCAGGGCCCACGTCTGGCGTGACCGCTTCCTCGCAGCCTCTCCTGATCTGCCTGTCTGTGTTCGATGCCTCTGCTGCTTTCTCGGCAAGCTCCTCGGGCATCTCTCTGACCTCGCACTGACCATACTACAATGACGCGATCTGTTCAGCTGCCTGTCTTCTCCTCTTGACCGTGACCTTGAAGCTAAAATCTGTCTTGGATTCATCCCTATATTTGCAGTCCTCAGCCCGGTGCCTAGAATAACAACGATACTCAAGAACTGTTTCCTGAGGGGTTGGATTCAAGTCTGTAGACTTTGTGGGTGGAGGGACCAAAGAAGAATGTGAAGTTGAGAAATAGCTGGTAATGCAAGGTGATGATACTGCCAATGTGGACATTTCAGACCAAAAGACTCCGGGCATTTTCTGAGGGTGTCTCAACAAAGAATTAGACCAGAAGTGTCCATCGGACCTCTGACCTTGCCTTTGCTGAGCTGGGAAAATGGAAGGCAGGCCCCTGCAGGAAGCAGGTCTTCGACTCTGCCGAGGACTGACAGTTTTGTCAGGAGAGGGCAGTGGGCAGTGCTGACTGTTGAGGTCCCGGGGACCCAGTCTTCCCTTGTCCCGGGGCACTGTTGAGGCGGAGGTGTCTGTGCGTGTCTCTGTGCATCTCACATGTGCACGTGGTGGCTGTGACGACAAGCAGGGCGATCTGAGGAAGCCCCTGGGCCAACTGGGCTACCATCTCCATCGGCCTGCTTGTAGGTGCCTGCCACCTCAGAGACGGAGGACTTGACTCCGTAATCCTCTCGGCTGACACTGACTGAGCACCTACTGTGTGCCAGCCAGTCTTCGGAGGCTTTGGGTGCATTAACTCCATAATCTCCACATCATCCCCAATTTCTTCACTTCTGTTATTTTCTCCCTTCTATAGATGAGGAAACCAAGCCCCACGGAACTGAAGTGACTTGTTCACGATCACCCAGCTAAGACATGTCAAAGGCAGGTCGATCCCAAATAGTCTGATTTGGGGGCCCAGGGTCAGGCTGACCAGCCTAAACCACCACTCTGCCCTGTCGGTCATGGTCCAGAGCCAGTGCCGCTCACTCCCTGGGAGCCCAGGTCTGCAGGTGGTCACTGTGCATGACAGAGGGTGTTGCTCTTCGAGGAGACCTGGGGGCTCCCCTCCCTCCCCAGTGGGCCTCCAGCTCCCAGGGCAGCTGAGCTGCAGCCAGGAGGGAGGTCTAAACGGGAGCCCATGCAGGGCTGTGGCCAGCCGAGGAAGAGCTGGCGCGGCTAGCCAGACAACGGGCTCCCGTGGCACCTTCCGGTCCTGGCCAGGAGTTGGACAGGCCCACACGAGGCTGGTGGCAGGGCCCCCGCCCTGTGAGAACCTGCGGAGTGGGACCTGCGGGGGCTGGGGGTGGTGGTGGAGGAACACAGCCGAGACACAGGCGCCAGGTGCCGAGACCTGTGCTGCGAGTCTGTGTACGCTGAGACTCCGGTCCTCACTCCAGCCCTGCAAGGCGACATCCCCGGTGTCTGCGCATGAGGAAGCGGTGTCAGGATGCTTCCGCAGCAGGCCCGCGCTGCAGCGCTCGTCAGCCTCGGAGCTGGGGTCTGAGGCCGGTTCTGCTTGGTTCTAGAGGGCTCTGGACACGGGCGACAGTGTGGTGATCGCGGGGGCGGTGAGGGGGGCATAGGGGAACTCAATGGTAATAGAAAAAATACAATATAAATAAATTTAAAGAATAAAGCTCATCTCTTAAACCCATTCCCGTTGCCCTGCCTATACAATCCCCATGTCTCCTCCCTGCACCTTTTAAAAAAAAAGATCATCATTCTACATTACTGGCGGAGAGCTGAGGCCTGTGTAGTGGGTTCCCCAGTGGAAATATTTTCCCAGGATCTGGGGGAGTATCTGCCATGCCTCATAAAAAAAGGAGTATACAATTCTCTTTTTAGCTCCCAGGTATCTAATAAGAATTCACCTCAAGTTATTTGTTTTTCCTTTCCCGACGATTCCGCACGCCGGGGAAGTTGGCGTATGAGCCGAAGCCGGGGAGGCAGAGAGCCCTGCTCACCCTCGGTGGGTGGCAGGGGGTTCCCAGCAGATGCCCAGCCGGCCGGGGACCCGCGAGGCCTCCCAGTGGACACCTGCACGTCGGCGGGGTCGGGGAGACCGCCTCCCGCCATCACAGGGCACCGCGAGTGTTGTTGACTTGCAGAGCGATGGGACCGGTGCGTGCTTCACGTGGGTCCTTCTGCAGTCCTGTGCGTGGTGGGTGGGGCGGGGGCGGGGGGAGCCCGAGCGGTGGGCGGATCTGCAGGAATGGAGACAATGTGACGAGAGGCTGAAATTAGACAATGCTGCGGGAAGGGGAAGCCAGGGACAGATGGGGAAGGCACGAGGATGCTGCAGAGAAGGGGCGACGGTGCTTGCTCGGGGGGTGGGAGGTGGCAGAGTGCCGTGAGATGAGGAAAGTGAGGCGTCGTGAACAGAACTGGGGGAGTCAGAAATGGGAACTCACTCGGGGAGAGAGAGAGCATAATTTGAAACAGCTCTTTCACTTTGGATCTTGGGGGGTGGGGGATATTTGAAAGAGGATCCAGTTGGAAATGCTTCCATCGCAGAGACTGTGCCTTGCCTTTCGGAGACGCCAGGATCGGGGAGTGCGCGCCTCTTACCCACCCATCCAGGACTCCTGAAGTCAGACACGAGCCTTCTGTTTCCCCGTGATCACGGGCCCTCGGAGGAAGCCAGCCTCTGGGTAGTAAACCAGGTAATTATCTCCCTCCTTCCTGTGACAACAATGGCGATGAGACAGGAAAAGAAATTCAACAGAGGTGGCTCCCCAGGTCCCCAGGGAGACTCAAGATGAAGGCGCAGATTCTCAGGATCCGCCTCCACAGCACAGCCCCTGGGTGCCGTAATGACGGCCGAGGGCCCCGTCATGCCTCCAGAGGAAAGAGTCCGGGAGATGGAGACGAGAAAGACGCCCACAGCCTCGCACGGCACCTTGCTGGGTCTGCGTCAGACATTAGACACACGGGGCCATCAATATTGAAACAAACTCTGCAAACATCCAGGAGACACTGAAATTAGAGATAATAAGCAGATGGGCTTTTATTCAAAGAAAAGCATGCCAGATGGACTCGGTGCCTCTTGTTCTTTCTTTCTTCTCTCTCTCTCTTTTTTTTTTTTTGCTAAAACTGTGAAGGTGGCAGTTGAAGGGAAAATGGCTCCTTTGATGTCCTACAGTTGAAGATGGTTAAAATATTTGAGTCTTCCAGGAAATCTGACTTGTGGAATTGGCTCAGATCACCTGGAAGACAAGCACATCACTGACAAAAAAGTTGGATAAAGGACGCTAATTGGGCAATGGAATGTGCTGGAGACCAGGCTGGTGGGATAACCCCTGGAGGGACCTTCCCACAGCACCATGGAGCTTCATAGCCTGAAAAGACCTCAGGGATCATCCGTCCCAACCCTCTCGTTTAAGGAGAAGCACACCCAATCGAAAGGAGACCTTGACCTCACACAACCAGGGCAGGAGCGGGGTTATCTGGCAGTTTGGCTGTGTGAGCGTGAGCTTGCCTCCTTACCCAGCGTCTCCCTCACCTAGGAACAGAAATATATGTGATCAAGCACAATTCTGAAGGGATTCCGAATACAGAGACGAAAGAACCAGACCCTGAGCTAACAGAGCCCAAGATGAAGGTCATGTTCCTGAAGGGGGTGGGCCACAGACAAGGTGAAGACAGCGGCCGAGATGCCAGGGTGACGCTGGCCAACAGGTCAGGCCCCCCCAGGCCCCGTGCAGTTTCCAAGCCACTTCCAATGCTGTTAATTCATCATTGCTGTGAAGCAGATACTGCCCACTCGCAGGTGAGAAAATTGCAGAACTCGGGGAGATGCGGGGGACTTGGCTAGCTAGGGTCAACCTGCAAGCAAGTGGTCCAGGAAGGACGAGAGCAGGTGTCCTCGGGGTCCAGTCGGGCTCAGCTGCCCTCCCACTTGGCCTTTGGGAAAATTCTTACGGAGGTCTCGACTTCCCTCCTGCCCTGTGACGCTCCTCCCCCCCACCCCAGCAGGCTCCCCTGCTCTCCTGCTGGGCCCTTTTCCAACTTGTGTCCCTGCCCTTATGCAGGTCCCCAGAGAGCCTGCAGGCTGCACGCCACTGCCCTGCTCTCAGGAGTCCTCCCAGACCTCCTCCCGTGTCCTCCTCATCCTTCCTCCAAACACGCCTGTCTCCTTCCCCGTCCCTGCTGAGCTCCGAGCTCAGCCGTCCGTCACCCGAAAAAGCACAAACTGTGGGTAAACTAATTCTCACCACTGCCTGCGCAGGGGATGGTTTCCCCTTTGGGAAATCATTTCAACTCCCAAGACCGCTTCCTCATTTTAAAAACAATGCAGCAATGACGCCTGGCTCGTGACGCACAGCGGATGGTGGCCTGCGGCGCGGGTGCACCTGGGAGCACTACCCAGTCTGTGCCTGATAGGAACTGGGTGCTCCTTGAGTCTTTATCGAGGGGGGTTCAGGTTGGAGACTCGGCTGAAGTCACCTCTCAAGAGCTCCTTCTTTCTTAGGCAGAGTAACTTACTGTCCCAGGCCCTTATCAGGACAGCCCTGCTCTACCCCTTTGACCCCTGGGGCCCCTCTCGCCGCCAGGACCTCGTCTTTTGGTTGGGTGGCGGGTGGAAGCGGGCGGTGGAATGCGAATGAATGACCGTGTTCTTTTCACATGATTGCTTCCCTGTCAGGGTGTGGAAGGGTTTTGCAACAGGCAACACTTATTTTTTTTTTTGTTTTGTTTTGTAAAGAGGGGTCATTGAGATGTAGGGAAAAATGGGAACCCATCTGCATTTCTTTCTAGGGCTGAAAATAGCTCTTTGGTCTTCATGAGTCCAGGCAACATTGTTACACAAATATCTTGAATTTTTTTGCCTTTTATTGGGAGGAAAAACTCCTCGGTGCATCCTTACTAGGAGAACAAATGCTATGGCTTGAATGTGTGTTTTCCCCAATATTCCCGGGTTGGAATCCTAGCCCCCAAGGTGCTGCTATTATGAGTGTGGAGCCCTCACGAATGAGATTCCTGCCTTTCTAAAACAGAGTGGGGACAGTCCCTTCATCCCTCCGACCATGTGAGGACATAGTAGAAAGATGGGCGTCTATGACCCAGAAAATGGGTCCTCATTAGACACTTGACCTTGGTTGACCTTGGACTTCCCGGCCTCCAGAACTGTGAGGGATACATTTCTGTTTCTTCTAAGATACATAATCCATGGTGTTTTGTTACAGCAGCACGAATGGACTCATACACCACCTGCTGACGGTAGTGTTTTTCCTGATCTCCCACAAGGAAGGCACACGAGCTGAAGAAATGCCCTTTTCCCTTCTCACGAGACGTGAGATACTGGGAGCAGTGGCATCTGGGAATTCCCAGACCTGTGCTGTGTCTCACGTTTGCTACATGGGAACCTTGGACAAGTGTCATACTCTCTCCGTGCGGCAGCCAGTCCTGGGCTGGTGGCACCCAGCACACTGCCACCTCCCCGAGGGCAGGAAATGTCGCTCGTGTATCTGTAGTGCTCGATACAGCAGGCGCAAAGTTAGTAACCATCTGGGGATCATAGCTCTGAATGTTGCCGAAACACGTTTTCCCAAACACACACCCGTCACTGACGCCTATCACTCCGCAGAGTACCAACAACACGCCTTACATCACTTCATCTGATAATCAATAACTATTCCACACATCTGCTGTCATTACCACTCCTTTGCCTAAGAAAACGGAGGCATAGAGAGATTAAGTGATTGTCCTCTTTGCTAGTTAGTAGCAAAATCAGGATTTGAACTCAGGCCCGTCGGCCTCTGTTTTTCTACTCATCTGTTTTTGGGATCTAAGCTCCTCATTTATTAATAATACTTTACAACAGCAAAGAGCTTTTAAGTTTTTAAATGTAAAAGCCAAGAAGCTTTTTTTTGTTGTTGTTCTACAACCGAGTAAGAAGAAGACACAGATTCTGAGCAGGAAGCTCTGATTGAGTAGAGGGGCACAAAAGCTTGTCCTTGAGATGTGTTTCTCCAGGGCTGACCCTCGGGGTCCCTCTCTCTCCCCGTGCTTGGCCTGGTTTGCCTTGGCTGGTGGGCTGTTGCCAGGTCTGCCCCGCTCCTGGGTTCAAAGGCTCCGTTTCTCCCACTCAGCTAGAGACCTCAGTGAGGCCACGCAGTCACTGGGTCCCTGCGTGGGCCACATGGGGGGCTGGCCCTGAGGACACCCCATGAACAAGAGGGGCCTTTTCTGTTTCTCCAAGAGACTCACAGCCTAGAGGGAGACACGGAGGTGTACAGAGACGGCTGCTGCGAAGAGGTGATTACAGACAGCTCTGTAAGCACACGAGGTCACGTGACAGCCTTGCGCACTGGCGGGTGGGGGTGGGGAGCCCAGGGCGCAGGCCCCAGAGAGCGGCCTCTGTGTAGGAAGTGGACCAGCCCGGGGCAGGGCGGAGGGTTGGCCTGGGAGGAGGCCTGCCAAGTACGGAGGGCACTGCAGATTGCGAGACTGGATTTTCATCATTTTCTTCTTACCTGGAGTTGCCATATTCCAGGAGAACATCCCCACCATCATACCC
This sequence comes from Phyllostomus discolor, assembly GCF_004126475.2. Lineage (NCBI taxonomy): Eukaryota > Metazoa > Chordata > Mammalia > Chiroptera > Phyllostomidae > Phyllostomus > Phyllostomus discolor. The sequence continues at coordinate 19,335,526 of NC_040916.2, forward strand.
CATTTTCACTCACTGAGGCTACTGTACTTATTCTTAGGCTCCAAGATCAGACCTCCCCCATCTTCTTCCCCTACCCCTGCCTGTAGTGTTTGTGGGGTCCAGGCCCCCAGCTGTCAACCCCTATACGATGTTATTTAGTACTTTAGTAATGAAAGGATCCAGACCGCTCCTGCTTCATATAGAAATCAGCCTCAAAGCAAGTCATATCACAGCTGTTGGTATGTTTACCCAGCATACATTTTAACTCAGGGGCACCTGGGCACTGAGAAGTAGCTGTGAATCCCAGTTTACATGTTACTCTGTGTGTGTGTGTGTGTGTGTGTAAAATGCATAAAGAGCATCCCAAGTGGCTTTTACTCAATTATCATGTTTCCTCCAAACCTTCTCTCCCATGGCTATTAGTAAGCAATGCTTATATATATATTTTTTCTTTTAAGTTTTGCATTGAAATTCCCAGTTGAAAGACACACACACTCTCTCATACTTCTTTGGTGGGTTTGATGAATGTCTTTAGAAAGAAAGACTGGTTTTTCTTGCCCCGTGGTCAGCACTTCTGCAGAAGGAGACAGAAGCTGGAGCCCCGGACAGAGACTGGGATGAAGGCTGCGTCTCGGGTGTGACCTCCATGCCCACGCGGAGCCGGCAGTGACGGGCTGTCTTGGTGGCATCGAGGCGTCACGTCTGCCCTCTTCCTAGCTTGGCAGCTGGGGTGGAGATCTGTCTCTGTTCCCATAGGCTCAGGGAGGCCTGTCCAAACGTCCTGCTTGTTGTCCCCAAAGCAAAAATAGCCCTCACAACGTGAAATACCGCATGCTCAACTTCTTCAGGCTTTCATTCCTTTTTTTGGCCCTCTCCTCAGGTTTTTGCAAAGTGACCATGAAACCACCTTCTGCAGGGCTATTTCACTGGGGATAAGAACTGAAGTTTCTTTTTTCAGGAGACATTATTGTTATTTGGGACTGATGACCTGTCAGTCTTTTCTGCCACAAACAGAAATGCTGCCCTCTGACCTATTGTAGTGCAGTCACATGCGGCAGACTCACACTCGGGTCAGTGATGGACCATGTATACCATGGTGGCCCCAAAAGGTTATAATGGAGCTGAAAAATTCCTACCGCCTAGTGATGCAGGAGCTGTTGTAACGCTGTAGCCAGTGAGGTCATAGCTGTTGTCAATTCTGGCTGTCTAGACGCCATGATGTTGTAGCCGTGGTAAGGTTGTGGTTGTCATAATTCGTAGCCTCCCTAAGGTTGTAGCCATTGTAAAGTTGTAGTTGTGGTAATATTGTAGCCAAAGCAATGTCTTAGCGGAGGTAAGGTTGTAGCTGCAGCTGTCATGTCATAGCGTGGTCACAGCCTGTTGTAGAGTTGTAGCCATGGTAACATTGTGGAGGTAGTAACGCCATAGCGATGGTGAGGTCAGAGCGCGTAAGGTTGCAGCCATTCCCCGGTTGCAGCACGGGGTGTGACTCACAGCTCTTTGTCTAGCTTACCATGTGTTCGTGTTTTAAGCTAAATGTTATTACAGGAGTCTAAAAGTTCAACAGATTTAAATGTTTATAAAGCGAAATAGATATAGTAAGCTAAAGTTAATTTATTACTGAAGAAAGAAAAACTATTTTGCTCGGTCTGGCGTGGCCTAAGCACACAGGGTTCCTGACGTCTGCAGCCCCCCGCGGTCAAACCCTGGGCCTTCGCATCCACTCACGGCTCGCACACCCGCTCACCGGGAGCAACCACCAGCGCCTCACACAGGTGAACCAACCGTTTTTTCCTTTCATGCCGTGTTTTTGCTGGACCTTTTCCAGATACATTTAAATGCACAAGCAGTTACCACTGCATTACAATCGCCTACAGCATCCGGTGCAGTGACGTGTCGTGCGGGCTTGCAGCCCGGGTGGGCAGGAGGCTCTGCCGTCTAGGTTTGTGTAAGTTCACACAATGACAAAATCGCCTAATGATACATTTCTCTTGACGATCCCTGTCGTTCAATGATGCATGACTGTACGTTTTTCAGCAAATTACATTAACATATAGAACTCCTGCTATTGACTTCCCCACTTGTGGTTTCCGGGCAGAAGTCCAGTTTACGGAGGCAAGGGGGACAGACACACACTTGAGTTGAGAGTCATTTATTTGTTGTTCTTTGTGTCGGAGGTGGCTAGTGTGATCCGGAGAGGTAGTGTGAGTTTGTGCTCTGATTTTGTCTGCCCAACACCTCCATGAGGCTGCACTCCAGCCTTCAGTGGGAGGGGCCTCCCATTCACTTGCAAACTGGAGAGGGAGGGAGGAGCCTGCAGGGGGCTTGTTTGCAGGGACGACAGAGTACCTGCTGGGTGGGGGCAGTGGGTGGCCCTGTACTCACACTATCTCCTCTGGTAGAATGTCCTCATTTTGCATATGAGGACATTGAGGCTGAATAAGGTTAAGTAACTAGTTCCGGGTCATCTAGAAGCCAGCACAAGATGAGTGGCTCTTTACTTGGGAACACAGTCTGGCAGTTCCTCCAAAGGTTAAACACAGGGTTACCGCATAACCCCACAATTTGACTCTCAAGGAAAAGGAAAACGTATGTCCACAAAAACTTGCACACCCGTGTTTGTGGCGGCAGTATTCAAAATCACTAAAAAGTAGAAATAACGCAAACATCCATCAACTAAGGAATGGATAAATAAATAAATCTATCCATACAACGGAATAGGATTTGAAGTAAAGAGAAATGAAGTGTTGATACATGCTAAGCCTGCATGAACCTTGCAAACATGATGCTAAGTCAAGGAATTCAGTCACCAAGGACCACGCGTGGCATGATTCCATTTATATGAAATGTCCAGAACCCAGAGAAAATAGATTAGTGGTGGCCCGGGGGACCGGGGTGGGGCGGGGAGAGCTCGGGGGAAGTGGGGAGCGGCTGCTCATGTTTACAGAGTTTCATTTTCGGGCGATGAAAAATATCCCAGAATTGATTCTAGGTTCGGTTCCAAATTGATTCTAACAAACAATTGGTTTTAAAATTGACTGTGATAATGGTTGGACAACTCTTTGAATATACTATGAAGCCATCAAATTGTGCACTTTACATGGATGAGTGGTATGGTCTGCGGGTTGTATCTAAACAACGTCATAAAACATTCACGGCCACCTTCCACTGCTCTGATAGAGAGACAGTGCCGCTCAGACGGGGAGTGACTGAGATGCTCCTGATGATGAGGGACACCCAGGCACCCCGGCGCAGCAGCAGCAGCAGCTCCTGGCTTCTGCCACATCTACGACACGCCTGGCACCGCGCTCAGCCCCTCAGAAGCACCGCCTTGCCCAGGGCCACGTCCCTGAGCCCAGGGTTACTGTCACCTTCCGGAAGAGAAAACAGGCCTCCAGAGGCTTAGCAGCGTTCTCAAGGCCATGTATCTAGTGAGCACTACAGCTGCCTCCTGCCGAATAGAAACCTTGAAAATAGCTGCTTGTGTCCCTCAGCCCTGGCCTTGTGGAGCCGAGGCTCACCGAGTAGGCTCTGCGGCGAGATGGCTTGGGCGTGAATCGGCATTCGGCCTCGTCAGTCCTGTGTGCACGGGAGCGTGTGGCTGCAACTCTGTGCTCCAGTTTCCTCGCCGGTGTTGTGGGGGTATTAAACCCATGGAGTTGAAGGTTAAGTGAGATAACATGGGGAAAGCATGCAGGACAGTGCCTGGCCCCCAGTCAGGGCTCAGAGCATGTGAACTGTGACTACGCCCAGCCTGTTGGGGGGTGGGAGCACAGAACGGGTAAGCCGCAGGTTGCGGCCCAGCAACAGTCCTGTGGGGTAAACAGACGTAGACATGACTGAAATAAGGAACCATGGTGAAAGTGGGCAGCAGAGCAGAGGTGCAATGGCTGGTGACTAATGATGAACGGGGGCTGCTCACTCTCGTGGTCCCCGATCTCTGGTCTTCGGGGTTCTGGTCCGAGAGTGTTTATAGCGGCAGGACTTTCTCTCCCTCAAGGTTTCAGGCATACACACGAGTTATGAAATCTGGTTAGAGTTTCATGGTTGTGCGTTTTTTTTTCTCCTGACAGCTTGGTAAAAATTTAACACTTGAATGGACAGAGCAGCGAGAGTAGGAAAAACCCTTTTATTTGGGCTTCTGGAATAGGTAACCTCAGTTAGATCCTTAGAGAGTGTAACAGACCAGCAGATGAGAAGCCGTGAAAAGACAGTGCGTGAGGGGTGTTCGTCCTTGGCCAGGGTGTCTTCTCATATGCTCAGTATATGGAGATTAGGAATATGTCAGGGATAAGCAATTTGTTGATGAGTATGAACTGTAAGATTTATTAGTAAATATGTCTGTGTGTGTATTCTATGATTAGCGATGCCACCTTTGTTAGGCATTCCTCAGAGCGGTCATCTGTCCTTGCAAAGAAGGACCCAGGGGCCCTGGAGGGCAGGTCACGTGATCGCCTGCCCCGGCCACACCAGAGAGTCCCCTGGGACCTTTTGAAACACACCATGGCCAGGCGGGACCTCACCCAGACTCGATCAATCAGAATCTCTGGGGGCGGGGCCTGGACATAAGCATTTTTCTTTTAAAACATTCCCCAGGTGAGTCTTGTGGGATCTGGGAGTAAGAAGACCTTCTGTGGACGGGGAGGCCGGGGCGTCTGCCAGAAACCGTGGTGTGCAGTTGGCCAGAGGGCAGCAGCCAGTTCCTCCCCAGTGAGCGTGGGAGTGTGTCAGCTGCCCATTTAGGTTTCCAGGGCCGTTTCCCAAGAGACCTCTCAGGGCTGGGACTGAGGACTTCCCAGCCCAGGGGCCGGGAAGGTCCTGGAAGGATGGCTGCTGAGGAAGGAGGTCAGCTTTAGTCATTGGAACAGGCTCTGATCTTTCAAGTCCTTTATTGCCATAATTCTGAGCTTTCTCATAGCCTGAGTCTATGTTCCAAGGGGAGAGAGGGAGGGAGAGAGAGAGGGAGGGAGGGAAGGAGGGAGCGGAGGGAAGGGCACCCAGGGATCTTGGAGCCGCAGGTGTTGTCTCACCGAAGCTGCTGGGCTGGCTCAGCAGAAGGCTCACCTGCCTGTTGTGAAGGCTGCAGTGTCCCCTGAGAGCTGTTCCCGCCCCTGCAGCGCTGGCTGGCCGCACTGCCCCGTGGGACTCTCCGTGTCCCTCTACAGCAAGCCCGTTAAGGTGATCGGAGAGTCACTGGAGGAGAGCTTGGGGAGTGTGACCGTGACCTCGGGCGCCTGTTTCATCTTGCCCGGAACCGAACCGCTGAGGGACGAGGATCCATCCCCTCATGTCCTCACCAGGATGAGGGGGTCCGTCAGCCATGGAGCTCTGAACACTGCCCCACTTAGCCTGCAGCATCCTGGGAAGGACACCTGGAGCCTCTGTGGGCAGCCTGACTCCTTCGGGATCTAAACTCTCCCTCGGAGAAGGATGTCGGTGGGGCTCACACTGAGTTTGGGGAGACCAGGGTCAACGGAGGGTCAAAGAAGGAACAAGTTCACTGTGCTCAAATCAGGAGCATTGGACGATCCACATAAACCCTTCTCGAAAATGCGTTTGAGCTAACAGCACCTGCTTCCTTCTCCAGAACCTCTCTGCAGCCTTCACCCACAGCCCACCTGTTCCCTCTGTCCTCCCTCCCAACGAGCCCGTCTCCACCACAGAAACTTGATAGAATCTCACACAGCACACATTTATTATTGACCGGTTTCTTTCTCTCGGAGAGTATGTCACAAACAGTCAAGACGAGAGCTCTTAAAGGTAGTTTCACAGATTTAAGATGAAGAAGCAGCATCCATATAGTTCCAGACTCAAGGAAGCCTGGTGGCCAGCCAGCGACACGCACACTCACACGCGCACACCACAACGCTGCTGGAGAATGGAATTGTACACACCGGAGCTGGCTTGGACTTCAGATATGAACCGTTTGATTTATAGTTTCTATTTCCCTGTGATGGAAAACTCCGCTTACCCTTATGGGAAGGTCGAACACGCTAGGTTCTTTCGCGAAGGTAGCCGTTAAAATTGATTTCACATTCAAGGAAAGGGGTGCTGGTTATTCACCGTGTTCCCATTTTAATTATGGTTTTTCCCAGCATCATTTTTAACGAGAATAACCTAAGGCCCGCGAGAAGTGATTTTCCCTAATCAGCGCTTGAGCCCACCTCCCCCTCTCGCACCCGCCGCCGCAGCGAGAGCTACGGCCGATGAAATGCAGCGGCGAAGTGAGCAATTACCCGGCGAATCCGAGCCGTGTAGAGTCAGCAGTCAATTAGAATAGTTCAATCAGGAAAATCTTCTCCCTTCTTCTTTTGCTCTATGAATTATCGCCTTAGCTCCTGCTCCTCGGCCTGCCCCGTGTTGAAGCCCCTCCTCATCCCCCTGTGTCTGCTGACCCCAGAGCCCTCTGTACCAGATGACCTTGGCTCCTTGGCCCACCGGGCTCTCCTCTCTGCTCCTCCCCCGGTACAGGGCTACTGTCCTCCGGCATTTGGGTCCGCTCAGAACTGAGCGCCCCCTTGTGTCAGGCCGGCGCCTGCACACTCACATCACTTCCCAGGTGTGAGCCCACATTCCCTCGGCTGCACAGACTTGGGGCCTGGCTTCTAGAACTTCCCCTTGTACCGAGATTGTCTCTGCACACCTGTCAGCTCCCTGGACTCTTTTACCGATGGGCACACTGCTTGCTCTTGCCGGCTGCTGCCACTAGGGACTGACCGGAGCCCAGTGTGGGGGGTGGGCTTGCCCCCGGGGACAGACCTCTGCACATGTACACCCAGCCCCACGGGCCTGCTGAGCCCAGCTGCGTCCCCCTGCCAGGTGGGATCTCCAAGCACCTCCTCTTCACCCCGTGTCAAGCACCTGCCTGTGTCTTGATTCGAGGTAGCCAATCCCGTATCTGGCTGACTCCCCACCGCCAGCCGCATCTTCCCGTGGCAGCAAGGTAAGCAGGCCTTAAATGTTTCTCCTCCGGCATGGCTTGCTGCAGTAGGAGCCACCATACGAGGTACTACTCATGTATTAACGTGTATGCACTTAATGCATGTTTATTGAGCACCTACTATATGCCCGGCGTTCAGTGCTAAACAATACCTACTTCTGGCCCTTGAGGAGTGTGTATGAGTTTCCTGGACTGCTGTAACAAAGGGCCACAGCCTGGGTGGTCTGAACAACGGAAGTGTACGTCTCGCAGAGCTGGCGGCTGGCCCTCTGAAGTCCAGGTCTGGCAGGGCTAGTGTCTCCTGAGGGCCGGGAGGAAGCACCTGCTGCAGGTCCCTTCCCCGGCCACCGATGGCCATCTTCTCGCAGGGCCTTCCCATCGTCTTCCCTCCATGCCAGTCTAGGTCTGTGAGCAAATCCCCCCTTTTTATAAGGGCACCGAGTATATTGGATTAAAGGTCCATTCCGTTTCCGTACGAGCTCCCCTTCACTAATGACATTTGCAGTGACCTCGTTGCCAAGTAAGATCACACTCTGAGGTGCTGGGGACCAGGACTCAAACACGTTCCTTCAGCCCGTAACCACACACCCCCTGCTCCGGGGCAGGAGGCAGAGAGAGCTGCCTGTAAATGCTCGCTCTGTATCTGCTGGGAGGAGCCGTCCCCTTCCCTTCCCTTCCCTTCCCTTCCCTTCCCTTCCCTTCCCTTCCCTGGGTGGACACGCCCTCCGGACAGCTCATATTTGTCAAGCAATAACTGGGCACCAGAAACGGTGTGTGTTTTTGAGCCCTTTGTACATGTAGAGCACTATTCAGTGACTTACATGCATGGACACAGTCCTGTGAAGAAACTGAGCCTGAGAGCTTGAAAAACAGGCCAGCTTCACACGGCAAGGAGAGAGAAGCAGGGCAGCCGTGTTTTGCAGGGACGGAATTACTCACACCTTCTGTCCCCTGCCTCCTTGTGACACTGAGCTCTGCTATGGAGGATGTCTCCGCTGTTTTAGATCCGGCTGCTGGCAGGGCACGGCTCACAGAGACCGCTAGTCGGGAAGCTCCCTGAGCCAGGCACTGCAGAAAGCCCTGCTGCTGCAGGTTCTAATCCCTGCGGTCAAAGCCACTGCCAGGCTGTCAGTGTTAGACGATACCTACTTAAAATTGGCGTCCATCGATCTCAGGTGCTACATATTGCCTTTGCTGCAGCTCTCAGATAGCAGTTATTCATTTGCTAACTTGCTTCCTGTCTGTTCTCGGTTAGAGTGTATAGAGGGGACCTCCCCCAAACTGGAATTATCTTCTGGAGGCGGGGGGCTCTTGTAGTACAGGCTTCCCCCACTAGGTGAGGGTTCTAGGAACCCATCTGTGTCAGTGTGCCAGCTGGCATTATTGTGAGAGGCTGCATTCGGCTTCAGTGAACGCAACCTTTTTTTTTGAAGACTCTTTCAATGTGTTTGCCCATTTCATGATGGGTGATTTACAAGTGCACCTGCCCACACCACGCTGAGTGTTCAGCAATTTTTGATCAAAGATGGCATGACCCCTGTGCCTCATGCTCCCTGTTCATCCAATCTCATCCTGAATGACTTTTTTTTGTGTTTCCCTGGATGAAAACAGTCTTCAAAGGGAAATGTTTTGCTGATGTGGAAGAGATAAAACAAAAACCAGCAGAAACACTAAAATCGAAGAGTTCAAATACTATTTTGAGCAGTGGAAAAAAGTCTTGATAGGTGTATTCCATCAAATGGAGAGTGCCTTGAAAGTGACTGAAGTTTAAGCCTGTAACAATAAATACACAATATTTTAGTAAATAAATTCCATTTTGGGGGGGTCCCCCCTCATAAGTCCCACAAAGGCAGGACCAGCATCTCAGGTGCTTCAAGCCCTGCCTGGCCTGCAGAGGTATTCCAGGAAACCCTTCAGGCAAAGGAATTTTGCTACGGATAAAGCATTGCTTTGAGGCCTTCTCAAAAAGAAGGTTTCATTTCATTGTTAACAAAACACGGGGCACCAAACGGCCCTAGGAACTCATGTATTAAATAGTCGAGCAGGAAGGAGGCGTTCAGAGCTGGCGCCCGGCACAGCCGGGGCAGACACGTGACTCTCCGCGCACGGAAGGCCTCTTCCTGCAGTTGCTGATAATCACCCTCCTAAGTGCTGCTCTGGCCGCGCAGCCACAGGTGGCGGCCTCGCTTGCAGCATCGCCTTCCCGGTCGGGGCCCCATTAGCATTTTCCTTCCTCACAGCAGCCCACTCCTGCCGCTTGGTGAGAACAGGCTGCGCGTGGGAGGCAAACTCGATGGCCCAAGTTCATGTGTGTGTTGGGGGGAGGGTCAGTCATTCACTGATACTCTCTGCTCCCCAAGGTGTTGTGGCTGAGAGGGTGGGGCTGGCCGTGGCAAGGCCTGGGCCCCCTCCCTGGGCCCCAGGCGGCTCACCCTGTATGTCGAGATTGGTGTCTTTGTTTGGAAAAAACGGTGAAGGGTTCCTGCACAGCCTGCCTCACAGGCCATTGCAGGCCTCAGTTAAAGGGGTGCACAGAGAAATGCTTCCGGCCCGGCACACGGACAGGTAAGGAATTACCTGGGACGAGGGCATTGGTATCCGAGGTACCTGGGCTCAAGTCCCAGTCTTACGACCTATTCGCTGTGACCTTAGTTATTTTAAAATCTCCGTACCTCAGTTTTGTCATCTGTGAAATGGGGAGAATAGTACCGATCCCATCGACCTGGCATGTCTGTGAGGGTTCAAGGGAATGGTGTCTGAGAAGCTCTTGGCACCGGGCAGGTGCAGTAGTCATATTTCGCCCACTGATTTCACTTCGTCATTAACCAGATAATGCCATTGAATTGGTTTTCTACTGCTGTCGTAACATTCCCACAAGTTCGTGGCTGACATAACACAAGTCGGTTATCTCGCGGATCCGTCCATCCGGAGTCCCATGGCTCGGCTGCTTCTCCAGCTGTATTGCACGGCTGAACTCAAGGTGTGCTGGCCGGCTGGAGACAGGCCTGCTTCTAAGCTCATTCAGGCTGTTGGCAAATTGAGTGCCATGGGGTTGTCGGACTGAGGTCCCACTTCCCTTCTGGCTTGTGGCTGGGGCGTTGTCCTCAGCTTCCAGAGGCTGCCCACATTGCCTGGCTCGGTGGCCCCCTTCCTTCCTCCCTCTTCCCCCTTTAAGGGGCCACGTGATTAATCCAGGGTAATCCACAGCCTGATCTTAATGTCAGTCACCTTCATTTCCCCCATTCCTTTTCTAGGTAGCCGCTTTGTGCCAAGATAACACACACGTTTCAGCGACAGGAACACGGACCTCTTTGGGGGCCATTTTTCTTCCGATCACAGCCATATGTCGATACCCTAGTTTCGTATGTATTAACAACGTCTAGTCCACGAGATGTAGTATTCGAAGTACTTAGTTCAATGCCTGGCCTAGAGCAAGCTCTTGACTAATATTAATTTCTGGTTTTGGTATTGACAAGCAGATGACAATTAAGTCCTAGCAAATGTTCCTGGTGGAGCATCATCTCTATTGATACCCATCTTCCGTTTTCTCCGGGAAGCCTTCCTGACCCCAGCCCTCGGTCACCAGGCTGGGGTGGTGTGGCCCCCTGTGTTACTGAACCATAGGCTTGCCTTATTTAACTGTCCACATCTCTTCCACCAGACTCTGAGACTTTAAAGGACAGAAACTGACATTTTTCTGTCTGGGGTTATTTAGTAGACTGTCTCATACTTAGTAGGTGCTCAATAAATGTTTATTCATTACATGGATGATGAGAAAATCTATTGCATGCTCAAAAATAATTGATCAAATAATTAGTGGTTGAAAGGCATCCCGTAAACATCATAAACATGAAGACATTTATTCAAGGAGAGCAAAATGAATGCACACGGATGCTGTATTTTCTAAGAGAATTGTCTTCCCATAGAGGTTCTTGAAAAATAAATACAGGTTGTGTTTGTGAAGACAGTTTTCCCATCGTCTAGGCTCAGATCTTGTGGAGGAAACCTTCTGAGAATGGCTGTCAACTCCTGGTCACTCCTGACCTTGGAATTGACTGAATGACTTTGCCACTTTTTTTCCCTCTGAGTGTGTCAGGAAACAAACAAACACTGTTGAAATGGAGGCCACATTGGCTTGGCTTACTTCTCATTTGCATACTTACTGGGACTTCCTAGATCTAAGAGCAAAACCGGACCCTAGTGCTCTTTCTCTTGGAAATGCACAAATGGCTTTCCCCTGCCCACCCTGGCCCCACAGGTCAAATGCCCATTCTCTGTCCCTTTGGTGAGGCGCCCTAACAACGCTGGAAGGAGGTAGTGGTCAATATTGGTCAAATAAGAGCAGCGGTCAGAGGGTGCTACGTTTACCGTTGTTGTTCGTGAGTTTGGTTTCTGTCTTTTTCAGTTTTGTCCGTTGCAGTTTGTCAACCGGCCCACGCGGACTCCTGATTGGCCAGGCTTCTCCCGCCCGGGGCAGGCTCTCCCGTCACAGCTGTTTCAAGCTTGGCTGGCCCTTCGGCAGTAATTGCTCCCTCTTGGGGACTTGGGTCTTTTGATATGTATTTATTTTTTTAGGTTCAGTGTAGTCTCCATTATTTTAAAGGAACAGTTTTATTATCTGAAACAAGCAACCACCAGTGAAAAATTGGGGCCGAATCACGGGCCTCAGGGCCCAGATGAGAAATAAAGAAATATTGTTTATAGCCCTAAGTGTTTGCTTGGCAGTTTTCCTTCTGTCTAGCATGCTGGGGCCCTTTTTTTTTTGCCATCACAGACCAGTAATTAGGCATCAGATTACATCTTGATATTACAAATGTGCTGCCCTCTGTTGGAAGCCTGGGAATCCTCAGTTTCTTTTGGGCTCATCTCTCCATCTCGGAATCAGAATCCAGCTCACGTGTGAAGCTCCTGTTTTCATGCGGCCAGCTCTCCCTGGCCTCCTCTGGTTGACCTCCCTGCCGTAGTTCCTTTAAACTCAGCGAATGCTTATTGAGCACCGGTTGTGATTACGTGCCGGACGTGGTGAGAGATGCCCAGGTGCCTAACCCATGGTTCCTGATTTCCAGAAGCTGTGACTTGGTAAAGGGGGCAGACACACACAGGTGAGTAGAAAGGAAAGCTGGCTCCATAAAGTTCTACAGCTCTAAAAAACTTCCGTGCTCTGAGGGCAGAGGCAGCCGGGGAGAGCTGGGACTTGGTCCTGGGGCAATCGCTGGCTTCCTGCCTGAGGTGTTGGGTGTTCCCTGTGAGGTACGCATGGCCTGGGGAAGGGGATGTGATTAGAACATGGGGCTTCGGGGAGGGCTGCACAGAGAGGTGTGCAACCGGAACCTCACTGGCGTCTTCCTGTCCTGCTCACACTCTGAGCATGACTAGAACCACGGCGGGTGACTTCGTGGCGGCACAGTTGGGTGGCAGCATGGTCAGGAGCAATGTGCCGATGGAGTGTCCAGCAAGACGTTGCCCACTAACGGATACGACAGACTGATGGGCCAAGTGCTGGGTGAGCCTGTATATGTGGTGGCCCAGCTTGCTGAGGGGGATTGAGCCCTACTGGCCTATCCTAGAGCCGGGGTCCCCCACCTCTGGACTGCGGACCGGCACCAGTCTGGGTCTGTTAGGGACCAGGCCACCTAGCAGGAGAGGTAAACTTGCATGTAAAGCGTTTGAATCATCCTGAAATCATCCATAGGTGATTGCGGTAGCCTCCGTGACAGGTAGGAAGCCCGGCGTGGAACACCTGGGAATGGAGAGAAAGAATCCGATGAAAGGGGTATTTAGGAAGTTTAGAAGGTACAACATTTGGTGACCAATTAGATACAGTGGGTGATGAAAAAGATTCTGTGATAACCCTGAGGGTTCTGGCTTGGATTGGATTTTCTGTAATTACCGGTATCCCTCAGAGAGGTCTGTCAGTGCGAGCTACAAACCAACATCCCATGTAATTAACTTCTGTTTTTAACAATGTTCAAGTTACATTGTATTTATTTATTTATTTATTTTCAGATTTATTTTATTATTCTATTTACTCTTGTATATATTTGAAAATAACATTAAATAATTTTGTAATGCATGAAATAAAAAGTTTAAAAATAGTTTCTATTTTTGTGATTCTTCATAATTTTGAAAGTATTCAAGAGGTATCAAATGTATTATTATTATTATTTTTTAAAGATTTTATTTATTTTCTAGAGAGGGAAGGGAGGGAGAGAGAGAGAAACATCAATGTGCGGTTGCTGGGGGTCATGGCCTGCAACCCAGGCATGTGCCATGACTGGGAATCGAACCTGCGACACTTTGGTTCGCAGCCCACGCCCAATCCACTGAGCTATGCCAGCCAGGGCTTCAAGTTACATTTTAACAAAGAAAACTGCGAATTGATTTGATGGCTAGGCAATGTGACTTCCATTTTTGTTACTCATATTAGTTTTTGAATACAAAAAAATAAAAATAATACTTAACAGAGCGAGTAGGATCAGCTGTTTGGATGTGCAGAGGATTATGAAGGTGTTTTCTTTGACATTCACGGTTATCTTTTAGAATTGTCGTGTTCTATTCTTTTAAAGGCAGAATACAGATTTAAAAAATAGATTATAACGACTAGAGAAACGTTCCTCGTGACTGGGTTAAGGACCTCGGACATTACGCGTGGGTCCTGTCGTCCACCACGGAGAAAAAGCGGGAGGCATTTCCAGCATCGCTTGTTTTGGTTTTCCTGCATTCAGAACGCTGACTGAGAAATGCTGGCGTCTTTCTTGCTCCTCCATAGGACCTGGAAAAGAAAGAATGTGTTTTTAATGTAGCTCTGGTATGTTTGTAGTCTTTTGACATCATGACATCTCCCGAGCAGCGTAGGTTCCAGACACGGAGCCGAGAAGCAGAACCGGTTGTTAAGGAGGCTGTGTGAGTGATGTGGGCTGTGACATCTCTCCTGCTAATGAAGCACGGAGGACAGTCCTTCGGTTTGACGTGTAATTAATTCTTAAGGGAAAAGAAATGAGCATTTTGGGGGTGGGGTGGGTCGTAAATGTTGGTTCTGTTCACAAATAGTTCTGATTTTCCTCCCCCTAGGCACGTTGTAGGACCGAACTCCCTGGTCCAAGGCACAGAGACTGGCCACGTGACTGACTTCGGCCCATGCAACGTGAGTGGAAGGGACACGCACCGTCTCTGGGCGAAAGTCTAAGAGCCTGGGGGTGATTGGCCCACGTCCTTCCCCTTGTCATGGAGACTGGTGATGCTCCGGACAATGGTGGCATTCCGGAGTGTGGGGATGCAGGGACAAGTCCCTGGCAGATTTGCAACCTTCATTGTTTTAAGAGACTGATATTTAGGGGCTGGTGTGTGGTACAGCCCGCCCTGCCACATGCACAGAGAATCCCTTGTTTACATACGTTAGAGCACTGCTTATGCCTCCTGATTACCATGTGCCCGTTGTGGAGAATTTTGAAAATGCAGGAAAGCACGAAAAAGATATAAGCATCCACTGAAATCACCTGCATAAATATAATTAACTGTTTGGATGGACAGTTGACCGTTGAGCAACCCATTGGTTTGAACTGAGTGGATCCACTTAAACATGGATTTTTTCCCCCAATAAATACTATAAATGTATTTTTTCTTATGATTTTCTTAATAACATTTTCTTTGGCTTACTTTATTCTAAGACTATAGTATGTAATGCAAATAACATACTAAAATGTGTTCATCTACTGTTCATGTTGTCAGTAAGGCTTTTTGGTCAAACGCAGGCTGTTAGTAGTTAAGTTTGCAGGGAGTCAAAAGTTGTCAGTGGATTTTTTAACTGTGTGGGGGATTGGTGTCCCTAACCCCCACGCTGTTCAAGGGGCAGCTGTATTTTCTTTCTTTCTCTTGTAAATATTAAATTTCAAACATTGATGTTGTGTTATATATACAACATTGCCTTTTTGCTTCATATCATATCACTAGTCTTTCAAATTTATAAAGTTGCTGCCTAGTCTTTAATGAGTGAAGGAACATTGTGATCTATTTTTATGTTTATGCTATGTTTTATACTGTCATATAATTTATAACAAAGCAATATTTTGCTTTTACATTTTTCTGCTTGTAAGTAACATCCTAAATGAGAGGGCTACATTTGTACCCCTCTTTGCTCAGATCGCTGCTATGTCCTTAGAGTCAATCCTGGAAGGGGAACCACAGGACCAACAGGTGTGCATGTTTTGAAGGCGTTGCTACACATTGCCAGGTTGCCCAGGAGGAAGATTGTACCAATTAACACTCCGGCAATGAGAGATGGGCTGTCTCACCATCCCTGTTGAGTATTACCATTCCTTTTAATCTCTGTTACTTTGATAGGTGAAAAATGTTACGTGTTGTTTTGTATTTGCATTTATTTGATTACAAGTGATGTCGAATGCTTATTTTATATGTTTATGAGCCGTTTGCATTTTTTGCTTCTGTTGTTCTGGGAATTGTCTAAGGCAGAGGTGCCCGAGCTTTTGGCATCTCTGGGCCACACTGGAAGAAGAGGGGTTGACTTGGGCCATACATGAAATACATTGGAACACGTAATCACAAAAAAATCTCACCGTGTTTTAAGTAAATGTACGGTTTTGTGTTGGGCTGCATTCACAGCCTTCCTGGGCTGCATTCGGCCCGCGAGCTGCAGGCTGGGCACCCCTGGTGGACCCTCAAGCCCCCAAACACCAAACTCCACAGGAAGCCAACAGCTGCCTTCTGTGGCCGCAAAGCCCCAGCATGCCTTTTTGAAGTGCAAGGGTTGAGCAGGCTTCTCTGATTCCCTCTCATCTTCCTTGTTTTGATTCTTTTCTCTCCAGCAATCTCCCTCCGCAGCCTACGTCTCTCCCAAACTTTGGTCTCCCTCCAAGCATTTTATTATGCTGGGCTACAGTCATGGTGGAACCTGAAATTTTGGAGAGAAAGGGATAAATATGATCAAAGTCATATAGCCCTGGGTGGAACGGCATTATTGTGGGAAAATCCATGAAGTGTCTCCCTTATGAAGTTCCCTCCCTACCAAATGATTCGTTCCCAGGGCAAAGAGGCAGCGGCACGACTTCTCCCGGAGGGTCAGTGATTCAGGGCACGGTGCGCTTCTCCGGCTTCAGGCTGGAATCCCCCGTAGCTGGGGGGCGAAGCTTAAATGACTCTTCCTGGAAGTGTTCTCACTGACTTCACAGGCATTGCTTCACCCCCGATTGTCTGTTTGGCGTGTTTGAGAAGGGAGAAGAGAGAATCTAAATTTCCCCAAAGCAAGTGTTATTCTTTAGCTCGTGTGAGATAAAAGACAGATTGAAATGGAGCCAGACGGACCTGCCCTTCACCCTCCGTCTCGTCGGAGCTGGAAGCGCACGCTGGCATGTCAGGCAGCAGCTGGCAGGCTCTTTCATCATCATTAATTGTCCGCTGAGTTCTCACAAGGAGAGACTAAAATTCAGGTTTAATTACGTCTGTACCATCTCCGATCAAGTTCAGGGGATGCTGGTGGCACGAAGCAGGCGTGGGCCCGCGGTGTGCCAAGGCTACTCTGCAAAGCAGCAGCCATGTGTGTCCTGAGGGGCAGAGATGGATTAACTGGGCTCGGAGGAAGGAAGGCTTATTAAGGTGGGCAACTCTCTCGAGACATGGTGCAGGGGACCGGGGGGGAAGGGAGGCTGCTAGCGGCATTGATCCGGTGCAGGGTATTTTGGATTATTTGGGGCAGGTGTAGTGGGCCCTTCCCAGGGAACAAGCAAAGATTTGTTCAGGGAAATTTGCTTGTTTTTATGGGTGATAACCGACTGCCAGACAGGGAGCAAAGAAATACATTTGGTTTCAGATAAAACAATAACTCCCACTGTCATTGACTTGAGGAAACAGGTCTCCTTGGATGATCTCTGATTTTATCGGTGCAGAGCGAGGCTTAGTGACCCGGAAGCCGGCTTCGGCTAAAGCGAGAACTCAAGGACAGCTTCACGGAAGTGACAAGGCGCAGGTGACCTGGGAGCTGAGAGTATCAGTAGCTTATTTCATTGTTTCACGAAATATGTCAGTTGCTACCAATAGCCATCACCACGCTTATGACAATGGTCCTCCTGCCCAGCTTAGCCACACAAGGTCTCATTCCGATCTTCTGTCCACCCCTGGGGACGTCCGTGTCTGCTCTGGTCTCTTCATTATTGACCGGCCCGTGACCTTCGTACCGCAGAATAAAGCTGTGGCCCCTGCTCCCTTTCCCTTCATCGGGGTATAGATCTTATGCTTGAGAATGTTAACCACTCAGCTTCATCTGAAATCTCGCTTCCTGAAAGGAACTCCGAAACCGCTGCAGGAGCTATCTCTGTGGAATTAAGTGTTTTCAAGAATCGCACAGAGCCACCATCGGGCCCTCTGCTTTTTGAAAGGACAGCGTTACTGCTGCTCTCATGTTCCAGGAAGAGCCATTTCTTTTAGTTCTCAGGCCCTCTGTCTGCAGTGGGAAAAATAAAAACATAGTAGATCCCATAGAGGGAACCTGAAAAATCTAAAATCAACCACCGAGCATGTGTGTGTGTCTGTGCCTTACACACAGCAGAAGGGCTTTGCGCGTATTCTAAATCTCCAGCGGAAGAGATCTCTCCCCAGTCTACGGTCTGTGGTCTTTGGTATCAGGCCTCTAATTGAAACCACATAGCTCATCTTTGCTCTAATTTTTACAGCCAGGAGCAAGACTAACAGGGTCGCGTTTAGAAAAACAAGGAAATCAAAAGCAGAGCCCTCAGACTCTACAATGTATGTTAGTTAAAACAGGTCCATAAGAGGACCAACATAGAATACAAGAAAGAATACACACACACAAATATATATATACATATATCTATATATATATATATCAAAGTTTATGTGTGATTGAGTCTGAAAGCCAGAGGGTCTGTGTTTGCACTTCTGCTCAGCCATGCTAGGCACAGGGTAGATGCTCAGTAAATACGTACCGAATGTGTGAAGTATTCATTGGAAGTGTTCAACAGCTCCCACAGTGGACACGTGCCCTGTGGGCTAACCGCGTGCATCGAGGTGTGAGCGGAGCAGAGGTAAATGCCGTGTGCTGAAGCTCTGTGCTGTGATTCCGCTCGTCCCAGGGCCAGGAGCCCACCGGGGCTGCCCCCAAGGCGTGGGGAGCACAGGCCCCTGCTGCGGGCCCCGGGGCTGGGCCTTTGGGCTGCAGGGTAGCTGGGTGGAGCCAGGGCAGGCCTGTGAGCTAAGAACAGGACGTAGGTACACGTGTGTCCCCGTGACAGGAAGTCAGGTTGTCACTTCTGTTTGTCTCCCGTGGCCTCTCTAAGTCCACTCTGTGGGACCAATGTTTCCCGTGTCCCGATGAAACATAGACATGTCCGTGACTTTGCTGTCCGAGCCAGATGAGCGCACACAGTTCTGTCACTTCAAGCCACACTAGGTATCTTAGTGTGGTGACTAACATACCCGGTCCCATGTTAGGGTTCAAACCGCAGTTTTGTTTTAAAGTTGAAAGTTCTTCTTTTCCGCCTGTTCAGCCTTATTCCAGAAGGAGGCTGGGTCAGGGAGATGGGGGTTCTCCTCCCTCCTGTCTGCTCTTTCCTCCTGCAGCTCCCCTCTTGTGCCTCCTACCCTCCGCTCGCTCCCGGGTTCCAACCGGGGAGTCACACATTCTGCTTTGCGAAGGCTGGTCCCAGCTGGGTGAGTCCTGGGCCTCATCATTACCAGGTATCAGTTGTCTCCAGAGAGATAGAAGCAATGGTCCCAAGGCAATGAGGACACCAAAAAAATCCCACGGCTCTTATCATGCCTCAGGACTGAATATTTAAAAGGTAGGCAGGCTTCAGACTTGTAATGGAGAGAAAATATCCCTTGGAGTCATTAAGGAGTGTGAAGAAATCTAAGCTGTTGAAGAAATGGTTGGCAAAGCTGGCAGAATTCATAACTCGAAGGATCCTGGGGTAGGTTCATAAATAAGTAAAGCTTCGAGTTATAAAATAAAGCTAATTCAGGAGTCCATTTAGGAAGGTGACCAGAGAGAGCATAATTACAGTAACTGGTTTCACGGGCAATTTTGAATTTTGTCTCCGGGAAGACGGTCGCACGGAGACATTCACAGACAACCCAGGGGAACGAGCATGAAGAAGAAAATGAGCTGAGATGGTTCGGAGTTCAGATTCTCGAGTGAAGGTGAACAGATTCTAATTCCGACTAAATAATTGATGATCCAGGCGGCCCGAGGAGACATGCAGAACTCCTCGCTGCTTTCATTTCTCTCACCCATACATGGGTGCCTGTCTCACGGAGTGGTTGTGAGAATGCTAGCAGTGGGCGTGGTGCAGAGGAAGTGCTCAGTAACTATATTATGGTTTTTCTGTATTGATTGATTTTAGAGAAAGGAAAGGGGAGAGAGAGAGAGAGAAACATTAACCTAAGAGAGAAACATGGATCGGTTGCCTCCCATATGCCCCCCAACTGGGGGTCAAACCCTCAACCCAGGCCTGTGCCCCGACTGGGAATCCAACCCACAGCCTTTCCGTGTAAGAGGTGATGCTCCAACCAGCTGAGCCACACTGGCCGGGGCATTAATAAATATATTATTATTATATCTAGATTTTTTTCTCCTAGAAGCGCCCAAGGTCTGAGACAAAGACGACCATCTCTAACGAAGAGAGGCTGTGAGGCCAAAGCAGTGGGTACAAGCTGACAGAATGAGAGTAGGCCAGGTGTTGTGTCGGTCGGGTTGGATTGTACAGGGTGGGCCAAAGTGGGTTTATGGGTGTTCGTATGGGAAAGAATACAATAACTAATAAATAACAATAAAAGAATGAACTCTGCATTTTACGTACTCGTAACGGTAGATCCCTTCTTCTGCCTGCTCTGTGTGGTCACAAAAACAGACTCGGTTTCAGGTATAAAGGAGACAAAAGCATGCCAAAAAAGTGTTTAAATTATACTCACAGAGGGAGTGGCTTTTGGTTTTTTGTTTTTGTTTTGTTTTTTTTTAGCTTTTAGTTTACTAACTCTTTTTTCTCCCCCTCCAAAAAAAAGAGAGAGAAAAAAATGTCAAAAAAGCAGTGTCATCTTCTGAGTCTGTTGTCTTCTATTGGTTTGTAGCTAGTGCTTATACAGACTCAGTTCTCTCCTCGTGAAGATGTGACCCGTGTTAGTCAGAACGGACTGCGCGCTGCAGCCAGCACCCCCCGAGTCCCATGGCGGGTGATACTGACACAGGTTTACGTCTCCCTGGTGCCGGACGCTGCTGCCCGCAAGGATGGTCCCCCAGGGTTGACATGGGGATCCAGACCTGTTTTATCTCATGGCTCCTCTGCTTCCGAGGACCCTTTTGATGTCCTGCACTGGGTCCTCAGCTTTTCCCAGCGGATGAGCAGTGTGCAGAATGACGATTGTGCAGGATGTCTCCTATCCGGCCGGAAGCAGCAATCCTCACTTGTTCTCACATTCCCTCAGCCAGAACCTTGTCACCTGGCCACAGCCTAGTGGCAAGGGAAGCTAGAAAATGTAGGTTCCCCAAATTCCCATGTTGGGAAAGGGGACTGGAAGGCATTTAATTAGCTTCTGCTGCATAACTTTTATTATGAAATTAAATAGAAGTTTGTGTAAGGCTTTACAGGGTGAATTGCAATGAGGGATGTTGAGACTTGGCCATTAGATCAAAGGAAAACTTTTTGTAATTTAAAATGCATTCATCTGCATAGTGGTGAGGGCCTCTCTGAGTAGGTGGGCCCCGGGTCCCCTGGGGAGGCAGAACTCATTTTTGCCTCCTCGGGTCCAGATGCTGAGGGAGCGGCAGTAACTTCATGTCCATCAGATCTCCTCATGACATCAAGACCCTTCCTAATAACTCCAGAGGACACCGAAACCGCTTTCCTCCGGCTCATCGAATTTAACTTGGTGTTAACTTGATATTCTGTGCCTCCTCTCTAGAATTGCTCTCAGCATCCTTCAATTTTTATAGCTAAGCCTGGAATATCAAAATGTCCTGGATTCATCCATCAAACGGTGACGGGGCATCTCTTATGAAAAAAAAACAGTAAGAGTAGTTTTCGGTTATATATCTTCAGGTAGGAAGGCGGCTCTCCAAAGGGGTAGAGACTTTCAGTTCGGGAAACGACCTATTTCATCATTGTAGGTTGTGGCAGCACAATGCAAGGCCCTAACGTGATAATCATACCAGATGGCGGCCAGCTTCTCACCCGAGTGATGAGCCGCACGAGAAAGTGGGCAAAGGCGGTAGAGCGTTGACCAACTCTGAGAGGAAGGACTCAGGATTGCCCTCACAAAGGTTTCCAGTGCCGGCTGGGTTGTGTGATGTGCGACTTGGCACTGTTTGGGGCAAAGATGGATTGTCTGTAATCCTTAACCTCTCCTTCCCGTTGTTTCTCCTGCTCGGTCAGCGGTAAGCTGGCCCGGGCCACCCCGGCAGCCCCCGGCCGCTCTCAGAGCGATCACAGTTCCTTCCGCCCTCTGGCACGGTTCAGGATCGGCTTCCCCTGCTTCTCCTTCCTCACTTTGGTGTGGGCCCAAGAGAAAGTAAAAGCAATTTAATTTTAATGTTATCTGGAGTCAGACGTAATTAGGGAGACAAATCTGCTGGAAAAAAAAATGCGCACTCCAGAGCCAAATGCTGTGCTGTTGGCAGTCAGATCAAGCGCCAACCTAATGCACTAACTGTGTTCTATGAGGCTTTCACTCACCGAGGTAATAGTTATGTTTCAAGAGGGCAAGATGTGACCCTCAGTATTTCCAAATTCTCGAGAGGAACAAGCCATGAAAAAAAAACCACAAGATTTATTTGTGTGTGTGTGAATTCTCAAAACCATCCTTTGATTTTGTGGGGTAGGAAGAGTGTCAGAGTGGGGGCAAGTTATCAGATGGCCATCCAGGCTGTTAAAAAATCCAGATTTTGGAGCCCTACCCTGCACTTAGGAAGCTCAGATTTCTGGGGGCAGAACCCAATAGTCTGAACTGACGGCAGACTCCTGGTTTGAGAGCTCATTAAAAGTCTGGCAACCATTAAACAAGTCATCACATCCCAGCACCGCCCTCACCTGCGGAAGAAGACTATGAAGGCTCACTTGTGTTTGTCACGCGGGGCTGTTACGCAGATTAAAAGAAAATCGTGGGCCCAGAGCCCTTTGCCAAGTGAAAATCCCCCTGCAAATATACAAGCCTGTGCTGTGTGTCTGTCAGGGGTGAAATGGAAAACAAACAGCCAACCTTTGCTCTGGCCTTTTCTTAAAAACCTGTCAGGTTCCCCTCCCGGTAGGTGCTTAGGCACAGAGGCATATCAGAGTGCGGTGCGTCTATTCTGGGCCCCCTACTTTAGCCAAGTTTATTACATCAGCTGCAGCGGCTCCGCAGTGAAGGCAGAGCGAACCATAAGCAAGGGTCCACCTGTGCACGTCCAGATTTAAAGGGGACAGGCACAAGGTTCTCTTCTGTTGATCGGGGACACAGACAAAGCTATTAGGTCTAGGGAATGGAGGGGAAAAAAATCACTTTTCATATTGTGCAACCAACCTTAAATCAGGTCAATCTCTCCTTCGTCGCTGGCTAATATCCAAGTCACAGGGAAAAGCTGATGTGTTTTTTTTTTTTTCGTTTAGAATGGATTTTTGCAGTGTTTATAAACCGAGACTCCTTGAAATTTTCATTAGGAGGATCACACAGTTCACCTCTTGTCCTGCCCTTTCTCCTTTCTCCTCGAATAGTTGAGTGGTTTTGAAAATTCTCCCTAGTTTAATTGATTAGTAAGGAGAGTTATTTTTGAAAGTCACCTTTGGCAAAGCAGAACTGAGACTGACATGCAGTCAAGAGTCTCTGACCTTGGCTTCTGCAGCGCAGGGAATATGAACATGACCTTCATTATAGCTCTGAATGCGTGAGGGAGGGAAGGGCGTGACCATTCATGAACTCCGTGCCAGCACTCTGCCAGGCACATAGGACTCACTGTGTCATTGAATTGTAATAATTTATAATCCGGTGATGTAGGTATGATCACTATACTTACAGGCAAGGCAGCTGAGGCTCCATATGGTTAACTTGGTAATAGGTGGTGGAGACAGGGTTATTTCTATATAACAATCACCCTAGAACTTAATGACTTAAAACAACAGTTGTCATTATTGCTCACAAGTCTGTAGCCCGTGTATGTTGACAGGTCCGTCGGGCGGTTCTGGGTCAGCTTCAGCTGCTTCTGGTTGAGCTTGCTCATGCCCCTGTGGTTGATTTCCCAGTTGGCTGGTTGTGTGTGCCTGTGTGCCTGTGTTGTGTGTGTTGTATATGTGCGTGTGTGTGTCTGGTGGTCACTCATGTGGGTAGCAGTCGGCCGACTGTTGGCTAGGGTGTGGGGGTGTGGCAGATTGTATTTCCCAAAGACGGCTACCACAACACATCCAATCTCCTGTGTTTTTTTTTGCAACGAGACATTATAGTTTTCTCACTTCTGCCCCTACTCCTTGAATCTGGGCAGACCTATTTTGACCAATAGAGTATGTCAGAAGGAATGCTGGGCCATTTCCAGGCTTAGACCTGGAGACACCGGAAGCTTCTGTTTTCTGCCCTTTATGGCTTTGCTCTGGGCACCCACCTCAGCACTAGGAGGAAGCCAAGCAGCCACGCGGAGAGGCCACATGTAGGTGACAGCCCCAGCTGAGGTCCCAGGTGACTGCCAGCATCAACCAGCAGCCATGTGCCATGAGTGAGCCTTAGGCGGCTCCTCCCTCCGGAGGTCCAGTCACACCCAGCCTTCGAGCAGCCCAGCCGATGCCCGGGAAGCAGAGAGGAGCTGTCTCTGCCAGACCCTGCCCAGGGTGCTTATGGGTAAGGGAAATAAATGATAATTGTTGTTTTAAGCCACTGAGTTTGAGGTGGTTTGCTGTGCAGAAACAGATAAGTGGAATAGAGTCATGATAACGGGTCATGGTTTTCCTATCATTTAGCAGGCTAGACTGGGCTTCTTTGCATGATTGCTAACAGGGTGGAGAGGGAGAGGGAGAAGGAGAGGGAGAAGGAGAGGAACAGGGAGAGAAGGAAGCACAAAAGGTTTCTTGAGGTTTAGGCTTAAAACTGACACACTGTCAGATCCACTGCATGTTGTTGTGCAAAGCAAATTACAACGCGAGCCCAAGTCAAGGGAGGGGAAAACAGATTGCCTTTTGATGGGAGGAGCGGGAGCGTCAAGTTGAAAGGTGCAAATACAAAAGGGGGAATGAGGGCTTGAGGCCATTTTTGCAATCTGCTGCGTTATGCAACCTCCTGGAATTTGTGGACAATTCAGGTCAGTGAGAAAGGTGGTGACACTTTCAAAAACCCGAGAATGTGTAATGATTGTGATTCATGTAATAATATAGAGAGAGTAAGGCCTGGTTTCTGGCAAGCTTGGCCATATAGAATATCACGTGCATGAAAGAAAGCCAAGAAAACAGCTATCACAAAGCCCGTATATGTGACTGATAGCGAGGCATGCAACTCCCCACAGGCCCCAGCGCAGCGCAGGGCTAGGGCTCGGCAGGAACGGGAGCACCTCCACCCCTTCGTGCTGCAGACCACACAGGGCAGGTGTCAAACCTGGATTTATACGCACTCATTGATTTATTGGAGAAGCGAGTGGAGTGCATGTCAAGAGGTTGAAGAGATGGTCTTTGGACTATTGCCAAGGCTCCTGCAGGGCCTAAGGTCATGAACAACTGCCTCCAAAATTGGGTTAATTGGGGAGCACAGGGAACCAGGCTCACTCTGGGACAAACAACATATTTGGGTCAGCTTTGGAGCAAGTTTAGTGGCTTCTGGTAGAGGCCTGACTTGCGGAAAGGTTCCAGTCAGTCACCAACTTGCTGGGCTGGGGGACGCCAGGAGTGGCCTCTGGACCGTGGTGAAGAAGGTACGGAGCATCTTTGACTTCTTCAGATGACCTAAATGACACAGACCCACGTCAGTTCAGTGCGACTCACATCAACAAAGAGCTGTCGATCGCCTTCCATGCTCCAGGCACTGCGGTGGGTGCCAAACACACGGCGCTAACATAGGATCTGGGCCTTGTTTGCAAGGTGTCCACGGTCTCACTGTGTCAGTGAACAAGTTCTTATCATTCAGTGTGCTAAGCACTCTGATTCTGTCAGAGAGGGCGTGAACAGGAAGCGTGGAGAGGAATGTTGAATTTAACCTGGGTCTAGGGAGGCTTCCCGGAAGCCCCCAGGACGAGAAGGGCTTGCCTAGGAGAAGAGGGGAAATGTGCCTCTAGGGAGGGGGAACAGCATATGCAAAGACCCAGAAACAAGAGGCCAGCTAGACCAGAGTCTGAACACGTGTGAGAGAAGGGTGAGACATGAACTTGTAGAGGAAGTTGGAAGTGACACGGTTGCATTTGTCTTTAGGAACCAGGGCTGTGCAGAGGGGACTCGAGGGAAAAGACAGACAGGGGAGCTTGGAGAGGTGGTTATGGGAATCCAGGCCAGCAGTGACGAGGCCCCCACCTTAGAGAGTGGTCACAGGACTGGGGAAGAGGGCATTTTAACAAAATTCTGTCACTGGACACGGATTAACTGGGCACGGCAGTGGGGAGTCCAGGGGGATGCTTAGATTTTGAACAATGGGTGGCTGGTGCAGCCATTGTCTGACACGGGGATCATGGGAGGATGATCCCAAGGACAGGCCATGTTGGAGGGTCCAGGAGACATGTAGCCTGACAAAGTGCACCCTAAAGACTTCAAGAGAGTTTTCCAGCTGGTTCCAGCTCCTATCTCTTCCCCTGTCCTTGCCTGCCTCCATCCTTGGCTCTCCAATTCCCTATGAAAAACAAACCTCCAGAGCAAAATAGGGAAAAATGCATTTGAAAGAGTCTCTCTGGTCACGTGGAGTACTGTGTGTGTCTACCAGCCCCAGGTGCTGCCGTACCCTCCTTTCCAAGTCCTGCATGTGTATAGTGCATCACCTTGCACGTTCCGTACGTGACTCTTTATACATACGTTGTCAAACCTTAGGATGAACCCACTCCAAGCTTACTTTTATGCACTTCCTGGGCAGTGGAGACAGGGCACTGAGATGTTTCCTGGGACTCAGGACTGTTGGTGCTAAACCCAGGACTGTCCCAGGACAAGCAGCGTGGTTGGTCACCCTAGCTACAGGAGGGCGGGTCACACTCACTCCATCATCACTGAGGAATGAAAGCACCGTTAGGTTAAGGGTTGGGGCTGGAGTCAGACTGCCTGAGCTCAAAGCCAAGGCCCACCCTGTACTGTGAGACCCTGGGCCCGACAGAGCTTGGGTCTCAGATTTGTCACCTGTAAAATGAGGAAGTAATTGTACCTGCTTCTTAGGGCTGTTGCGGAGATTAAATGACCCACCAAACAATAAGACCCTGACACATAGAAGTAACTGACAGCTGGTCCCATGCGCCCTCTTTCCTGAGTCTCGGCTCCCCGGGACCCCATGAGACCCCTGCTGTCAGCTGTCCCATCTCGTGGCTGCACAGCAGCATCTTGTGGGATGTTTACTGTCTGGCTGGAGGGCTTTTCACAAGACTGGGAGCTCTGTGGGGCATGGGGAGAGCCAGGGCCGCCTCAGGGTTAGCCTCCTCCCAAAGACAGAGCCCGTGTTTTGAGCAGGGATTTGATAAATGTCATAACCTAAGAAGGGGGAACTTGAGGTGTCAGCCAGGTGAGGACCCCCTCTCTATTAGTTCCCCTCATAAAAGTAGGTGTGTGTGGGCAGACGAAGGTGGGGAGGCCGAGTTCCAAAGTGGTGAGTGCCCAACACAGGGGTCAGTCCCACAAAGGCACACCAGCCCATGCTTGTGGCCTGCTAGTCAAAGTGTGATGACACAGTCTCTCTTTACACGTGCACGGGCATGCGTGCGCGCACACACACACGTGCTGGCTGGTTCATCTGTCCTCTGGAGGGCAGCGTGCAGGGCTTGCTGTCCCTAAATTGCCTGATTTCCCTTCTCATCTCCATCAGGCGTGCTGCCGACCTCCTTCCCCCATTTTCTCCTATTTCTGGCCCGGTCCTGCTCCGTGCCTGACTTTCCCTCCCCCGGCTTTGAACAGTGAGGACCCTGCTTTGCAGGATAACAAATAGAACTGTCAAACACATCAGTGCCACCGCCTGCAAAGATAAATGGGGCGGCACGTGGAGCAACCTCTGTGGATCCTGGAGGCCCAGCAGGAGCTGACATTGTGACAGATGGGGGACAAGTGGCGCTGACACAATCGGGGCGCGTGAATGTCGAGGGGGCAGGGTGGTGTCCGCTGCTCTGTGGGCTCCCCTTCCCTCTCTGCCACATACATACTGTGTTGCTGGGGATCATGAGGAGATAGCAGGCCGGTCGCTGCCCCTCGCCAGGCCTTGGGAATCTTCCTGCCAGCCACCCAGGGCGAGGAGGCAGGCTGTGTGCAGAGCATCCTGCTACCTCTGGGGGGACAGCTGAGCTACCTTGCAAAGAAAGCCAGTCCCGGGCAAAGGCCAGGGCACAGCTTGTCTTTAAGCCTCCGCCTCGTCTTGCCCCAGGCCTGCCCTGCCTGTTTGCACACTCTCGTGTGTCGTTCCACACACCCAGCAGGCTCACCTCGTCTCTGACTCCCACCTGGGAGCCCCTCCAGGCCTTGCCAGTCAGCCCGTGCAAGGGGACTGGTCCACTTCTTCCCCTTAGAGCAAAAGTCCCGTGTCATCAGGAATCGATAGGATGCCCTGCCGATGGCTTCCAAACCGCCCTCCTTGCTGAACGGGGCACGCACGCGCACTCTCCCGGGGGCCGGGAGGGACTGGGCTGGGCATTCTGGAGCCCCTCATGGAGGATGGCTGACAAGATCATAAACTCTGCTCCAAGGAGATCCAAATGCTTGGTGGCATTTGGAGATATCAGTTGTGGGTGGTATCCGTGCACTTGCAATTTCCTTTCTCATTCTGCCTCAGGAGAAGCTTCCCTTCACTCACAGGTTCTGCTCAGCGCTGGGGTCTCCTCTGGGTCTCCACCCTCAGTATCCGTGGCTGATGGGCCTCCCGGGGCCCACACAATTAATTCCACTCACAGAACGGGGAGTGAGGATCCACTTTCTATAAAGCAATGTGCTGACAGCTGTGAGTGGGGGGAGGCAGGGACGTGGCTGCCAAGATAAAAAGCCATGGACTGTCACATTTGGGGACTCACGAGCCAGTCAAGACGAGGGCCCTGTGTGTGTCACTTTACCATGGGGCCGGCCACGAAAGAAATGAAAGGGTCAGAGTGAGAACCGGAGGAGGAGACTAATCCTGGCTGGAGAGGAGCAAGGACATTCCCAGGGAAGAGACGGGATTTGCCAGAGCCTTAAAGGATGAAGAGGTTCCGGACAGGCTGAAGTGGGGGGAAAAAGGGGACTATGTAACTGTGCAGAGCAGCGATTTTCAGCCTTTTTCATCTCATGGCATGCATAAGCTAACTACTAAAAGTCTGCAGCACACCAAAATATTTTTTGTCTATGTGACAAAAAATAGGTATAATTTTGATTCATTCACACCAAATAGCCATTGTTGTGTTGGCTGTTGTCATTTTTTAATTTGACAACCTAAAGGGAAAGGGGGCAGTCCCCCCGACTACATTGTCAGGTATTGCAGGTTTTACGAATTCTTGTGGCACCCCGATTGGAAACTGCTGATGTAGAGGGCAGAGTGTGAATTCAGACAGATGGGGGGTGCAGTGTCATGGGGTCTGGACTTGGTTGGATATGACTGATGCCCATGAGGGGGGTGTGTGTGTGTGTGTGTGTGAGAGAAAGAGAGAGGGGGGGGAGAGAGAGAGAGAGAGAGAGAGGGAGGGAGGGAGGAGGGGGAGGGAGGGAGGGAGAGAGAGAGAGAGAGAGAGAGAGAGAGAGAGGGAGAGGGAGAGAGAGAGAGACAGGGAGAGAGAGAGAGAGGGAGAGAGAGAGAGAGAGAGAGAGAGAGAGAGATATCGAGAGAGACGGGTGGCCTCTAGAC